>NC_143476.1:6418364-6757293 GCF_987193195.1 Phasianus colchicus
GCTCGAGGCCAGGCTGGATGGGGCCCTGGGCAGCTGAGCTGGTGGGGGGCAGCCCTGCACATGGCAGGGGTTGGGGCTGGGGGGGCCTGTAAGGTCCTTTCCAATCTAAGCCATTATATGATTCTATGATCTTCCAAAGGTATGTGAAGGTTGACGTGTTTTTGCACCTTTTTAATCATTATAAATTAAACCATTTCACAATGTTAGATTAAGGATGATACTTACTACAATGGTTGTGCAAGAAGTGCAGATATGAGATCAGCCAGGGGCTTTTATCCCTCACCAACTCTTGATTAAGGCGAATGCTAGGAAGTCCATGGAAAGCAGTGACTTCATAAGGTGACAGCCAAAAGCTAGACCCTCAAATAGGAAGGATCTGCATAATTCCTTCAAAAGACACAACAGTCTAGCTGAAGTTTTGGCCCTGAAAGCATTGCCCCAGCAATCTTTGTATTCAGATCTGCAGCAGTGAATTACGGCTATATATTTTTATATATAGTTAAATTATTAAATTATTAAATTATAATTAATCAAATTAATTAAAGGTGATATAATTTAGTGTGTTATCATGTACAAATAAAAAATCCCAGTTGTTATATTCTTCGAGATAAAGATTTTTCACATGCTTTGAACCATTAAAACAAGGACATCCAGGGGTTCTAAGGACAATAATAGCATACACTACTGAGGGATATTTAAGAAAGTGTATAGGTTATTAAACCTTGTTCACAGCATGCAATTAAACTTAGTGCTATTTTCTTTTCTACTCGGAACTTAATATTCAGATGAAAAACTAACTACCAAATCAAATTATTACATTTCTAGTATTTCTAATGAACAAGCAACTTTCTTTCCAACAACCAACAGAAGTATGTTTTTATATATTATCACTCTGAGTTACATTATCCAGTTAAAAATACCCCACAGGTAAGGGAATCTATTCCTTTGAACACAGAAAATAGGCAGTTATAACAATTCAAACAACAAAATGTTCCCTCATGTTACATAAGAAGACTTGAGAAACCAGCAGACCATCTGGCCAAAAAAAAAAAAAAGTGTACTCTACTAACTGTGAACTTGTGGAGGCTTTTTTTCTTAGCATAAAACCAGCCAGCATTCCTTTACCCATTAACTATTTTGAACATGCACTGGAAATCAAGGGCTGGCACTGAAGATAAACATGTCATTTTTCTACAAGGGAGACATTACAAAGAAGTTGTTCTTACGTGGTAAATAATAGAAACTCACAGAAGAGTAGGATGAAATAATGCAGTTCTTCGAGCACTTTGCTGCATGGCTGAATATGGACATCAATCTGCCAATCTTCTTTCTAACTTCTGAAGAAAACACAATGGCTCAGCTGTGAAAAGTTTCCTGGACTATCAAGTAATTGGAAGGGAAAAAAAAACAACAACAATGAAGACTGATAATGCTCTGTTTTACCTAACATAGTAATTATAACCTCATATGCTGTTTTATTCCCTCACAATTACTTGGCCCTGTGCAAATGTTTTCAATATATTCATATTACAGTGAAAAACATGTAGATAAAACAAGGTTTTACCAACACGCTTCTTTTAGAAGCCCTATTTATTAGTGTGCCATTTTCAAATTTAGTGATAACATATTTTAAGCTAGGAAGAGAGTCATTATCATGCTAATATCTATTAATCATTGTAATTATGAAAAAACAATTAGATACATGTTGCATCACCTGACTGAATATCCCTATGCTGCATCTGTAGTGTACATCTACTGACTTTCTGATTAGCAAAAATAAACCAAATCAAGTAAGACCTCTCATCTGTGGCTTGGTTTCCAAATTATATTCAACACCTAGCACGTATACCTTCTGTTACTGCAGGTCTGTATTTGTGCTGTCTATTTTCATGTCACATCACCAAAACCTTTTTTCCTTGAGCTTGTTTTTTTAAGTGTTAAAGATGATGCCTCAGTTAGATGGAGAGCCAGCTCCAGGCACAAGAGATGTACCAGCAGAACCAGAGATACTAGGGTAGCAAAGTACAGGATCCAGACCTCTTTTATGCCAAACAACAGAAACTTTTGTACAGCACTGAATTCAGGCCATGCAGCACGCACACAAATGCTGAACAACCGAGTCAAATACTTAGTTTTTAATGACAGTAAATCTTCATGTAGGTGTTCTTCAAGGTACTGTGACACTCGTTTCAAAACTGACTTGTTTCTACCTAATTCAACTCTGGGGCTATTTGTTATTCTGGTTGTCACACTGCTGCAGCACTCTAGTCACAGGCCATAACCTCAGTGACTAAGGACTGAACAAACAGGACACAAAGGTGACCAAGAGAAAATGAGTTTTCCTCTAGTCACAGCTAAATAGACTGGACTGCTGAATGTTTCGAAGAGAGCACCAAAGAGAGAAATATAAGTTTTAATCTGCTTCTCTGTCTCAGAATTTGGAAATGACTTTGTTTCCTGACAAAATTATCCACAGACAGTGTGGATAGAGACAAAAAATTTATCCAAAACCCATAGGAAGTTAAAGGTGTTGTCCTGCTTCCACCCCACACCCCCCAAAATGAAACTGGAAAAAAAAAAAGTTGGAGAATAATGAGAGAAGCTCAGAGAGGATACAGACCCTGAGGAAGGGCAAGAATTCAATAAGAAAAGCCTGGTTAAATGTGAGGCAGGTGTCTGATAATTTGAAAAAGATAAGCATACTGATGTGGATCTGAGATTCAGCTGCAGTCAAAGGCTTTAGTGAGAGAAATTCTAGAGAGATGTCAAGGATGGAGGATGGATTGTTGCCATGATGAAATCAGAGGAGAGTTCAGAATACCAATAAGTTTAGGAATGGAATGCCTGGAAAGAAGTTAGAGGAGTGGGGGGAGGGAGGGGTCACGGGTGGGTTTCCTTTGTGTAGGAATCAAGAAACTGAGTGCAAGAAAGGCATCCGAAGACACTAGAATAGATTACATGGAAACAAAATAGAGAAAAGCAAATGAGATGTTTGTATTAGTGACAGGAGGAAAGGAAGAGTAAGTGGCAAGAGATAGAAATCAACGCCAAGAGAGTGTGTATAGTGTCTTTTATCATAGAATCCTTAGGGTTGGAACAGACCTTTAGAAGTCATCTAGTCCAACTCCTCTGCAGTGAACAGGGACATTTACATCTACATCAGGTTCCCCATGGTTTAATCCAGCACACTGCCTTGAAAGTCACTAGGGACACAGCATCCACCGCATCTCTGGGCGATCTGTTCCACTGCCTTACCACCCTTACTGTAAAAAAACTTTTTCCTTATATCTAACCTAAATCCATCCTTTTTAAGCTTGAAACCATTTCCCCTGGTCCTATCACAACAGACCCTGATAAAGAGTCTATCACCTTTGTTCCTGTAGCTCCCACTGAGATCCTGAAATGCCACAATCACCTCAGAGCCTTCTCTTCTCCAGGCTGAGCAGCCCCAGCTCTTTCAGCCTGTCCTCATAGGAGAGGTGCTTCACCCCTTGGATAATTCTTATGGCCCTCCACTCAATACAATCCAACGGGTCTACGTCTCTCCTGTACTGAGGACTCCACATCTGGACACAGGACTCCAGGTAAGGTCTCACCAGCGCAAAGTAGAGAGGTGCAAGACCTTGCACTTGAATTTGCTGAGGCTCATGAGGCTCTCCCAGGCCGAGTGCTCAAGCCCGTCCAGGTCCATTTGGTGGCACCCCATCCCTCCGGTGTGCTGACCACAGCCCACAGCTCGGTGTCATCTACAGACCTGCTGAGGGAACACTCAACCCCGCTGCCAATCTCACTGACACAAAAGAACATCAGTCCCAGCAACGTGCGACACCACTTGCCTCCGATCTCCAGCGAGACGTCGAGCCACTGAGCACCAGCCTCTGGGCACCGTCCTGCAGCCACTTCTTCGTCCAGGCTTCTCCTCACAGAAACCACCAAAGCCCTGCGCAGAGAGGGATGTGGGAGCAGGAGAAGCAACGCGGGAGCAGGAGAACACTCACACTGCAGAGGTGGATCTCTAGCACCTCATTTTCCCAGCAGAACCACCCACAGAAGACACAGCCTGGACTAACTGAGACAGCAGCCAGGTTCACACGAAGCGCCGCCATTTCACACAGCGGCCGCCGAGCACAGCAACGACGGAACAGCAGCCCTGCCTGCGTGTGGCAGCTGAGGCGCTTTCGCCGACACAACCCGCAGCTTCCATCTCCACAAGCCGCCCGGTCTGCCGGCGCCCAGCAGCACCCGGGGCTCCGCAGCTGCGGCGTCAGCCTTCCGCCGGGCGCGGCCGCGGCCACTCGGCGCCTCCGGAGCTGCGGCCGCCGGGCCGTCAACGGGAGCCGCGCACTCACCGCTCGCCCGGCGGCGCCGACGGCCGCCCTCGCCGCGCGGTCCCGCGTCCGAGCGGCTCGCGGCTTCTCCTCGTTAAAGCGGCCCGGGCGATCCTCGCGCCCCGCCGCCTCCGCTCCGCCCCCGAGGCTTTTTCCAGGCGAGCCCCGGCGACGTCCCCGCCGCGTCGGCCGCTCTCGCGAGAGCCGCCCGGCCGAGAGCCGCGCGGCCGCTCCGTCGCCTCGGGGAGCCGTGAGTGAGGGAAGCGGCCGGAACCGCGCCGCGCCTCGCGGGCCGTCGCTGCGCTTCTGGCGGGAACGGCTCCGAAGCGGCGAACCTCGGCGGTCGAGGCGTCCGCACTTCGCGGTGATGCCGGAGGACGTGCCGCAGTGTGGGAAGTCTCCACATAACGCTCTGGGACGGCGTCTCGGATAAAGCAGACGTTCTTCGCGGTTGCGGTGGCGGCCTCCTGCAAGCAGGAGAGCCCGAGAAAGCAGGGTTCCATCTTTCATCCCCTCTGCCCGACGCTGCTCTCTTTCTGCCCCGGTTCCTCACAAATGCAGGCAAACACAGGAAAAATGTATTTCTGCAGAGTTTAATGTCGCTACAGAAGAAGGCAGTACGTGACAAGTGGTTCATTTGTTCACATCTCACTCTTTCACTAACACTGCAAAATCCAGTGCTTTGTTTTCCAACTGCCGACTGCTCAACCCTGCCAAATACAGAAATGATACACCGATCTGTAATATAAAACTTGGCTGGCAGTTATCCTGGTCAGCTTTTATCATTTCCACGTAGACTTCATGGGTTTCCTCATTGCTGCAGGTTAATCGTAGGCCTTGTCAGCAATCTGTGTCAGTGGCCGTATGTTCAGGTGTTGTGATGACAGATAATGATGAATGCCCGTGATATCAGAGGTGACTGTTGGTGGTACGGCAGCAGAGGCTGAACCTTCCTACAAATACTCCATTACGTTTTGTTGTCGTGCCAGCAGATGGCAGCAGAGCTGCAGTTTCCATCGAAATCAACAGCAGGCATTACTTTTGGAGCGACCTACATCGGAGTGTCCAAGTATCCGTATGCACTTGTGTACAGCAGTGAAAAAGTCATGGAAAAAGCCCCCTGCAAGGAATGCAGGGAGCATTGCCTTTGCCAACCACTGAACAAAAGACTGCAGTGTTTTTCTCAGTAATGTCCCAGACGTTTCCAATGGGAGAGAAGGAATCTGTGGGACTGACGGTGGGAAATTCAGCCTCTTTTTTCATCCCCAACAGAGCTGAAATCTGGGCAACCAAAATTACCATGAGATATCTTGGCAATATAGAAGCCAGTATCCTACACTAGGGAAACCCGTGAGTTCTGCCAAAACCCCAAAGCATTGACTGCAAAATGCTACAGTGGAGGAGTGGAAAAGTGGAGAAAATCTTGTTCCTGTGTCCTGGGAAACTCTAGCAGCTTTGTGCCATGGTGAGAGGCCCTTTCTCTAGTAAGATAAGGGCACACCAATTTTGCTGGAGAAGTAAGATCGTGCTTTCTTGGCAAGTAGAAGAAATACAGAAATAAATTTTAAAATTCCTCAGAAATATTTTTGGCTGAGACTTTTTCAGTCCACATCTTTAACCTTTTGGAACACTTTTAATTCTTCGATTTTTGTTGTTGTTGTTTTGACATGGCTTTTTTTTTTCATTCCCATTCAGCATTTTGGTCTCTTATCTACTTATCTGTTGGTAAAATGTGTCAGTGTTTCAAAAACATGTCTAAAGACAGAATTAGTTATGCCAAGGATGAATACACAGCTGGAAAGCCTATTTCTTCCTCCATTAGTTTTGGGCTTGTTATGATACATCCTTCATGAGACAAGTGCTCACAGCAGAGTTCTGGCAGTGTCTGTTTCTCCATTTTCTCTCCGTTTCCTAGTACCCAGAGCAGCTGTTTTCTCAAATCAGTACATTTGGACTACATGTTGTCTTCCATCTGACCACTGTACACTGAACAATCAAGGATTAATCAAGAGGAAATCAGCTTCTCCATGCTCGTGCATGACCTGAGATTTGAGCTGTCCTTTTCAAGACATTCACAGATGTCACTTACAGTCAGGATTCTGGTGCAGACCTGCTTAAACAGCAAAGCAAGGTGTGCTTAAATGCCTGCTTATCAATGCCTCTAATAGAATGCATTCCTACATTTAAATATGCACAAAAATGTTTATGGATTTTTAATTGTTTGTATGTATTCACGTATATTTCATGGATCTATAATATGTAATTACATATAATTTATGTAATTAAGTGTAATTTATACAATTATATAATTAAGGTATTTGTAATATATGCATATATGCATTAATTCTCTCCTCCTTCTACTGACCAGGGATAACTACATACTGGAAAATACTCACAAGTCTGCCAGCAGACTGCTGCTCACAAGGTCACATCCAACCCCGCAGTTCAGGTGGACAATGCAGTCGTGACAGCAGCAGTAGAGGAGCTGCTAAGGTGGAAACTCGACCAGCAGTCACATTTCAGCTTGGATCCATCTCTAGAAGAGAGACACCAGTGATACTATCAACACAGAATTAATGCATGGGCAGTCACTGCAATGGTCTGTGATGGCAGCTGAGCTCCAGGTGTGAAAGGTTTATCTATTGCATTTCTTAATTAATTATTATGTGAATATTATTGACAGGTTTTGAATTGCAGATTTTGGTTTCAGCTGTTCAGAAGGTCAGTGCTCCCAAACACTGAACCTACAAGCACAAACTGTGAGATGGTTTTGATACCTCCTATGGGCTCTCTGTACATGGAAACAAACCAACAAATGGGCCCTGCAGGTAAACACAAACCTGCTTTTAGCACCATCCATCCCTGTGCCGAACATCAGAGGGGATCTGCTCTGTGTCCCACATGCAGAAAGGCAGTCTCTTGTAGGCATCTGGAGAACTAGATGCTCCAGGAAATCCATCCATTCCTTCTTTCTGCAGTTCTTTTGGCTTAAAAATGGTCTTTCCAACACAACAGCTGGGTAACTTGTGTTGCTATTTCATTCATTTTGCCCTTCCTTTTGCTCTCCTTTTCGTGCTGAGTCAAAATTCCCAGCAGAATTAACTTTCTGTTTCTAATGATCAGTGAGAAATTAGCTGGTAACACATCTGAGGAGCTGCCAATCTGGGTTTGTCCAGCTAGCTCAGCACAGGTGATACCAGCAAGCAAGCAATGACATAAAAATACTCAGCATGAAGTGCCTCTTGCAAAGAGTTGCCAGAGCATTTCAGATCAGCACAGAGTGTTGGGAAGTTTCTATCAGTGCTGTACTATTTCATCAAGGATTAATGTAAGTGCAGTGCCATCATTGCCCTCCATTTACTGAAGGGGCCTCCACACATTCTGGTTGTTGGCAGACACTCAAAGATGTGGAAGGTTTGATAGGTAAAAGAGCAGCTCCCTCCTTTTCCGTGACAGTTCTTTCTTTGTTCCTTAAACATTTGCATTTTATGTGTTATACTTTTCAGTCAGTCAAGAGAAAGTCAAGAGGGTTTTTTTTTTTTTTTCATTTTCAGAATATAGGGGTTGTTCGTGTTTTGTTGTTGTTGTTGTTTTGTTTTGTCTTATTTTCCCATAACTGAATGTCTTAAAGAAACGCAAATAGTTTGAAGACCATTCTTCCCAGAATGCATCTTCCAGTTGAGAGGAATAACATTTCTTACTTAGCCTGGAGCTTGAAAGGATGGATAAGGGAACTGGCAGCTCTACACTTTCTTATTTAAAAAAAAACATACAGCTGAAAGGAATCATGTAGTACGTAATGCAGCTATCAATATATCTGGGTGCTTTTTTTTTTTTTTTTTTTTTTGTCATTTATTGATCTTTCTTGTATTTCAGATTGATCAAGCAATCCACCAGCTTTGCAGAATTATGCCTACCCTGCAAGCCAGAAATGCTTCAAACCCATCAGAAGACATCTGTAAATACCTTGGCACAGCCCTTCTCCAGATCAGCCCAGTGAGGGCTGAAATAACTCATGATTCCAGCTGACAACGTGCTGCTTTCTAACAGACGTTTTGCAGGAAGGGTTCTTTCCTTTGTCATTTGGCACAAACCTTTTCCTGCAGAGAATTAAAAATAAATTTCACTGCCGGAAAGATGTGGAGATCATCAACACTGCGTTGCCATGCAGCTTTTGTTGCAGCTTGGCAATGTTCTAGCTCTGACATCAACAGTTCCCTCGTAGATCTAACAGCCAGATGGGTGTGAAGTTGTGAACTACTGACTGAGCTGCTCTTGAAGTCATGCCAAGAGAGATCTCTGCAGGCACACATTCATTCTGCAGGGCAGTGCTGTAAGGTCACAGGAAGAACGAGGTCAGAAGTGCCTTGTCTGATGTTTCTGGGGTGTGCATTGGCTCGACTGGCTGCCCACAGTCACTGAGCTGCAAACAGAAGAGGTGGGGATAATCATTCATAACAGGTCAGTTATCCATTCGGTTTTGGCATCTCTTTATGTTTGCAAATGGTCCATCAACAGACCCTGATTTTCCTGAATGCACTAGTTACTCAGAGTTATTGCTGACACAGGACACAAAGCACAGAAGTGCTGGCTGGGGTCACCTTTCTCTGAGGCTGAGCAGGGCTGCCATCAGCTAGGCACTTCACAAGAGGGCTGGTGAAAGAAAGGGAGCATAAAAAAAAATCTGACACACAGCTCCTTCTCAGACATTGTATGGGTAATGTGAAGGTGAAAATACATTCGTGATTTGAGCTGTTAAGCCATTCTGATTCACCCTTTGCATCCACAGCATACAGTTTTTTCCCACACTGCTGTTTCTATCCAGCAATGTGCATATGTGCAGTGGTACAGAGGTTGGTGGCCCTGCCTGTGGCAGGGAGTTGGAGATTCCTGATCCTTGAGGTCCCTTCCAACCCGGGCCATTCTGTGTGTGTGTGTGTGACTGGCTAAACACCAATTGCTGCTAGCTCAGCAGGTGTACTGCTAATTATTGAACGTCTGACAGCTGCTTATCAACACTTGGCCACTATTTCTGGACACCTGCTCATCCCTGAAGAGAGAGAAGTTTGGAAGGAGGACAGAGGGGAGTCTCTTGATGCCTGCCTGTTGCATCCCAACCTGCCCACAGAGTGAGTCAGTTCGGCCTTGTGTGGAGGCCCTGGCTTCTTTGGAGTCTGTTTTTCTTTTGCTGAGCTTCTCCTATCCAAACAGAATGGCCTTACAACATGCTTTCTGGTCCTTAATACTAAACCCATGCAATTTGTAACTATTACAGTTCTGTAAGTGAGAATTGATCACACGATTGAACAACTGTATTTCTAAAATATGTTATGAAATAACTTCTTTTTACTAATACTAATAAAGTCTTTCTACTTTTTCAAACTGTTTCTAAGGGCAAATTACTAAACACATGGTGCTGTACTGCTTCAGAGCAATCCCACATTTGATAGCCAGTGCAGAAACAACATTCCATCCTACAGCATTAGCTAGTTCAGAGGTACCAGGCGTGTATCTGGATGTGGCTGTTGTGCTTAACTGGGGCTGAGGGATCAGAAATGACAGCTCCACTCTTGGAGACCACAGAACTAAAATGGAAAGATAAAATAGTTGCAGGGCAATTGTTCTCTGTGCCTGAAGCAGGGACCGATTTATGGGGGAGAGATTTAACAGTTAAATGAGGATTACAGCTGCAAGTCTGTGAAACAGATATCAGGTGTCAATGAATGTGTTATCAGCTGTGATGAAGAAGAAATGAATCCAAAGCTGTGGGCAGGGGAAGGAAATCGGGGTGGACTCACAATTTTCCCTTACAAAGAACTGCCCAAGGAGGGAGTGGAGCTGTGAAACAGCAACAATATCCCATAGCCTTAGAAGGGAGAGTGGGTCTAAAAGCTGTAACACAGACACTGGTTAAGGATGGTCTTCTGGAACCTTGTCTGTGGCCTTATAACACCCCAATCCTGTCGGCACGGAAGGCAGACGGCACGTATCGGCTGGTGCAAGATGTAAGGAAATGACTGAACCCGTTCTCAAAAGACAGCCTGTGGTTCCTAACCCCTATACCCTAATGAGTCAGATCCCACACGGACAGCAGTGGTTTGGTGTGAGAGACCTCAAAGATGCTTTCCGGACAGCCTCTGGACTCAGAGAGAAATGGCTGCGTTTGTATGAGGACACATTGTAATCCTATCGTGATTCGTGATGATACTGTAGATACTGGAACTCGTGCTAATCTTTGTCTTTGCAGCATTTGAAGCAAGCAGCTGGTGCTGCTGTCATGCAGAAAGCTCCCTTCCAACCACTCAGCAAGCATTTGGATGAGACAGCTTCCTGCTGGGGAGCCCTCCGACATCACTGCTGCCTCCTCCAGAACCATACCTGCAGATGCTTCAGAGCTCTTCAGCATGGACTTCCTTCCTCCCATCAGCAGCTGCTCCTGCACTGACCTTCATTCACACTGGGATACCATCTGCTTCCAGCAGGAGCTGACCTGCGAGACAGAGAAAGGAAACGTGGGATGAGCACCAATGCAGAAGCACAAGGCTATGTCACCACCACGTCTTGCAGCCTTGGGAAGTCAGCTGCAACTGCAGCCTTGGTCAGAATTACAGCGGGCACCGTAAATTAAGTGTGACCTCTGAAGTTGTTGCCATGATCAGAAATAGACGCTGAAATCGCTCACATAACTGTCGGTGGTTCCCTCCAAATTCTTTTGCTTTGGGGAACAGATGGACTCGGAATGGAAGGACACGAGAAAAATGACATCTGTTTGAGCTCAGCAGACTTGAGAGGTGGGCCTGGGTGAACCTGATGAGGTTCAGCACAGCCAAGTGCAAGGTTTGGCATTTGGGCCGGAGGAATCCCAGGCATTCTTTTGTCATCGTGGTGGTTTCCAATAGACCCCAACAATGAGACATCAGGTCGCCGTGTGGGCTCCTGGGTGACACTGCCATTTCCCAGCCATTGCAGCCTAGGGGCAAATAAAGTAAAATACTTCAGAAAGATCTCACACTGATTGCATATTTTACTGTTCTTTTACACAAAACAGAAGGGGAGGGCAGCAGATGCATGCAGCTGCATCAACACCCAGGCTGCTAAAGGAATGGAAAGACAGAAACATCAAATATCAATGCCTTATTCTAATGCAAGGAGGGAAGCTTTTTTCAATGTTACTTTTTATCATTTAAAATAAGCAGTTGGCACTCTTAAAGGAAAATCCTAGGCCCCAGGTTCTGGCAGTGTGGCAATCTGGCACGGACTCAGCTGTGAATGATCCAAACAGTCTGTTCCAGATTTTAACATCCCTTCTATGCATTCACAAGTTTTCTCTCTTGACTTCCCCTTACAGCCGTTAGATGCCAGCAAAACATCCCACAAACACTCCTTAACTCTGTGCACACAGGCACCCATCCAACCAGAGCCATCAGTCATTCCCAGCCATGCGCTCTTCCTCCAATCATGGTCAGCATCACACGGCCGTCACGCAGCTCACTTGACTCAGTTTTTCTCTTCTTTCTGGAGGTGTCCTTGCTTCTCAGCCTTACCTTCTCGTGATGTTTATCTCGCTCTGCAGCTCCTGCTCTGAATAGGCTTTCTTGGATTCCCGCATGACAGGCACAAAATGCAGCCACAGCCCCTGCCACCAAGGTCAGCTCTTCAGCACACATTACCTGAGGAGCACTTGGCAACTCCTGCAACCTGAGCAGTGCCAGGAAGACTGTTTCACTTCTGCTTCTCCTGGCTCAGAAATTCATTTTCCTACCTAGAAAATGGAAAAAGAAAAGAAAGAAAAAAAATCCTGACATTAGCAGACACAATTGATACTATGGAATTCTGGAAGGCAAGGGATTTGCCCTCTATGATGAGAAGTTGAGTGCAAAGAACTAAGAAGAGCCATGAGCAGGTTGTGAACTTGTGGGTAAAATCAGGAAGTGCAGCAGTGCAGGGCTTCTGGAGGTGAGGGTCTGCTACAGCCACCTGGAAAGAGAGCCTGTTGGTGGGAGCTGCTTACTGCAGCCAGCAGAAGCATCACACTCACTGACTCTCATCCTGATGGGGGATTCCAGTCAGTCTGGGAAATCAGCATGGCTGGCTGCAAGCAATCTGACAGACTCCTGGAGTGCAGTGAGAATCACTCTGTGGTGCAGGCATTGGGCACAGCAAGCAGAAGGGAAGCATTGCTGGACATGGTGCACACCAGGGGTTACGACAGGAGGCGGTCAGGGCTGCAGTGACCATGCCCTCCTTGAGTTGGTGATCTCAAGGAATGCGGGCCTGGCAGGAAGCAAAGGCAGGAGCCTGAACTTCAGGAGAGCCAGCTGCAGGCTGTTCCAGGAATCCTTGGACGAGATCCTCTGGACAACTGTTTGTAGGGGCAAAGGGATGGAAAAGAGCTGGTCACTTTCTCAGAAAAAAACTTGCTCAGGTTGCAGGCTGAGCTGCAGGAGAGGAAGGGGAGGAGGTGCCAGCACGGCTCTGCACGATGCTCTGCCACACTGGGCAGCTTGATCATGGCTCAGCAGTGGGATCAGACGAGGAGAAGGGGAGAAGGAAATCAAGGATGGGAGGGAACCATCAGACACAGTCAATAAGTGTCTGTGAAGTCTTGCAAACCAGAGATTCCCAGGTTGTTTCTGCTTTTGCAGCATTTGTGTGGTGCAGGGTGAGCAAAAGGTTCTGCTGCTTGATTCTTCTGCAGGAGCCGCCTAAAAGGGAAATGGCCACTGAGCTGCAGACCAAGCAGTACTGCCTGACGTTGGCCAGGGGGAGCTTCTCCTGCCGCAGTGTGCTGATGACAGGTCTGGAGATGATCTGCACGGCCAGCTCGTAGGTGGGAGCCAGGAAAGGACACGATGGGAGGAGAGAGGTGTTAAAGAACAGCCAAGGCATGGAAATGCATTAGAAGGCCCTGAAAAGCATCACAAAGCCACAGCCAGGAAGCTTGGGAGTATCATGAGCAGCATCCAGGATGCGAGAGATTATTTGCTACCATGCCAAATGGTAGCAGAGCTCCCCCTGCAGACATCCCAAAGCCAGACAAAACAGGAACAAACCCGGAGCTGAGCTGCATGCACCCCACAGCCACAGCATTGCAAGCTGGGGTGCCTTGCTGTGTGCTGCATTCATCCCAGTCCGTGTGAATGAAGACTCTGGAGGCAGTCAAGGCGTTGATTGAGCACGAGTGTGCTTTTATTATTATATAAAGGACAGGAGGGTGTGAGAGGTCCACGGTGAAGATGGGACTCATCCTGTCTTGTCATGGAGAGAGTGGCTCAGAGCTCTCAGTGCTGCTGTCCGGTGCCTGGGACTGGAGGCCTGATTGAAAGTCCCCCTGCAAGAGGCTCTGCTCCTCTTCACTGATGCTGACCTGCTCCTGCATGGAGGTGCTGCTGTCGGGGCACTCACACTGTGCTTCAGATGGGCTGCACTGCAGAGACTCTGGGTTAAAATCCACACTTGTGACTGTGGTGTCTGGGAGGCTCAGGTCAGCAACTTCAGCAGAGCCAGGTGTAATGAGAGCATGGACTTCGATGAGCTCCTTCTCTCCATTAATGTTGTTAGATGGAAGGCTGCTATTAGAACTGCAGCAACTTGTGCTTCCTATGAGCTCTCCACTGATGGAAGCACACAGAGCATCCTCGCTACTTGCCCTGGATCTTATGGCTTGGCAAGGGCTCGATTCACCTAGAAAGGATACACAGGGGTTAGTGTCAAACTTTCACAAGCTGAATTACGACAGTGGTACTTGATCAGGGGTGAAGATTTAGGCACGGGATTGAACGCTAGAAAGAGATACATGTGCAGAGCAAGCTTGAATTCTATGCTCCTGAAAAGCAGGGATTTGGAAGCTGCATTTGCACCCTTACCTGCCAGGACTACCACTGCTGTTTCTGAGGGCTGCCTGGCATTGCGCTGCAGTTGGCGTTTGCTGCCAGAGGATGGCTTCCTGAGGCTGAAGCAGCAACACCAACTGCTAGCTGGTGATTCCTCAGTCTTGCTGGGTGGATTTTGTCTGGAGAGAGAGAACAGCCAATGCTGTGAGTCGTGCGTGGTGCAGGGTGAGGGAAGAGCAGCACTGAGCTCTTGGCAGCAGTTGCTTGTTCCTAGCACTGCCTGGTTTCTGCAGGAAAACACAAAAACCCACCCAAACAATGATGCTAGGTGCTGGAAAAGAAAGTCCTCTTTACCTGTCAGATGGAAAGTCAACGACGGTGTGGAATTTGCCATGCCCAGCTGCAGGGCTTTCTTCCACTTCAATGTCCCTGCTGCTCTCTGTTACCACAGAAGAGGTGCTGTGGCCTCGCCTCTGTGCCTGTGCCTCCTCCAGGCTGAGCAGCTTTGTGGCAGCAGAAGAGACCCCCACAGACTTGGGCCCTGGGAGAGAATTGTGCCCTGTCAGGGAAAACCACAGGTAAGAGCGAGGATCAGAAAGCAGCAGCACAGCCACCACAGTTCTGGGGGAGGTGCTGTATTTTTCTCAGGCTTGCTTATCCGAGCCACTGGAAGAAGAGGAGCTCAAAATAACCATGTGGGAAGAGGTGTGTTTATGGCAAAGGACACGGTCATCATTAAGAGCAGCTTACTGTATCAAAATAGGCAAGGAAAAACCCAAGGAAATGGGGGCAGGGAACTGAGAAAGCTTCGCTGCCACACTTGCATCAAGCTTTTCCTGCGTGCAAACCATAATAATGACGGTTTCCTCCTTGTGAAGTTTGGGCTTGGACATTCTCAGCATCCAGCAACAGGATGCCATACCCTAATGGAAGCCCAGAGGTCTGCTGTCCCCTTGATGGTAAAAGAGTATCTCAAAGGTCCTGGAGAAGGCCTGCATTTGGTCAAGGTGTCAGGTCAAGATCAAGCTAATGGAGGAAGACACTCACCTGCTGCATCTGCAATGTCTGCTCCGGATTTGGAGCCGAAGAGGACGTCGGTGTGGTTGATGATGAATTCCACCACATCCGACTGCGTCTGCAGCTCCATGCAGGCAGCTCTTCCGCTGGCGCAGGCAGACTCGTTCTGCTGTGATCTGTAGAAAAGGCAGATTTTAGAAGTCATTTCTCCAAGACCGTTTCCCCGAGTCTGAATTGTTGCAGCCAAAAGCTGTCAGCTGAGGCTCTGGAGACTTCCGCAGTGGGCAATCAGTGATGCCACTGCAGAAATTCCCCTGGATGATCAAGGACACGTCAGTCCCATCTCAACAAGACTGCAGAAATTGTCACCTAGACATTGTGCCCGTGGGGTTGGAGAACAGCTCAGGCTCCTGCTCTTCTGTCAGCCACAGATTTTACAGGAGAAGAGCACATTTGATGGAGAAAAAGGGAGCACTGTTTTTTTTTTTAATGGAGAACAGATGTAAGCGTTGTGTTGAAACAGAACCAGCAGTTTACCTTAAGAGGTTTGGAGCCCACACAATGGCTAGGTTCTTGGCATGCATGTTTGTGATGGTGGAGCTCCCAGCCAGACACGCCAAGTGTCTCATCAGGAACTCCAGTGTCCTGGAAAACAAGAGAGGCAAACGTTCAGCACCAACGAGCATGCCGTGCTGCAATTCAGAAAGACAAAGTCTGGAACCGCATCGTTGCCCTCTGCAATGCAGCAGGGCTGAGCTCAGCAGGCTGAGGGCAGCACTGACCTGTAGTGAGGAGCGGGCAGCTGCTGGATGACGTCCTGCATTCTGAGCAGCCGCTCCTCCTCTGTAGCGGCACCAACAGCATCCTGGAGTAGTGCAGAAAGGGAGCGAGACACCAATCAGGCTAGTACACCACTGCGAGTAAACCTCGTGGGGCTGACAGCAAAAGGGCCTCCGAGCTGGGGCACTGCTGCAGCCATCTGCCAAGAGGCCCAGGAAGAGGGAAATGAAAGACGTGGCCTTGTGCTTACCGAGAACTTGCCGTACAGCTGGTGGGTGAGCAGAGGGTTCGGGAGCTCCCTGAAGTACATCTTGCAGACGGAGCTCACGCTGTGAATGTCGCGGACGGTGAGCTCAGGAATCTGCTCCGACTCAAATTCCTGCCTGGAGAGAGGGACGCAAACCCGGTTGAGCGAGAGGAAGGCAAGCCCAAAGCCACACCAGATGCACTCAGGCTGTGTCAGTCGCAGCACTCTTACCGCAGCCTCTGGATGTTGGACGCGACGCCGGACAGGCGGTATATCCCCTGCACCACGCCGTGCTGCTCAATGAACTCAGCGCAGCTCTGGAGGACCTGGGGGACTGAAGAACACGTGCCAGCCGTCAGTGGAGCTCCTGATTCAAGTCCTGCTGCAGCTTGTGCTTCCGGGAGTCACATCCCATCCACTAAGCCCAGCCAGGCTTGGCTGAAGCAAATACAGATGTGCTTGTCTCTTAGGAGCATCCGCCTCACTTTATCCTTCAGCCATCAACTCCCATTACACGTGTCTCCACGGCTATCAGCCTGCCCCCTGCTAGATATGAGCTCCCTTTCATCTTCTTTAGATGCCCAGCAGAGGAAGATCTCAGGAATGGGCAGCTCCTTACCATCACGACCGGAGTGGAGAAGATGCTCTCCCAGGTCACCGCCAAACACCCTTTCCTTCTCCACCTCCCGCTCGGTCGGTTTCTTTGGGCGGGCCTTCACCAAGGAACGAAGGAAGGTGAGGATCTTGCTGCGTTTCTTGGGCACTGCACAACAGAAGGACTAAACCAGGTCATTTCAGGTCTGGCTCCGTTGGACGAGGCCGAGCACAGCACATTCTACAGAGCACGTCAGAACGGGAAGAACATTACCAACCAGTACATACAAAAAGGGATTTTCCCCATCTCTGGAGGAGCCCAAGGCCAGGTTGGATGGGGCCCTGGGCAGCCTGGTCTAATCTGACATTAAATGTGGGGGCTGGCAGCACAGCCTGATGCAAGGAAGTGGAAGCTTGAGGATCCTTAAGGACCCTACCATCCCAAGCCATTCTATGAAGATTCTATAGTTTCCCCAAGTCCAATCATAAACACAGGAGGATTGGGCCAAATCTCTGCCCCATGGTGTGCATGAAGAATCATCAACCCAGAGGACAATGTGGGATGGATAAAGGAGGTACTAAACATGGAACGCACCCCAAAAAAGACTTCATTTTGCTTCCCCACACCATCAAATGTAACATCCCTACCTGGCTTTGGCACTGAGTTGATGAGTGCCTCAGGAATGTTCTTATTAATGAGTTCCACACACTCCCCTGGGAAAAATCCAACCTGTAACAAGAAGAGAAGCCAACTATTGCATGCAGCACTTCTCAGGTCTGAACTGTTAAACCAAAAGCCACATAACATTTCCCTCGGAACGTGCTTGCCTGACGTTCCATAAGACTATCCAGCAGAAAATGGCCATAGTTCAAAGCATAAAGGTAATAATTTTTCAACATTTGCAGCCAACGGCAAGGTCCCCTGACACCGACACAGGGAAACTGTTTACGTCCATTAGGCATCCTGTGCATGCAGAGCAGCTCTAAGCTAAGATTCCTGCCTTTACTGCAGTTGCACTCTCCAGTCTGAAGCTTGTGCCTACCTGGAAGCCGAGCTTGCCTCTCCACCAGGGGGTCAGCTCCTTTGGTGGCATGTCGATGACACACACGATGTCTCCGACCTGCAAGAGATTGCAACATCAATCCCAGCTTCAGCACAGCTGGGAGGAAAGCACAGCTCAAATGTCTGCATTCTTCTGCACTGCCAAGCATCGCCGAGCATTAAAGCACTTGCACCAGTGCAGCTCTGAAGACATTTGCCATTGTAAAATTGAGCAACAAGGAACGCCTTGAACTGCTTACCTCAAAGGAGAGTTCATCCGCTGCCTGGGCAACGTATCTCTTAATAGCATGGGCAGCAGCAATAGCTGGAACATTCACAGGTGCCACCTCATGGTCTAGCAGGGGCTTCCCCTTGTTCTCAGCCTGAAACAGAGAGCACAGGCCACGGTGAGGAGCTGGGAACCAACAAGGAGGATTTCAAGGTGAGGAGCACATCTGCAGAGAAAGCTGCAGGAAATGCACTCGGTCCTTATCATGGGCACTTCAGAAGGAACTGCAAGTCTAATAACGGCTGTTTCTCTCCCTGGTGTGCAGCAGGCACACGCCAGGCAATGCAAAGATGCATCTCTCCCCACCCAGGCTAATCAGCAACGGCACTGACGCAGACAGGTGGCCTTGTGTATTTTGCCACATCCTTTCCTGCGCTCTTTGTGCAGGAAGGCTGACTGTTTAAGATGCTAGGAGACCGTGAAGAGGGAAACCAAAGCTACGGCTGCAGTTACAAGGTGCAAACAGTGCCATTGCAAGCACCAAGCAGCTCTCTTGAGCAGTCCAACCAACAGCGAGGCCAAACAGAGCAGAGAATGATTGTTGTTTCTGCAGCCATTTCAAGGGAAAAGTCAGTAGAGGACAAACACAACAGCCGAGATGGCTCTGGTACTTTTATAAACTTGCCACTCTTGCACTACTGTCTTGCCACAGAGGAGCTCTCTTGGAAAGCAGGAGAGCACATCTGCGGCTCACTCTGCTGGCTGCAGTCAGGGAACAAAGACCAATCAGAGCTTCATACTCTACCTCTGTCCATGCCAGGTCAGGCCCACAGCTGATCTCGCTGCACGCCACAGCCATCAGCGTAGGTGTGACAAGCTGGAACTGAAAAGAAACACACTTTTATGTTCTCTGTTCACATCTCTGCTGTGCTCCCTACAGCTGTCGGGCACACTCACACAGCCCAAGCACGCCTGCTGGTGTCCCTGGTGATGCTGTGCAGCTCTGCACAAGCTGGGGCTGGGACTCTTTGCCTAAGGGATTGCTTTCCATAAAACCAGCTGGTCACAGCACCACAGACAGCATCCTTCTGAGGGCTGAGCTGCAGAGCACGTGGAGAAAACCCACACGTGACCAGCGTCCCATCAAAGCTGGATGAGGCTGTGTTACTAAACACGGGGCGTCACGGGCTGCTAAAGCATGTGGGGGGACAAACCATGGCAGGTACCTGGCAAGAGATCAGAACGAGGGAGAGAAATCTCTCGAATCCGCAGCCGTTCCTTGTCACTTTGCTCTGATCTTCCACGAGCAAAAGCTGCAGCAGGGAAGCAGGCAGAGGGTGGAGAGAGGAGAGAGAAAGAGCAGGTCAGTTTGCTTCCACGGTTTAGCAAAGACTACGAGGGAAAAACCAAAATCTGCCCTCCCTCAACTTAAAAACTTAAGTTTTCAACTTAACACCATTTCCCCTTGTCCTACTGTTATCTACCCTTTCAAAGAGTTGATTCCCCTCCTCTTTTTAGGCTCCCTTTAGGTACTGAAGGCTGCCATGAAATCAACCCACAGCCTTCTTTTCTCCAGGCTGAACAAGCCCAGCTCCCTCAGCCTGTCTTTGCAGGGGAGGTGCTCCTGTCCCCTGATCATCTCTGTGGCTTGCCTCTGGACCCTCTCCAACAGCTCCCTGTCTTTCTGGACACTGTGCTGCAGATGGGGCCCCACAAGGGCAGATTAGACAGGGACAATCACCTCCTGTCCCTCATGGCCACCCCTCTGCTGATGGAGATAATGTGATCCTATGAGCTCCGCCAGCCAGCAGTTCTAGCACTCACTGTCCCCCCGTCTCTCCCACACTGTCTCAGCTTACCTACAAGGTGCTGCACAGGACGGTGTGAAGACAAAGGGACGCAGTCGGTGCACAAGTGCAACAAGCGAGCTGCTCAGTCAGAGCTCCAGCGCTCCAATGAAGGGACGCAGCACGCACTGCTCCTCCCCTCATTCTAGCCCTTATGACATCACTGAGGGCCACCAGGCTGCTCCACCACGACGCACAGGGTGGGGAGGCAAGACCAGTCACAAGGGCAGAAGATTCCAACAGCCCAGCCCAACGTTCTGGAATCAGGGGCTGCTTGGAATTCTACCCCAGCCAAATCCTGGAGAAGCTGGCACGGGGTCGTCATGACCAAAGCGCAGGACCTGGCGCTTGCTCTTGTTGAGCCTCGCACAACTGGCCTCAGTGCATCCCTCTGGAGGGCCTTCCTGCCCTCAGCCAGATGGACGCTTCCTCCCAGCAGCGTACCTTGCAGTGCTGGGCCCATGTCAAATCCACACTAGAGTGGGTTTTGTTACATTCAAGGGCATGTTGCAGCACCCATCTATTTCACCTGGAAGGAAATAAAGCAGGAGATGGGAGAAACACAGAACTACTGCCAGACTGCTTTATCCCTTTCTTAGCCCAACTTCCCTTGCCTCATCCCCTACCCCAACTCCTGGATGATGCCCACGGGCTGATAGTTGGATCTCAAGTCCATAGGACTCCTTTCACAGGGCTCCATCAAAAAGGCTGTCACACTTGTTCCGTACACTCACACTGACCCAGCAGTGGTATCACAGTCACTTAACACACACACAACAACCAAACCCCGAGCATGCACATCCCTTCCTGCGTGACTGCAGCCCACAGCTCCCCTTCACACCTCCGTGGATCTCTGGTGTTTTACACGGATGCAGCCTCGCTGCAGCTCCGTGGCTGTCACACAAGGCCTGCAGGACCTCTTTCTCTGCAAACCCCGTCTGCAGGCATTGGTTCACGAGGTTCACCTCCTGCCCTCCTGAGCAAAAACAAGCACTAAGAACAAGAGCAAAGCATGCTGGACTCGACCTGGCTGGATCCCCAACCCTCAGTCCTGTCAGACGGACCCTGGTGTGGAGACTCATCCCCAAAGCCTGGCTGGACATCAGCACAGGCATCCTTCTTCAAACGCCGCATCCAAGCAGCAAGGGATCAAAGCGTTGGCACAGCTGAAACAGAAATGCTGTGTGAGTTTCCTGTTAGCACTGAGCAGGAACAAATCTACCGCTGAGCAGCAGGATGTGAGACAAGCAGCAGAAGACACCCAACCTGCAGAACCAGCTCGTTTGGGGTCGGTCCAGATGTTTGTCTGCTCCCTTCCCTGGCCCAGGCCAAGCTTGTGAGCTGCTCCTCCTTTGTGCAGGGGGAAATGGTGCAGATGCCATGTGGTGGCTATGCACAGCGTGCCTTGGACTTGCTTTTCCTCTCTCCATCTGCCATTAGCAAACAGCATCTCCAGCCTGCAGAGATCACTGAGTCCAACCCCTGCACAACAGTGAAAAAAAAGATATGATAAGGGGTACTTAAAGCACAGCATCTGTAATCAGATCAGACTCCTGCACTGTGAAGACTTCCATGAGTATTCCTGCAGAGTGCATCACTTAGTCTCTCTTTAGCCTTGTGTTCATGGTTTTCCTGTAAGAGCTTGTCTAAACACTGCCTATAATCGTGGTTATGCTAGAAGCATTTGGATTTATTGATCCTCAGTGTGATTTCAGTAACAAATCCAGATGTTTTTTTGTTAGGGACAGCTTTCAATTTCTCAACTGAAATTTCAATATTGCATTAGGTGTTGACAACCACGGGGCTGCAGTACAGAGAATTACAGGGAGATTAATTTCTCCATCTCCATTCTCCTAGACATTTATGATTACAGTGATGTAGTTATATACAAAGTTGCAAGATACCAAAGCTAGAATAACCTCTTGGTGCAGCAGGATGTCTGGAGCCCAAGTGCAGAGTCTCAGTGTTGCAAAGCCTTGAAGAGGTGCACCGTATGTGCTGGGGCTGATGACACAGACACTGGAGCAAGGCCAGTGTGATGTTAGAAACTTGACCAGCAGCTGATCTGTTGTCAGCCATTTCTGGACACAAACGGGATCTGGTCGACTTAGGACATGACCTTTGGGCTGGAGAGCAACTCCCCGAGGAATCACACAGCCACTGCAGACCGTTGGCAAGAACCCCATACCAAAACAGCTCATCTGCAATCAGTTTTTAATCTGTGCAGCAGTGATTGGAACAGGCGCACGCTCTCTGCAATTGCAGGAATGTTCACAAGTGGAATGGACATCACCTGTGTGCTCCAGCTCTTCTGTGTGCATGCTAGGAGCAGTGATCCCCCTGCACCCAGGGCTGCAATAAAGTCATGTTGGGTTTCTAACCTGCCAACCAGCAGCCCAGGCTGCCCAGAGCCACATCCAGCCTGGCCTTGGATGCCTGCAGGGATGGGGCATCCACAGCCTGTCTGGGCAACCTGTTCCAGTGCCTCACCACCCTCTGGCTGAAAAACTTCCTCCTCACATCCAACCTAAACCTCAACACCCCCCGTCTCAGTTTAAAGCCATTCCCCACTTGTCCCATCACTGTCCACCCTCCAAAACAAAACACCTCGGCTGTTCAACACTGAAAGAGCAAAATAACCCACAGCTCTTACTTCCACTGTATGCAGTTAATTCCAAACTTAAGGTCACAGGTTAATTACTCATGTGATCCTTCCTGACAGAAGAACTACTCGTAGTGATGTGTAGGAGTAAGGAACAGTTTGAAAAGGTCATGGACATATGAGAACTTGCAGCATTTATCTTAATAGATGCCTACATTGCACAGCATTTTGTAAAACACACGTTACAAGTACTGTGCATTGGATTACACTATATCAAACTCTAAGTAACAATACAGGTTGCTTTTAAATCTACACTTACATGCTAACTCCTTGATAAAATTCCTTACTACCTTCAGTTTTATAGCCAAAGCAGTGTTTGAGCTGGTAATGTACTCTTGAACAGCACTGCTGCCTTTAGCATTTGTATGTTTAGATCTGAAAAGAGAATTTGGTCATTATTTCATGATGAGAGAATCTTATATGACAAAACAGAATTACAAAAATCTGACAATACTGTAAAATGCCAGCGTAAGAATGTTGCTTTGATTTTTTTTTTCTTTTTTTTTTCTTCTTTTATCTTTTTCATCTTTTTTTTTTTTTTTTTTTTTAAATGGTGAGTGTACCATTAATTCAAGACAAGAATTTTGTTTGTAAGTCGATCTCTATAACTGTTCTTGGCATCATTCTGGAGGATGAAGTAGATACATGGAATTTGGCACTGGCTCCCCAGGGCAGTGGTTTGGCACTGAGCTGACAAAGGCCAAAGAGCATTTGCACAATGCTCTCAGACACAGGGCTTGACCCATAGGAGGTCCGGTGTGGAACCAGGAGGTGGAATACATGATCCTCGAGGTCCCTTCCAAATACAGATATTCCATGATCCTCTAATACTTATATTCCCAAGTCCTGTACGCAGTGCTCAGGTGCTTAATTGAAAGGTTCCATGAAACAGTGAGGTATCTATGTCCCTTTACCACTCAGTTATTCAATTTGCCACATGGATCTTTTATCCAGTCACATTAAAAAAACACTCAAAGTGTTTCCTTCAGTCTTCCATTCTGATAGAGCTTTCTGGAGCAAATAAAGAGTTGCAACTCAGAATGTCCACACCTCCCTTCCTGCACCCTGCATACTTTTTTCATTGCACTGTGATTACGTACCATTCTATTGTCACCCTCATTCTGTCATTATCTAGGCAGTTTACTGCCATTAAATTTTCCAGCAACAGATGCCCACAAGTACAGCCAGCCTGGACTTATTTCCAATACTTATCTTTGTCCTGATGTCCTTGTAGGAGCTGGGACATTTCTCCATCTCAGCAGCAGAGGGCAGGAGGGGTCCAAGGTGAGGGCACGCTCTCCTCTATTTTTCTGGCACTCAAAGACAAAGGGAACAAGAAAACCAGATGTGTTTCCCTGCCCATGGCAAACACCAGCCTTTCCATCCTTACAGTCCTTCCTTCCATCAGCAGAGACATTTTGCTTTCTTGTGCCACTTCATCCCTCTAGCATCTGGCATTCTAACAAAAATGTAATGTAACACAGGAATTTTAATATTTTCACATTAAATGTCAGAATTAGAACCTTAAATTTACCAAATATTTAAAACGTTCAACCCAGTGAGAAGTGAATTGATGTTGTATTTAGCATTCAGATAAGAACTTGTAAAGGAAGTAAAAAGTGCTGCTCTAATAAACTATAGTCTCATTGTCAAGCCTTGCACTGTCTCAGCAGATTATTACAGAATGTTCATTCAAGCAGGAATTAAGAGATGCGTCTGAATTGATAACAACAACGAGTAATTAAGAAAGCTTGACTGCAGTCTGCTTGAGGATTCCAGTCTGAAGTGTGTTCCACCTGATGACAACTGGGAATGTCTTTCTCTCACCATTAGAACCATTGCACCTCTGACTAAACACATAGCTAATCACCACTGAAAACCTAGGTGCAATTTCTGCAGTGCACAGACCAACTACGTGTTGATTAACATTCAGAGAGATTGTGCAGGTGTCCTTTTAGGAACTGGCCTACAGTATGCTAAGAGGGATGGATGTGGGGACATTAGGATAACGTGCCCTCTGCCTGTTAAGACAGCCCCAGCAGAGCAGGTCAGCAGGCTGAAGAGCTGAGTGGGTCACCAGGGCTCAGAGACTTCACTCGGCCATCTGCAAGTTGAGGGACTTCAGCCCAAGCTGCCCTTTTCCATGCAGGCAAGGAGGCCAAGAGAAGGTGGATCGGCACGGTTCTGGTGCAGACAGGGGCTGCAGTGTGAGCAGGCCTACACAGACAAGGCTGTGCCCACACAGAGTGACAGCAGCTTTCGCTGTGAGCAGATTCCCAGGGGGCCTGAGCCATGGCAGTTCTTGATGGCAGCATGTTCCAATCAGCCCTGGAAGTCTTCTCTGGACGTCTGTCGCATTCTGGAATCCACACTGAGGACGCAGTCGCTGTGTCAGAGCAGCTGGCAGAGTCACGGGGAACCGTGACGTAGTTGGCCCAGGGAGCAACAACAAGGCCTGCACTGCTCAGCCAGCCCAGGCCAAAGGGGAGCACGAGAGAGAGCAGAGGAGAGAGGGGGGGAAAGAGGGCCAGGAAGGAAAGGCCTGTGCCTGAATGGACGTGTAGCAGCAGCTGCTGACAGCAAACTCGGTGATGGCAGGGGCACAGCAGAGCAGTGCAATGCTGGCAGCTTCCTGTGTCTTTCACACAGGCACTGCAGACATGGCCAGCACTGGGAGATCAGCAGAACTGCTGCACACCTCTGCCAGCCCAGGCCAGAGGAGTGCAGAACAGTGAGCTGCTGCTGAGGGGAGAGAGGATGGCCTGAGAGCTGACCTGAGAGGCAGGGCTGGCTGTGTTACAGCAGCCTCTGTGTCCTCCTCCTGTGTCTGTGAGGGCCAGAGGGCCAGAAGAGAACATGCCCAGACAACGAAGCCCTGCTGTCCTCTGCTGCTCAGCTGGAGAGATGTTCCGCCTTCCTGAAGGACGCTGATCCAAAGGGAAGGAATCAAAGGAAGTCCAGGCTGGCTGTCCTTGTGGGCATCAGCTGCTGGCAGCTGCCTCTGTGCTGCCATGGGCAGGGCACAGCACACACAGTGTTTGCAGTTCCCTGTGTGACACTGGCCCTGGTGACCTGACAGCCATAGGGAGACAAGAGAAAGAGCTGCCTCCCTCTGCCAGATGAGGCAAAGGTGAGAATCCCAGAATCACAGCATGGCCCGGGTTGGAAAGGAGCTCAAGGTTCATGAATCTCCAACCCTTGGCTCTCCAAGGGTGCACAGGGGGCTTTGTTCTCCCTGTGGTGCAGCTTCAGTGCCAACTCACAGCTGAGCTGGTTGGCACACTGTGACAGCCTGCCGCTCTGAAGCTCTTGGGGCAGTGCTCAGTTCTTTCTGAAGTACTCTGCAAAATGCTGCTTCTCCTTCAAGTCAATGTCTGTTTCCAGACAGACGTCTTTTTCTCCTTTGTACACATAAACAGTATCTTGGTAACTCCCTGGCACAGTGCTCAGAAGTGATACTTCTGGAAGCACGTCAGAGAAAAGTGGCCTTGTCCCAGTGGACTTTCAGAGCAGATGAGAACAAGTCTTGGTTGACGGCTTTCTTCTGCTTCTGGAACTGCACAGGCAGGTTGTGTGTTGTCATACTTTATGCCAGAGTGCCAAACTGAAGCAGTTTCTGCAACTTCTTTTTTTCATACTTGTCACTCTTTGCTATTTCTGAGACCTTAACTTAGTCATTTTTAATGCGCTCTCATCTAAACTACTGAGTCCTCCAGTGTCAGTGTTGTATGAATCAGGACTGTGGGATTTCATCAGTGAAAGGATTCTGCTCTAATGACTGTCATTCTAAAGCTGATATTGTTTCTACCGCATCAGGCTTGCATGAAGCATCTTTGATCAACAGAGAAATCAGAAAAATTGCTTTTCCTATTGCAGTTTCCTTTTAACTAGTGATGAAAGCTGTCAGTTTATTTTTGGCACCAGAAATCCTGGGATGCAACCAGGTTAGATAAGAAGTGAAACTGAGTGCACAGTAAAGGAACACAGATGAGATAGCATCACACAGCTCTGGAAAAGATGTTCCAGCTCTGTGTCTACCTACACCTTCAGGAGATGAAAAGTACTGGCTTACTGAGGTGTCCTGGGTTGCAGGCTCTGTTAATCTCCATTTTTGGAAGAGCTGCTTGCAGTAAATACCTTGTAAGGTGAATGAGCTTGATAGAATTAGGGTGTGAAAGAGATGGATTTGCTGTTTCCCTGAAGGTGCAGGAGTATTGCTGTGCCTACAGTCAGTAAACAAGGCAGAAATCACTGTGTTCCTCAGAATGAAAAGCAAAAGAATAAAAATCTTTTTGGGAGTGACAGCACGCCTGAATGAAGCACAAATCTAAACATTTAAAATAAGGGCTAGTGTCAGAGGGACTTGCAGTACTTCTCGTGAAGAAATATTTGATGCTTCTTTAGGAAAGTCATCCTAACAAAAGTGTACTGATGTCTTTGCTGAGGATTTCCTTGGTTCCAGCCTGAAGGTGTGCGCAGGCATGAGCAGGCAGTGCTGAGCTGCAGGTGAGTGCCTGTGTCCCACAGCAGGAAACCCGTGGATGTCTTCAGGGGTTTGAAATGGGCAGAGCTGTAAAACCTGCAGGCTTTCACTGAAATTGTCCTCTGCTTTATTTTGTAATCTTAGTTTCACCAATGCTTTCCAATATGATTTTCATATGAATGCAGATACATGGGATAGGATTTAAAGTTTTTATGGTGCTGCTGTATAATTTTCTGTGGTCATCATAAGCCAATAAAAAAAATAAATGGTAATCAGGCAATCTATTAACAACCTGTGGCACGTGTCAAAACAATGAAATTCCTTGCAGGAAGACAATATTGCTATATAATAATGTGGCTATCCAAAACTGTTAATTATACTTGATGAGCTGGAGATAATCCTGAAATGGGGGACTTTGATCTTAGCCAAGAATAATAAAACTTATTATCATTCTTAAATTGGCAGCTGCTATCAAAAGCCTGTGTCTTATTTCCCTTTCAGTAACACTGGCTAAATCAGAGAAACTGATAAAAGAATTTCATGATTGCAGCTTAGGGATTCTTTCCCACTTGACCAGAAGTAATCAATGTCCAAAAATGTCTGTAAATACTTTTTCTATCTTATTTTGCCAGATGTATTGATATTTGAGAAGAATGGCAAAAACATTTTGCGTACATAGATAAGCAATGCAAATTTGCTGGATTATTTTAGAGAAAAAAGCTCCGGTTATCTGATCATTTCCATACAGAAATAAGATTTACAGTAAAATTCTCATTATTATTATTCAAGCATGAATAAGTTCAAAAAAGAGATGTGGGAAATGTTGTTTCAATTCCAGGTGATTGTAGGAAGGACTGTCAGGATGGAAAGGCTAGTGTCTGCCATGGGCAAAGAAACACTTCTGGTTTTCATGTTCCCTTTGTCTTTGACTGCAAGAGGCCATGAGGAGAGTGTGCCCTAAACTTGGACCCTATTTGACCATTGCAGCAGAGATGGAGAAGTGTTCAACCTTCTAGAAGGACTTCAGGACAAAGATATGTAATGAAAATAAGTCCAGATTGGCTGTCCTTGTGGGCATCAGCTGCTGCCATCTGCATAGTTGTTGCTATGGGAATGGCAGAACAGCTGGAATGTTGCATTTCCTTGTGTGACACAAGCACTGGTGAATTCAAAGCCAGAGGGGTATATTAGAAAGAGCATCACCTCCCTGCCAGATTAGGAAAAGGTGAGTGGGATGTTGTTTCAATTAGTGCAGATGGCAGGAAGGACTGTAAGGATGGAAAGGCTGGTGTTTGCCATGGGCAGGGAAACACATCTGGTTTTCATTTTGTCTTTCTCTTTGAGTGCCAGATAAACAGGGGAGAATGTGGCTCACCTTGGATTCCTCCTGCCCTCTTCTGCTGAGAGGGAGAAATGTCCAATCTTCTAGAAGGACATCAGGACAAAGATATGTAATGAAAATAAGTCCAGGCTGGCTGTCCTTGTGGGCATCAGCTGCTGGCATCTGCATTGCTGCTGCCATGAGCATGGCACAGCAGGTAAAAGATTGCTTTTCCTTGTGTGACACAGGAGCTCTTGACTTGAAAGCAAGAGGGATGCAATAGAAAGAGCTGCAACCTCTGCCAGACATGGCAAAGTGAGTGGGATGTTGTTTCAATTAGTGCTGATGTCAGGAAGGACTGTAAGGATGGAAAGGCTGGTGTTTGCCATGGGCTGGGAAACACATCTGGTTTTCATTTTCTCTTTCTCTTTCAGTGCCAGATAAACATGGGATAGTTTGCCCTCAACTTGGAACTCTCCTGCCCTCTGCTGCTGAGAGGGAGAAATGTCCAATCTTCTAGAAGGACATCAGGACAAAGATATGTAATGAAAATAAGTCCAGGCTGGCTGTCCTTGTGGGCATCAGCTGCTGGCATCTGCATTGCTGCTGCCATGAGCATGGCACAGCAGGTAAATGATTGCTTTTCCTTGTGTGACACAGGAGCTCTTGACTTGAAAGCTAGAGGGATGCAATAGAAAGAGCTGCAACCTCTGCCAGACATGGCAAAGGTGAGTGGGATGTTGTTTCAATTATTGCTGAAGTCAGGAAGACTGTAAGGATGGAAAGGCTGGTGTTTGCCATGGGCTGGGAAACACATCTGGTTTTCATTTTCTCTTTCTCTTTGAGTGCCAGATAAAGAGCAGAGTGTGCCCTCAACTTGGACCCCTCCTGCCCTCTTCTGCTGAGATGGAGAAATGTTCCAGCTTGTAGAAGGACATCAGGACAAAGATGTGTAATGAAAATAAGTCCAGGCTGGCTGTCCTTGTGGGCATCAGCTGCTGGCATCTGCATTGCTGCTGCCATGAGCATGGCAAAGCAGGTAAAAGATTGCTTTTCCTTGTGTGACACAGGAGCTCTTGACTTGAAAGCAAGAGGGATGCAATAGAAAGAGCTGCAACCTCTGGCAGACATGGCAAGGGTGAGAGGGATGTTGTTTCAATTAGTGCTGATGTCAGGAGGACTGTAAGGATGGAAAGGCTGGTGTTTGCCATGGGCAGTGAAACACATCTGGTTTTCATTTTCTCTTTCTCTTTGAGTGCCAGATAAACATGGGATAGTTTGCCCTCACCTTGGACCCCTCCTACCCTCTTCTGCTGAAATGGAGAAATGTTCCAGCTTCTAGAAGGACATCAGGACAAAGATATGTAATGAAAATAAGTCCAGGCTGGCTGTCCTTGTGGGCATCAGCTGCTGGCATCTGCATTGCTGCTGCCATGAGCATGGCACAGCAGGTAAAAGATTGCTTTTCCTTGTGTGACACAGGAGCTCTTGACTTGAAAGCTAGAGGGATGCAATAGAAAGAGTTGCAACCTCTGCCAGACATGGCAAAGGTGAGTGGGATGTTGTTTCAGTTGCTGCTGATGTCAGGAAGGACTGTAAGGATGGAAAGGCTGGTGTTTGCCATGGGCTGGGAAACACATCTTGTTTTCATCTTCTCTTTGTGTGCCAGATAAAGAGCAGAGTGTGCCCTCACCTTGGACCCCTCCTGCCCTCTTCTGCTGAGATGGAGAAATGTTCCAGCTTGTAGAAGGACATCAGGACAAAGATATGTAATGTAAATAAGTCCAGGCTGGCTGTCCTTGTGGGCATCAGCTGCTGGCATCTGCATTGCTGCTGCCATGAGCATGGAAAAGCAGCTAAAAGATTGCGTTTCCTTGTGTGACACAGGAGCTCTTGACTTGAAAGCTAGAGGGATGCAATAGAAAGAGCTGCAACCTCTGCCAGACATGGCAAAGGTGAGTGGGATGTTGTTTCAATTAGTGCTGATGTCAGGAAGGACTGTAAGGATGGAAAGGCTGGTGTTTGCCATGGGCAGTGAAACACATCTGGTTTTCATTTTCTCTTTCTCTTTGAGTGCCAGATAAAGAGCAGAGTGTGCCCTCACCTTGGACCCCTCCTGCCCTCTTCTGCTGAAATGGAGAAATGTTCCAGCTTCTAGAAGGACATCAGGACAAAGATATGTAATGAAAATAAGTCCAGGCTGGCTGTCCTTGTGGGAATCAGCTGCTGGCATCTGCATTGCTGCTGCCATGAGCATGGCACAGCAGGTAAAAGATTGCTTTTCCTTGTGTGACACAGGAGCTCTTGACTTGAAAGCAAGAGGGATGCAATAGAAAGAGCTGCAACCTCTGCCAGACATGGCAAAGGTGAGTGGGATGTTGTTTCAATTAGTGCTGATGTCAGGAAGGACTGTAAGGATGGAAAGGCTGGTGTTTGCCATGGGCAGTGAAACACATCTGGTTTTCATTTTCTCTTTCTCTTTGAGTGCCAGATAAATAGCAGAGTGTGCCCTCACCTTGGACTCCTCCTGCCCTCTTCTGCTGAAATGGAGAAATGTTCCAGCTTCTAGAAGGACATCAGGACAAAGATATGTAATGAAAATAAGTCCAGGCTGGCTGTCCTTGTGGGAATCAGCTGCTGGCATCTGCATTGCTGCTGCCATGAGCATGGCAAAGCAGGTAAAAGATTGCTTTTCCTTGTGTGACACAGGAGCTCTTGACTTGAAAGCAAGAGGGATGCAATAGAAAGAGCTGCAACCTCTGCCAGACATGGCAAAGGTGAGTGGGATGTTGTTTCAGTTGCTGATGATTTCAGGAAGGACTGTAAGGATGGAAAGTCTGGTGTTTGCCATGGGCTGGGAAACACATCTGGTTTTCATCTTCTCTTTGTCTTTGTGTGCCAGAAAAAGAGGAGAGTGTGCCCTAACCTTGGACCCCTCCTGCCCTCTTCTGCTGAGATGGAGAAATGTTCCAGCTTGTAGAAGGACATCAGGACAAAGATATGTAATGAAAATAAGTCCAGGCTGGCTGTCCTTGTGGGCATCAGCTGCTGGCATCTGCATTGCTGCTGCCATGAGCATGGCAAAGCAGCTAAAAGATTGCGTTTCCTTGTGTGACACAGGAGCTCTTGACTTGAAAGCAAGAGGGATGCAATAGAATGAGCTGCAACCTCTGCCAGACATGGCAAAGGTGAGTGGGATGTTGTTTCAATTAGTGCTGATGTCAGGAAGGATTGTAAGGATGGAGAGGCTGGTGTTTGCCATGGGCTTGGAGACACATCTTGTTTTCATTTTCTCTTTCTCTTTGAGTGCCACATAAACATGGGATAGTTTGCCCTCACCTTGGACCCCTCCTGCCCTCTTCTGCTGAAATGGAGAAATGTTCCAGCTTCTAGAAGGACATCAGGACAAAGATATGTAATGAAAATAAGTCCAGGCTGGCTGTCCTTGTGGGCATCAGATGCTGGCATCTGCATTGCTGCTGCCATGAGCATGGCACAGCAGGTAAATGATTGCTTTTCCTTGTGTGACACAGGAGCTCTTGACTTGAAAGCAAGTGGGATGCAATAGAAAGAGCTGCAACCTCTGCCAGACATGGCAAAGGTGAGTGGGATGTTGTTTCAATTAGTGCTGATGTCAGGAGGACTGTAAGGATGGAAAGGCTGGTGTTTGCCATGGGCTTGGAAACACATCTGGTTTTCATTTGCTCTTTCTCTTTGAGTGCCAGATAAAGAGCAGAGTGTGCCCTCACCTTGGACCCATCCTGCCCTCTTCTGCTGAAATGGAGAAATGTTCCAGCTTCTAGAAGGACATCAGGACAAAGATATGTATTGAAAATAAGTCCAGGCTGGCTGTCCTTGTGGGCATCAGCTGCTGGCATCTGCATTGCTGCTGCCATGAGCATGGCACAGCAGGTAAAAGATTGCTTTTCCTTGTGTGACACAGGAGCTCTTGACTTGAAAGCAAGAGGGATGCAATAGAAAGAGCTGCAACCTCTGGCAGACATGGCAAGGGTGAGTGGGATGTTGTTTCAATTAGTGCTGATGTCAGGAGGACTGTAAGGATGGAAAGGCTGGTGTTTGCCATGGGCAGTGAAACACATCTGGTTTTCATTTTCTCTTTCTCTTTGAGTGCCAGATAAACATGGGATAGTTTGCCCTCACCTTGGACCCCTCCTACCCTCTTCTGCTGAAATGGAGAAATGTTCCAGCTTGTAGAAGGACATCAGGACAAAGATGTGTAATGAAAATAAGTCCAGGCTGGCTGTCCTTTTGGGCATCAGATGCTGGCATCTGCATTGCTGCTGCCATGAGCATGGCAAAGCAGGTAAAAGATTGCTTTTCCTTGTGTGACACAGGAGCTCTTGACTTGAAAGCTAGAGGGATGCAATAGAAAGAGCTGCAACCTCTGCCAGACAAGGCAAAGGTGAGTGGGATGTTGTTTCAGTTGCTGATGATTTCAGGAAGGACTGTAAGGATGGAAAGTCTGGTGTTTGCCATGGGCTGGGAAACACATCTGGTTTTCATCTTCTCTTTGTCTTTGTGTGCCAGAAAAAGAGGAGAGTGTGCCCTAACCTTGGACCCCTCCTGCCGTCTTCTGCTGAGATGGAGAAATGTTCCAGCTTGTAGAAGGACATCAGGACAAAGATATGTAATGAAAATAAGTCCAGGCTGGCTGTCCTTGTGGGCATCAGCTGCTGGCATCTGCATTGCTGCTGCCATGAGCATGGCAAAGCAGCTAAAAGATTGTGTTTCCTTGTGTGACACAGGAGCTCTTGACTTGAAAGCAAGAGGGATGCAATAGAATGAGCTGCAACCTCTGCCAGACATGGCAAAGGTGAGTGGGATGTTGTTTCAATTAGTGCTGATGTCAGGAAGGATTGTAAGGATGGAGAGGCTGGTGTTTGCCATGGGCTTGGAGACACATCTTGTTTTCATTTTCTCTTTCTCTTTGAGTGCCAGATAAACATGGGATAGTTTGCCCTCACCTTGGACCCCTCCTGCCCTCTTCTGCTGAAATGGAGAAATGTTCCAGCTTCTAGAAGGACATCAGGACAAAGATATGTAATGAAAATAAGTCCAGGCTGGCTGTCCTTGTGGGCATCAGCTGCTGGCATCTGCATTGCTGCTGCCATGAGCATGGCAAAGCAGGTAAAAGATTGCTTTTCCTTGAGTGACACAGGAGCTCTTCACTTGACAGCTAGAGGGATGCAATAGAAAGAGCTGCAACCTCTGCCAGACATGGCAAAGGTGAGTGGGATGTTGTTTCAATTAGTGCTGATGTCAGGAGGACTGTAAGGATGGAAAGGCTGGTGTTTGCCATGGGCTTGGAAACACATCTGGTTTTCATTTGCTCTTTCTCTTTGAGTGCCAGATAAACATGGGATAGTTTGCCCTCACCTTGGACCCCTCCTACCCTCTTCTGCTGAAATGGAGAAATGTTCCAGCTTGTAGAAGGACATCAGGAAAAAGATATATAATGTAAATAAGTCCAGGCTGGCTGTCCTTGTGGGCATCAGCTGCTGGCATCTGCATTGCTGCTGCCTAGAGCATGGCACAGCAGGTAAAAGATTGCTTTTCTTTGTGTGACACAGGAGCTCTTGACTTGAAAGCTAGAGGGATGCAATAGAAAGAGCTGCAACCTCTGCCAGACATGGCAAAGGTGAGTGGGATGTTGTTTCAATTAGTGCTGATGTCAGGAGGACTGTAAGGATGGAAAGGCTGGTGTTTGCCATGGGCTTGGAAACACATCTGGTTTTCATTTGCTCTTTCTCTTGGAGTGCCAGATAAAGAGCAGAGTGTGCCCTCACCTTGGACCCATCCTGCCCTCTTCTGCTGAAATGGAGAAATGTTCCAGCTTCTAGAAGGACATCAGGACAAAGATATGTATTGAAAATAAGTCCAGGCTGGCTGTCCTTGTGGGCATCAGCTGCTGGCATCTGCATTGCTGCTGCCATGAGCATGGCACAGCAGGTAAAAGATTGCTTTTCCTTGTGTGACACAGGAGCTCTTGACTTGAAAGCAAGAGGGATGCAATAGAAAGAGCTGCAACCTCTGGCAGACATGGCAAGGGTGAGTGGGATGTTGTATCAATTAGTGCTGATGTCAGGAGGACTGTAAGGATGGAAAGGCTGGTGTTTGCCATGGGCAGTGAAACACATCTGGTTTTCATTTTCTCTTTCTCTTTGAGTGCCAGATAAACATGGGATAGTTTGCCCTCACCTTGGACCCCTCCTACCCTCTTCTGCTGAAATGGAGAAATGTTCCAGCTTGTAGAAGGACATCAGGACAAAGATGTGTAATGAAAATAAGTCCAGGCTGGCTGTCCTTTTGGGCATCAGATGCTGGCATCTGCATTGCTGCTGCCATGAGCATGGCAAAGCAGGTAAAAGATTGCTTTTCCTTGTGTGACACAGGAGCTCTTGACTTGAAAGCTAGAGGGATGCAATAGAAAGAGCTGCAACCTCTGCCAGACAAGGCAAAGGTGAGTGGGATGTTGTTTCAGTTGCTGATGATTTCAGGAAGGACTGTAAGGATGGAAAGTCTGGTGTTTGCCATGGGAAGGGAAACACATCTGGTTTTCATCTTCTCTTTGTCTTTGTGTGCCAGAAAAAGAGGAGAGTGTGCCCTCAACTTGGACCCCTCCTGCCCTCTTCTGCTGAGATGGAGAAATGTTCCAGCTTCTAGAAGGACATCAGGACAAAGATATGTAATGAAAATAAGTCCAGGCTGGCTGTCCTTGTGGGCATCAGCTGCTGGCATCTGCATTGCTGCTGCCATGAGCATGGCAAAGCAGGTAAAAGATGGCTTTTCCTTGTGTGACACAGGAGCTCTTGACTTGAAAGCAAGAGGGATGCAATAGAAAGAGCTGCAACCTCTGGCAGACATGGCAAAGGTGAGTGGGATGTTGTTTCAATTAGTGCTGATGTCAGGAAGGACTGTAAGGATGGAAAGGCTGGTGTTTGCCATGGGCAGTGAAACACATCTGGTTTTCATTTTCTCTTTCTCTTTGAGTGCCAGATAAACATGGGATAGTTTGCCCTCACCTTGGACCCCTCCTACCCTCTTCTGCTGAAATGGAGAAATGTTCCAGCTTCTAGAAGGACATCAGGACAAAGATGTGTAATGAAAATAAGTCCAGGCTGGCTGTCCTTGTGGGCATCAGCTGCTGGCATCTGCATTGCTGCTGCCATGAGCATGGCAAAGCAGCTAAAAGATTGCGTTTCCTTGTGTGACACAGGAGCTCTTGACTTGAAAGCTAGAGGGATGCAATAGAAAGAGCTGCAACCTCTGCCAGACATGGCAAAGGTGAGTGAGATGTTGTTTCAATTAGTGCTGATGTCAGGAAGGACTGTAAGGATGGAAAGGCTGGTGTTTGCCATGGGCTTGGAGACACATCTTGTTTTCATTTTCTCTTTCTCTTTGAGTGCCAGATAAAGAGCAGAGTGTGCCCTCACCTTGGACCCCTCCTGCCCTCTTCTGCTGAAATGGAGAAATGTTCCAGCTTCTAGAAGGACATCAGGACAAAGATATGTAATGAAAATAAGTCCAGGCTGGCTGTCCTTGTGGGCATCAGCTGCTGGCATCTGCATTGCTGCTGCCATGAGCATGGCACAGCAGGTAAAAGATTGCTTTTCCTTGTGTGACACAGGAGCTCTTGACTTGAAAGCAAGAGGGATGCAATAGAAAGAGCTGCAACCTCTGCCAGACATGGCAAAGGTGAGTGGGATGTTGTTTCAGTTGCTGATGATTTCAGGAAGGACTGTAAGGATGGAAAGTCTGGTGTTTGCCATGGGCTGGGAAACACATCTGGTTTTCATCTTCTCTTTGTCTTTGTGTGCCAGATACAGAGGAGAGTGTGCCCTAACCTTGGACCCCTCCTGCCGTCTTCTGCTGAGATGGAGAAATGTTCCAGCTTGTAGAAGGACATCAGGACAAAGATATGTAATGAAAATAAGTCCAGGCTGGCTGTCCTTGTGGGCATCAGCTGCTGGCATCTGCATTGCTGCTGCCATGAGCATGGCAAAGCAGCTAAAAGATTGCGTTTCCTTGTGTGACACAGGAGCTCTTGACTTGAAAGCAAGAGGGATGCAATAGAATGAGCTGCAACCTCTGCCAGACATGGCAAAGGTGAGTGGGATGTTGTTTCAATTAGTGCTGATGTCAGGAGGACTGTAAGGATGGAAAGGCTGGTGTTTGCCATGGGCAGTGAAACACATCTGGTTTTCATTTTCTCTTTCTCTTTGAGTGCCAGATAAACATGGGATAGTTTGCCCTCACCTTGGACCCCTCCTGCCCTCTTCTGCTGAGATGGAGAAATGTTCCAGCTTGTAGAAGGACATCAGGACAAAGATATGTAATGTAAATAAGTCCAGGCTGGCTGTCCTTGTGGGCATCAGCTGCTGGCATCTGCATTGCTGCTGCCTAGAGCATGGCACAGCAGGTAAAAGATTGCTTTTCTTTGTGTGACACAGGAGCTCTTGACTTGAAAGCTAGAGGGATACAATAGAAAGAGCTGCAACCTCTGCCAGAGATGGCAAAGGTGAGTGGGATGTTGTTTCAATTAGTGCTGATGTCAGGAAGGACTGTAAGGATGGAAAGGCTGGTGTTTGCCATGGGCTGGGAAACACATCTGGTTTTCATCTTCCCTTTGTCTTTGTGTGCTAGAAAAAGAGGAGAGTGTGCCCTAACCTTGGACCCCTCCTGCCCTCTTCTGCTGAGATGGAGAAATGTTCCAGCTTCTAGAAGGACATCAGGACAAAGATATGTAATGAAAATAAGTCCAGGCTGGCTGTCCTTGTGGGCATCAGCTGCTGGCATCTGCATTGCTGCTGCCATGAGCATGGCAAAGCAGGTAAAAGATTGCGTTTCCTTGTGTGACACAGGAGCTCTTGACTTGAAAGCTAGAGGGATGCAATAGAAAGAGCTGCAACCTCTGCCAGACATGGCAAAGGTGAGTGGGATGTTGTTTCAATTAGTGCTGATGTCAGGAGGACTGTAAGGATGGAAAGGCTGGTGTTTGCCATGGGCAGTGAAACACATCTGGTTTTCATTTTCTCTTTCTCTTTGAGTGCCAGATAAACATGGGATAGTTTGCCCTCACCTTGGACCCCTCCTACCCTCTTCTGCTGAAATGGAGAAATGTTCCAGCTTCTAGAAGGACATCAGGACAAAGATATATAATGTAAATAAGTCCAGGCTGGCTGTCCTTGTGGGCATCAGCTGCTGGCATCTGCATTGCTGCTGCCTAGTGCATGGCACAGCAGGTAAAAGATTGCTTTTCCTTGTGTGACACAGGAGCTCTTGACTTGAAAGCAAGAGGGATGCAATAGAAAGAGCTGCAACCTCTGCCAGACATGGCAAAGGTGAGTGGGATGTTGTTTCAGTTGCTGCTGATGTCAGGAAGGACTGTAAGGATGGAAATTCTGGTGTTTGCCATGGGCAGGGAAAGACATCTGGTTTTCATCTTCTCTTTGTCTTTGTGTGCCAGAAAAAGAGGAGAGTGTGCCCTAATCTTGGACCCCTCCTGCCCTCTTCTGCTGAGATGGAGAAATGTTCCAGCTTCTAGAAGGACATCAGAACAAAGATGTGTAATGAAAATAAGTCCAGGCTGGCTGTCCTTGTGGGCATCAGCTGCTGGCATCTGCATTGCTGCTGCCATGAGCATGGCAAAAAGGTAAAATATTGCTTTTCCTTGTGTGACACGGGAGCTCTTGACTTGAAAGCTAGAGGGATGCAATGGAAAGGGCTGCAACCTCTGCCAGACATGGCAAAGGTGAGTGGGATGCTGTTTCAGTTGCTGCTGAAGTCAGGAAGACTGTAAGGATGGAAAGTCTCGTGTTTGCCATAGGCAGGGAAACACATCTGGTTTTCATTTTCTCTTTGAGTGCCAGTTAAAGAGCAGAGTGTGCCCTCACCTTGGACCCCTCCTGCCCTCTGCTGCTCAGAGGGAGAAATGTCCGAGCTTCTAGAAGGAAATCAGGACAAAGATATGTAATGAAAATAAGTCCAGGCTGGCTGTCCTTGTGGGCATCAGCTGCTGGCATCTGCATTGCTGCTGCCATGAGCATGGCAAAGCACGTAAAAGGTTGCTTTTCCTTGTGTGACACAGGAGCTCTTGACTTGAAAGCTAGAGGTATGCAATAGAAAGAGCTGCAACCTCTGCCAGACATGGCAAAGGTGAGTGGGATGTTGTTTCCATTGCTGATGATTGCAGGAAGGACTGTAAGGATGGAAAGGCTGGTGTTTCCCATGGGCTGGGAAACATATCTGGTTTTCATTTTCTCTTTCTCTTTGAGTGCCAGATAAAGAGCAGAGTGTGCCCTCACCTTTGAGCCCTCCTGCCCTCTTCTGCTGAGATGGAGAAATGTTCCAGCTTCTAGAAGGACATCAGGACAAAGATATGTAATGAAAATAAGTCCAGGCTGGCTGTCCTTGTGGGCATCAGCTGCTGGCATCTGCATTGCTGCTGCCATGAGCATGGCACAGCAGGTAAAAGATTGCTTTTCCTTGTGTGACACAGGAGCTCTTGACTTGAAAGCTAGAGGTATGCAATAGAAAGAGCTGCAACCTCTGCCAGACATGGCAAAGTTGAGTGGGATGTTGTTTCCATTGCTGATGATGGCAGGAAGGACTGTAAGGATGGAAAGGCTGGTGTTTGCCATGGGCTGGGAAACACATCTTGTTTTCATTTTCTCTTTCTCTTTGAGTGCCAGATAAAGAGCAGAGTGTGCCCTCAACTTGGACCCCTCCTGCCCTCTTCTACTGAGATGGAGAAGTGTTCCAGCTGCTAGAAGGAAATCAGGACAAAGATATGTAATGAAAAGAAGTCCAGGCTGGCTGTCCTTGTGGGCATCAGCTGCTGGCATCTGCATTGCTGCTGCCATGAGCATGGCACAGCAGGTAAAAGATTGCTTTTCCTTGTGTGACACAGGAGCTCTTGACTTGAAAGTTAGAGGGATGCAATGGAAAGGGCTGCAACCTCTGCCAGACATGGCAAAGGTGAGTGGGATGTTGTTTCAATTATTGCTGAAGTCAGGAAGACTGTAAGGATGGAAAATTCTGGTGTTTGCCATAGGCAGGGAAACACATCTGGTTTTCATTTTCTCTTTGTGTTCCAGAAAAAGAGGAGTGTGTGCCCTCACCTTGGACCCCTCCTGCCCTCTTCTGCTGAGATGGAGAAATGTTCCAGCTTCTAGAAGGACATCAGGACAAAGGTATGTAATGAAAATAAGTCCAGGCTGGCTGTCCTTGTGGGCATCAGCTGCTGGCATCTGCATTTCTGCTGCCATGAGCATGGCACAGCAGGTAAGGGATTGCTTTTCCTTGTGGGACAGCTGTTAAGCCATTCTGATTCACCCTTTTCATCCACAGCATACAGATTTTTCCCACACTGCTGTTTTTATCCAGCAGTGTGCATATGTGCAGTGGTACAGAGGTTGGTGGCCCTGCCTGTGGCAGGGAGTTGGAGATTCCAGATCCTTGAGGTCCCTTCCAACCAGTGCCATTCTATGTGTGTGTGTGTGACTGGCTAAACACCAATTGTTGCTAGCTCAGCAGGTATACTGCTAATTATTGAATGCCTGACAGCTGCTTATCAACACTTGGCCACTATTTCTGGACACCTGCTCATCCCTGAAGAGAGAGAAGTTTGGAAGGAGGACAGAGGGGAGTCTCTTGATGCCTGCCTGTTGCATCCCAACCTGCCCACAGAGTGAGTCAGTTCGGCCTTGTGTGGAGGCCCTGGCTTCTTTGGAGTCTGTTTTTCTTTTGCTGAGCTTCTCCTATCCAAACAGAATGGCCTTACAACATGCTTTCTGGTCCTTAATGCTATACCCATGCAGTTTGTAACTATTACAGTTCTGTAAGTGAGAATTGATCACATGATTGAACAACTGTATTTCTAAAATATGTTATGAAATAACTTCTTTTTACTAATACTAATAAAGTCTTTCTACTTTTTCAAACTGTTTCTAAGGGCAAATTACAAAACACATGGTGCTGTACTGCTTCAGAGCAATCCCACATTTGATAGCCAGTGCAGAAACAACATTCCATCCTACAGCATTAGCTAGTTCAGAGGTACCAGACGTGTATCTGGATGTGGCTGTTGTGCATAACTGGGGCTGAGGGATCAGAAATGACAGCTCCACTCTTGGAGACCACAGAACTAAAATGGAAAGATAAAATAGTTGCAGGGCAATTGTTCTCTGTGCCTGAAGCAGGGACCGATTTATGGGGGAGAGATTTAACAGTTAAATGAGGATTACAGCTGCAAGTCTGTGAAACAGATATCAGGGGTCAATGAATGTGTTATCAGCTGTGATGAGAAGAAATGAATCCAAAGGTGTGGGCAGGGGAAGGAAATCGGGGTGGACTCACAATTTTCCCTTACAAAGAACTGCCCAAGGAGGGAGTGGAGCTGTGAAACAGCAACAATATCCCATAGCCTTAGAAGGGAGAGTGGGTCTAAAAGCTGTAACACAGACAGTGCTTAAGGATGGTCTTCTGGAACCTTGTCTGTGGCCTTATAACACCCCAATCCTGTCGGCACGGAAGGCAGACGGCACGTATCGGCTGGTGCAAGATGTAAGGAAATGACTGAACCCGTTCTCAAAAGACAGCCTGTGGTTCCTAACCCCTATACCCTAATGAGTCAGATCCCACACGGACAGCAGTGGTTTGGTGTGAGAGACCTCAAAGATGCTTTCCGGACAGCCTCTGGACTCAGAGAGAAATGGCTGCGTTTGTATGAGGACACATTGTAATCCTGTCGTGATTCGTGATGATACTGTAGATACTGGAACTCGTGCTAATCCTTGTCTTTGCAGCATTTGAAGCAAGCAACTGGTGCTGCTGTCATGCAGAAAACTCCCTTCCAACCACTCAGCAAGCATTTGGATGAGACAGCTTCCTGCTGGGGAGCCCTCCGACATCACTGCTGCCTCCTCCAGAACCATACCTGCAGATGCTTCAGAGCTCTTCAGCATGGACTTCCTTCCTCCCATCAGCAGCTGCTCCTGCACTGACCTTCATTCACACTGGGATACCATCTGCTTCCAGCAGGAGCTGACCTGCGAGACAGAGAAAGGAAACGTGGGATGAGCACAAATGCAGAAGCACAAGGCTGTGTCACCACCACGTCTTGCAGCCTTGGGAAGTCAGCTGCAACTGCAGCCTTGGTCAGAATTACAACGGGCACCGTAAATTAAGTGTGACCTCTGAAGTTGTTGCCATGATCAGAAATAGACGCTGAAATCGCTCACATAACTGTCGGTGGTTCCCTCCAAATTCTTTTGCTTTGGGGAACAGATGGACTCGGAATGGAAGGACACGAGAAAAATGACATCTGTTTGAGCTCAGCAGACTTGAGAGGTGGGCCTGGGTGAACCTCATGAGGTTCAGCACAGCCAAGTGCAAGGTTTGGCATTTGGGCCGGAGGAATCCCAGGCATTCTTTTGTCATCGTGGTGGTTTCCAATAGACCCCAACAATGAGACATCAGGTCGCCGTGTGGGCTCCTGGGTGACACTGCCATTTCCCAGCCATTGCAGCCTAGGGGCAAATAAAGTAAAATACTTCAGAAAGATCTCACACTGATTGCATATTTTACTGTTCTTTTACACAAAACAGAAGGAGAGGGCAGCAGATGCATGCAGCTGCATCAACACCCAGGCTGCTGAAGGAATGGAAAGACAGAAACATCAAATATCAATGCCTTATTCTAATGCAAGGAGGGAAGCTTCTATCAATGTTACTTTTTATCATTTAAAATGAGCAGTTGGCACTCTTAAAGGAAAATCCTAGGCCCCAGGTTCTGACAGTGTGGCAATCTGGACTCAGCTGTGACTGATCCAAACAGTCTGTTCCAGATTTTAACATCCCTTCTATGCATTCACAAGTTTTCTCTCTTGACTTCCCCTTACAGCCGTTAGATGCCAGCAAAACATCCCACAAACACTCCTTAACTCTGTGCACACAGGCACCCATCCAACCAGAGCCATCAGTCATTCCCAGCCATGCGCTCTTCCTCCAATCATGGTCAGCATCACACGGCCGTCACGCAGCTCACTTGACTCAGTTTTTCTCTTCTTTCTGGAGGTGTCCTTGCTTCTCAGCCTTACCTTCTCGTGATGTTTATCTCGCTCTGCAGCTCCTGCTCTGAATAGGCTTTCTTGGATTCCCGCATGACAGGCACAAAATGCAGCCACAGCCCCTGCCACCAAGGTCAGCTCTTCAGCACACATTACCTGAGGAGCACTTGGCAACTCCTGCAACCTGAGCAGTGCCAGGAAGACTGTTTCACTTCTGCTTCTCCTGGCTCAGAAATTCATTTTCCTACCTAGAAAATGGAAAAAGAAAAGAAAGAAAAAAAATCCTGACATTAGCAGACACAATTGATACTATGGAATTCTGGAAGGCAAGGGATTTGCCCTCTATGATGAGAAGTTGACTGCAAAGAACTCAGAAGAGCCATGAGCAGGTTGTGAACTTGTGGGTAAAATCAGGAAGTGCAGCAGTGCAGGGCTTCTGGAGGTGAGGGTCTGCTACAGCCGCCTGGAAAGAGAGCCTGTTGGTGGGAGCTGCTTACTGCAGCCAGCAGAAGCATCGCACTCACTGACTCTCATCCTGATGGGGGATTCCAGTCAGTCTGGGAAATCAGCATGGCTGGCTGCAAGCAATCTGACAGACTCCTGGAGTGCAGTGAGAATCACTCTGTGGTGCAGGCATTGGGCACAGCAAGCAGAAGGGAAGCATTGCTGGACATGGTGCACACCAGGGGTTACGACAGGAGGCGGTCAGGGCTGCAGTGACCATGCCCTCCTTGAGTTGGTGATCTCAAGGAATGCGGGCCTGGCAGGAAGCAAAGGCAGGAGCCTGAACTTCAGGAGAGCCAGCTGCAGGCTGTTCCAGGAATTCTTGGACGAGATCCTCTGGACAACTGTTTGTAGGGGCAAAGGGATGGAAAAGAGCTGGTCACTTTCTCAGAAAAAAACTTGCTCAGGTTGCAGGCTGAGCTGCAGGAGAGGAAGGGGAGGAGGTGCCAGCACGGCTCTGCACGATGCTCTGCCACACTGGGCAGCTTGATCATGGCTCAGCAGTGGGATCAGACGAGGAGAAGGGGAGAAGGAAATCAAGGATGGGAGGGAACCATCAGACACAGTCAATAAGTGTCTGTGAAGTCTTGCAAACCAGAGATTCCCAGGTTGTTTCTGCTTTTGCAGCATTTGTGTGGTGCAGGGTGAGCAAATTCTTCTGCTGCTTGATTGCCGCCTAAAAGGGAAATGGCCACTGAGCTGCAGACCAAGCAGTACTGCCTGACGTTGGCCAGGGGGAGCTTCTCCTGCCGCAGTGTGCTGATGACAGGTCTGGAGATGATCTGCAGGGCCAGTTCGTAGATGGGAGCCAGGAAAGGACATGATGGGAGGAGGGAGGTGTTAAGCAACATCCAAGGCATCAAAATGCATCAGAAGGCCCTGAAAAGCATCACAAAGCCACAGCCAGGAAGCTTGGGAGTATCATGAGCAGCATCCAGGATGCGAGAGATTATTTGCTACCATGCCAAATGGTAGCAGAGCTCCCCCTGCAGACATCCCAAAGCCAGACAAAACAGGAACAAACCCGGAGCTGAGCTGCATGCACCCCACAGCCACAGCATTGCAAGCTGGGGTGCCTTGCTGTGTGCTGCATTCATCCCAGTCCGTGTGAATGAAGACTCTGGAGGCAGTCAAGGCGTTGGTTGAGCACAAGATTCCTTTTATTATTATATAAAGGACAGGAGGGTGTGAGAGGTCCACGGTGAAGATGGGACTCATCCTGTCTTGTCATGGAGAGAGTGGCTCAGAGCTCTCAGTGCTGCTGTCCGGTGCCTGGGACTGGAGGCCTGATTGAAAGTCCCCCTGCAAGAGGCTCTGCTCCTCTTCACTGATGCTGACCTGCTCCTGCATGGAGGTGCTGCTGTCGGGGCACTCACACTGTGCTTCAGATGGGCTGCACTGCAGAGACTCTGGGTTAAAATCCACACTTGTGACTGTGGTGTCTGGGAGGCTCAGGTCAGCAACTTCAGCAGAGCCAGGTGTAATGAGAGCATGGACTTCGATGAGCTCCTTCTCTCCATTAATGTTGTTAGATGGAAGGCTGCTATTAGAACTGCAGCAACTTGTGCTTCCTATGAGCTCTCCACTGATGGAAGCACACAGAGCATCCTCGCTACTTGCCCTGGATCTTATGGCTTGGCAAGGGCTCGATTCACCTAGAAAGGATACACAGGGGTTAGTGTCAAACTTTCACAAGCTGAATTACGACAGTGGTACTTGATCAGGGGTGAAGATTTAGGCACGGGATTGAACGCTAGAAAGAGATACATGTGCAGAGCAAGCTTGAATTCTATGCTCCTGAAAAGCAGGGATTTGGAAGCTGCATTTGCACCCTTACCTGCCAGGACTACCACTGCTGTTTCTGAGGGCTGCCTGGCATTGCGCTGCAGTTGGCGTTTGCTGCCAGAGGATGGCTTCCTGAGGCTGAAGCAGCAACACCAACTGCTAGCTGGTGATTCCTCAGTCTTGCTGGGTGGATTTTGTCTGGAGAGAGAAAACAGCCAATGCTGTGAGTCGTGCGTGGTGCAGGGTGAGGGAAGAGCAGCACTGAGCTCTTGGCAGCAGTTGCTTGTTCCTAGCACTGCCTGGTTTCTGCAGGAAAACAGAAAAACCCACCCAAACAATGATGCTAGGTGCTGGAAAAGAAAGTCCTCTTTACCTGTCAGATGGAAAGTCAACGACGGTGTGGAATTTGCCCTGCCCAGCTGCAGGGCTTTCTTCCACTTCAATGTCCCTGCTGCTCTCTGTCACAACAGGAGACCTGCTGTGGCCTCGCCTCTGTGCCTGTGCCTCCTCCAGGCTGAGCAGCTTTGTGGCAGCAGAAGAGACCCCCACAGACTTGGGCCCTGGGAGAGAATTGTGCCCTGTCAGGGAAAACCACAGGTAAGAGCGAGGATCAGAAAGCAGCAGCACAGCCACCACAGTTCTGGGGGAGGTGCTGTATTTTTCTCAGGCTTGCTTATCCGAGCCACTGGAAGAAGAGGAGCTCAAAATAACCATGTGGGAAGAGGTGTGTTTATGGCAAAGGACACGGTCATCATTAAGAGCAGCTTACTGTATCAAAATAGGCAAGGAAAAACCCAAGGAAATGGGGGCAGGGAACTGAGAAAGCTTCGCTGCCACACTTGCATCAAGCTTTTCCTGCGTGCAAACCATAATAATGACGGTTTCCTCCTTGTGAAGTTTGGGCTTGGACATTCTCAGCATCCAGCAACAGGATGCCATACCCTAATGGAAGTCCAGAGGTCTGCTGTCCCCTTGATGGTAAAAGAGTATCTCAAACATCCTGGAGAAGGCCTGCATTTGGTCAAGGTGTCAGGTCAAGATCAAGCTAATGGAGGAAGACACTCACCTGCTGCATCTGCAATGTCTGCTCCGGATTTGGAGCCGAAGAGGACGTCGGTGTGGTTGATGATGAATTCCACCACATCCGACTGCGTCTGCAGCTCCATGCAGGCAGCTCTTCCGCTGGCGCAGGCAGACTCGTTCTGCTGTGATCTGTAGAAAAGGCAGATTTTAGAAGTCATTTCTCCAAGACCGTTTCCCCGAGTCTGAATTGTTGCAGCCAAAAGCTGTCAGCTGAGGCTCTGGAGACTTCCGCAGTGGGCAATCAGTGATGCCACTGCAGAAATTCCCCTGGATGATCAAGGACACGTCAGTCCCATCTCAACAAGACTGCAGAAATTGTCACCTAGACATTGTGCCCGTGGGGATGGAGAACAGCTCAGGCTCCTGCTCTTCTGTCAGCCACAGATTTTACAGGAGAAGAGCACATTTGATGGAGAAAAAGGGAGCACTGTTTTTTTTTTTAATGGAGAACAGATGTAAGCGTTGTGTTGAAACAGAACCAGCAGTTTACCTTAAGAGGTTTGGAGCCCACACAATGGCTAGGTTCTTGGCATGCATGTTTGTGATGGTGGAGCTCCCAGCCAGACACGCCAAGTGTCTCATCAGGAACTCCAGTGTCCTGGAAAACAAGAGAGGCAAACGTTCAGCACCAACGAGCATGCCGTGCTGCAATTCAGAAAGCAAACCTCCATTCATGCTACTTCTTGTGATTGCTACTGTCACCGAAGATGAAGTAGATCCAACCTGACTGAGTGCCACGCTGCAGCACCAAGCCCCAGCACAGCACAGCCGCAGCCATCAGCTGCACCAAGCGTGCCCCCGTGCCCAGGAACTGACCCCATAAAGTAAGCCCATGGAGCCTTCAACCCTTCAGCATACACAGGCATCGTGTTGCCGGCGTGAGACAGAGCCTGGAACCGCATCGTTGCCCTCTGCAATGCAGTAGGGCTGAGCTCAGCAGGCTGAGGGCAGCACTGACCTGTAGTGAGGAGCGGGCAGCTGCTGGATGACGTCCTGCATTCTGAGCAGCCGCTCCTCCTCTGTAGCGGCACCAACAGCATCCTGGAGTAGTGCAGAAAGGGAGCGAGACACCAATCAGGCTAGTACACCACTGCGAGTAAACCTCGTGGGGCTGACAGCAAAAGGGCCTCCGAGCTGGGGCACTGCTGCAGCCATCTGCCAAGAGGCCCAGGAAGAGGGAAATGAAAGACGTGGCCTTGTGCTTACCGAGAACTTGCCGTACAGCTGGTGGGTGAGCAGAGGGTTCGGGAGCTCCCTGAAGTACATCTTGCAGAGGGAGCTCACGCTGTGAATGTCACGGACGGTGAGCTCAGGAATCTGCTCCGACTCAAATTCCTGCCTGGAGAGAGGGACGCAAACCCGGTTGAGCGAGAGGAAGGCAAGCCCAAAGCCACACCAGATGCACTCAGGCTGTGTCAGTCGCAGCACTCTTACCGCAGCCTCTGGATGTTGGACGCGACGCCGGACAGGCGGTATATCCCCTGCACCACGCCGTGCTGCTCAATGAACTCAGCGCAGCTCTGGAGGACCTGGGGGACTGAAGAACACGTGCCAGCCGTCAGTGGAGCTCCTGATTCAGTCGTGCTGCAGGCTGTGCTTCACATCCCATCCACTAAGCCCAGCCAGGCTTGGCTGAAGCAAATACAGATGTGCTTGTCTCTTAGGAGCATCCGCCTCACTTTATCCTTCAGCCATCAACTCCCATTACACGTGTCTCCACGGCTATCAGCCTGCCCCCTGCTAGATATGAGCTCCCTTTCATCTTCTTTAGATGCCCAGCAGAGGAAGATCTCAGGAATGGGCAGCTCCTTACCATCACGACCGGAGTGGAGAAGATGCTCTCCCAGGTCACCGCCAAACACCCTTTCCTTCTCCACCTCCCGCTCGGTCGGTTTCTTTGGGCGGGCCTTCACCAAGGAACGAAGGAAGGTGAGGATCTTGCTGCGTTTCTTGGGCACTGCACAACAAAAGGAAGAAACCAGGTCATTTCAGGTCTGGCTCCGTTGGACGAGGCCGAGCACAGCACATTCTACAGAGCACGTCAGAACGGGAAGAACATTACCAACCAGTACATACAAAAAGGGATTTTCCCCATCTCTGGAGGAGCCCAAGGCCAGGTTGGATGGGGTCCTGGGCAGCCTGATCTAGTCTCACATAAACTGTGGGGGCTGGGAGACCATCCTGAGGCGGGAGGGTTGGAGCATGATGATCCATGAGGTTCCTTCCATCCCAAGCCATTCCATGAGAGTTCTATAGTTTCCCCAAGTCCAGTCATAAACACAGGAGGATTGGGCCAAATCCCTGCCCCATGGTGTGCATAAAGAATCATCAACCCAGAGGACAATGTGGGATGGATAAAGGAGGTACTAAACATGGAACGCACCCCCAAAAAGACTTCATTTTGCTTCCCCACACCATCAAATGTAACATCCCTACCTGGCTTTGGCACTGAGTTGATGAGTGCCTCAGGAATGTTCTTATTAATGAGTTCCACACACTCCCCTGGGAAAAATCCAACCTGTAACAAGAAGAGAAGCCAACTATTGCATGCAGCACTTCTCAGGTCTGAACTGTTAAACCAAAAGCCACATAACATTTCCCTCGGAACGTGCTTGCCTGACGTTCCATAAGACTATCCAGCAGAAAATGGCCATAGTTCAAAGCATAAAGGTAATAATTTTTCAACATTTGCAGCCAAAGGCAAGGTCCCCTGACACCGACACAGGGAAACTGTTTACGTCCATTAGGCATCCTGTGCATGCAGAGCAGCTCTAAGCTAAGATTCCTGCCTTTACTGCAGTTGCACTCTCCAGTCTGAAGCTTGTGCCTACCTGGAAGCCGAGCTTGCCTCTCCACCAGGGGGTCAGCTCCTTTGGTGGCATGTCGATGACACACACGATGTCTCCCACCTGCAAGAGATTGCAGTGTCAATCCCAGCTTCAGCACAGCTGGGAGGAAAGCACAGCTCAAATGACTGCATTCTTCTGCACTGCCAAACATGGCCGAGCATGAGAGCACTTGCACCAGTGCAGCTCTGAAGACATTTGCCATTGTAAAATTGAGCAACAAGGAACGCCTTGAACTGCTTACCTCAAAGGAGAGTTCATCCGCTGCCTGGGCAACGTATCTCTTAATAGCATGGGCAGCAGCAATAGCTGGAACATTCACAGGTGCCACCTCATGGTCTAGCAGGGGCTTCCCCTTGTTCTCAGCCTGAAACAGAGAGCACAGGCCACGGTGAGGAGCTGGGAACCAACAAGGAGGATTTCAAGGTGAGGAGCACATCTGCAGAGAAAGCTGCAGGAAATGCACTCGGTCCTTATCGTGGGCACTTCAGAAGGAACTGCAAGTCTAATAACGGCTGTTTCTCTCCCTGGTGTGCAGCAGGCACACGCCAGCAAAGATGCATCTCTCCCCATCCAGACTAATCAGCAATGGCACTGACGCAGACAGGTGGCCTTGTGTATTTTGCCCCCTCCTTTCCTGCGCTCTTTGTGCAGGAAGGCTGACTGTTTAAGATGCTAGGAGACCGTGAAGAGGGAAACCAAAGCTACGGCTGCAGTTACAAGGTGCAAACAGTGCCATTGCAAGCACCAAGCAGCTCTCTTGAGCAGTCCAACCAACAGCGAGGCCAGACAGAGCAGAGAATGATTGTTGTTTCTGCAGCAATTTCAAGGGAAAAGTCAGTAGAGGACAAACACAACAGCCGAGATGGCTCTGGTACTTTTATAAACTTGCCACTCTTGCACTACTGTCTTGCCACAGAGGAGCTCTCTTGGAAAGCAGGAGAGCACATCTGCGGCTCACTCTGCTGGCTGCAGTCAGGGAACAAAGACCAATCAGAGCTTCATACTCTACCTCTGTCCATGCCAGGTCAGGCCCACAGCTGATCTCGCTGCACGCCACGGCCATCAGCGTAGGTGTGACAAGCTGGAACTGAAAAGAAACACACTTTTATGTTCTCTGTTCACATCTCTGCTGTGCTCCCTACAGCTGTCGGGCACACTCACACAGCCCAAGCACGCCTGCTGGTGTCCCTGGTGATGCTGTGCAGCTCTGCACAAGCTGGGGCTGGGACTCTTTGCCTAAGGGATTGCTTTCCATAAAACCAGCTGGTCACAGCACCACAGACAGCATCCTTCTGAGGGCTGAGCTGCAGAGCACGTGGAGAAAACCCACACGTGACCAGCGTCCCATCAAAGCTGGATGAGGCTGTGTTACTAAACACGGGGCGTCACGGGCTGCTAAAGCATGTGGGGGGACAAAGCATGGCAGGTACCTGGCAAGAGATCAGAACGAGGGAGAGAAATCTCTCGAATCCGCAGCCGTTCCTTGTCACTTTGCTCTGATCTTCCACGAGCAAAAGCTGCAGCAGGGAAGCAGGCAGAGGGTGGAGAGAGGAGAGAGAAAGAGCAGGTCAGTTTGCTTCCACGGTTTAGCAAAGACTACGAGGGAAAAACCAAAATCTGCCCTCCCTCAACTTAAAAACTTAAGTTTTCAACTTAAAACCATTTCCCCTTGTCCTGCTGATATCTACCCTTTCAAAGAGTTGATTCCCCTCCTCTTTTTAGGCTCCCTTTAGGTACTGAAGGCTGCCATGAGGTCACCCCACTGCCTTCTTTTCTCCAGGCTGAACAAGCCCAGCTCCCTCAGCCTGTCTTTGCAGGGGAGGTGCTCCTGTCCCCTGATCATCTCTGTGGCTCGCCTCTGGACCCTCTTCAACAGCTCCCTGTCTTTCTGGACACTGTACTGCAGCTGGGGCCTCACAAGAGCAGAGCAGGGGGGGACGATCACCTCCCTGTCCCTCATGGCCACCCCTCTGCTGATGGAGATAATGTGATCCTATGAGCTCCGCCAGCCAGCAGTTCTCAGCACTCACTGTCCCCCCGTCTCTCCCACACTGTCTCAGCTTACCTACAAGGTGCTGCACAGGACGGTGTGAAGACAAAGGGACGCAGTCGGTGCACAAGTGCAACAAGCGAGCTGCTCAGTCAGAGCTCCAGCGCTCCAATGAAGGGACGCAGCACGCACTGCTCCTCCCCTCATTCTAGCCCTTATGACATCACTGAGGGCCACCAGGCTGCTCCACCACGACGGACAGGGTGGGGAGGCAAGACCAGTCACAAGGGCAGAAGATTCCAAAAGCCCAGCCCAACGTTCTGGAATCAGGGGCTGCTTGGAATTCTAGCCCAGCCAAATCCTGGAGAAGCTGGCACAGGGTCGTCATGACCAAAGCGCAGGACCTGGCGCTTGCTCTTGTTGAGCCTCGCACAACTGGCCTCAGTGCATCCCTCTGGAGGGCCTTCCTGCCCTCAGCCAGATGGACGCTTCCTCCCAGCAGCGTACCTTGCAGTGCTGGGCCCATGTCAAATCCACACTAGAGTGGCTTTTGTTACATTCAAGGGCATGTTGCAGCACCCATCTATTTCACCTGGAAGGAAATAAAGCAGGAGATGGGAGAAACACAGAACTACTGCCAGACTGCTTTATCCCTTTCTTAGCCCAACTTCCCTTGCCTCATCCCCTACCCCAACTCCTGGATGATGCCCACGGGCTGATAGTTGGATCTCAAGTCCATAGGACTCCTTTCACAGGGCTCCATCAAAAAGGCTGTCACACTTGTTCCGTACACTCACACTGACCCAGCAGTGGTATCACAGTCACTTAACACACACACAACAACCAAACCCCGAGCATGCACATCCCTTCCTGCGTGACTGCAGCCCACAGCTCCCCTTCACACCTCCGTGGATCTCTGGTGTTTTACACTGATGCAGCCTCGCTGCAGCTCCGTGGCTGTCACACAAGGCCTGCAGGACCTCTTTCTCTGCAAACCCCGTCTGCAGGCATTGGTTCACGAGGTTCACCTCCTGCCCTCCTGAGCAAAAACAAGCACTAAGAACAAGAGCAAAGCACACTGGACTCGACCTGGCTGGATCCCCAACCCTCAGTCCTGTCAGACGGACCCTGGTGTGGAGACTCATCCCCAAAGCCTGGCTGGACATCAGCACAGGCATCCTTCTTCAAACGCCGCATCCAAGCAGCAAGGGATCAAAGCGTTGGCACAGCTGAAACAGAAATGCTGTGTGAGTTTCCTGTTAGCACTGAGCAGGAACAAATCTACCGCTGAGCAGCAGGATGTGAGACAAGCAGCAGAAGACACCCAACCTGCAGAACCAGCTCGTTTGGGGTCGGTCCAGATGTTTGTCTGCTCCCTTCCCTGGCCCAGGCCAAGCTTGTGAGCTGCTCCTCCTTTGTGCAGGGGGAAATGGTGCAGATGCCATGTGGTGGCTATGCACAGCGTGCCTTGGACTTGCTTTTCCTCTCTCCATCTGCCATTAGCAAACAGCATCTCCAGCCTCCAGAGATCACTGAGTCCAACCCCTGCACAACAGTGAAAAAAAAGATATGATAAGGGGTACTTAAAGCACAGCATCTGTAATCAGATCAGACTCCTGCACTGTGAAGACTTCCATGAGTATTCCTGCAGAGTGCATCACTTAGTCTCTCTTTAGCCTTGTGTTCATGGTTTTCCTGTAAGAGCTTGTCTAAACACTGCCTATAATCGTGGTTATGCTAGAAGCATTTGGATTTCTTGATCCTCAGTGTGATTTCAGTAACAAATCCAGATGCTTTTTTGTTAAGGGCAGCTTTCAATTTCTCAACTGAAATTTCAATATTGCATTAGGTGTTGACAACCACGGGGCTGCAGTACAGAGAATTACAGGAAGATTAATTTCTCCATCTCCATGCTCCTAGACATTTATGATTACAGTGATGTAGTTATATACAAAGTTGCAAGATACCAAAGCTAGAATAAGCTCTTGGTGCAGCAGGATGTCTGGAGCCCAAGTGCAGAGTCTCAGTGTTGCAAAGCCTTGAAGAGGTGCACCGTATGTGCTGGGGCTGATGACACAGACACTGGAGCAAGGCCAGTGTGATGTTAGAAACTTGACCAGCAGCTGATCTGTTGTCAGCCATTTCTGGACACAAACGGGATCTGGTCGACTTAGGACATGACCTTTGGGCTGGAGAGCAACTCCCCGAGGAATCACACAGCCACTGCAGACCGTTGGCAAGAACCCCATACCAAAACAGCTCATCTGCAATCAGTTTTTAATCTGTGCAGCAGTGATTGGAACAGGCGCACGCTCTCTGCAATTGCAGGAATGCTCACAAGTGGAATGTACATCACCTGTGTGCTCCAGCTCTTCTGTGTGCATGCTAGGAGCAGTGATCCCCCTGCACCCAGGGCTGCAATAAAGTCCTGTGGGCTTTCTAACCTGCCCACCAGCAGCCCAGGCTGCCCAGAGCCACATCCAGCCTGGCCGTGGATGCCTGCAGGGATGGGGCATTCACAGCCTCCCTGGGCACTTACATGTTTTCTTCCAACTCCTTGATAAAATTCCTGACTGCCTTCAGTTTTATAGCCAAAGCAGTGTTTGAGCTGGTAATGTACTCTTGAACAGCACTGCTGCCTTTAACATTTGTATGTTTAGATCTGAAAAGAGAGTTTGGTCATTATTTCATGATGAGAGAATCTTATATGACAAAACAGAATTACAAAAATCTGACAATACTGTAAAATGCCAGCGTAAGAATGTGGCTTTGATTTTTTTTTTTTTATTTTTTTTTAATGGTGAGTGTACCATTAATTCAAGACAAGAATTTTGTTTGTAAGTCGATCTCTATAACTGTTCTTGGCATCATTCTGTAGGATGAACTAGATACATGGAATTTGGCACTGGCTCCCCAGGGCAGTGGTTTGGCACTGAGCTGACAAAGGCCAAAGAGCATTTGCACAATGCTCTCAGACACAGGGCTTGACCCATAGGAGGTCCGGTGTGGAACCAGGAGGTGGAATACATGATCCTCGAGGTCCCTTCCAAATAAAGATATTCCATCATCCTCTAATACTTATATTCCCAAGTCCTGTACACAGTGCTCAGATGCTTAATTGAAAGGTTCCATGAAACAGTGAGGTATCTATGTCCCTTTACCACCCAGTTATTCAATTTGCCACATGGATCTTTCATCCAGTCACATTAAAAAAGCACTCAAAGTATTTCCTTCAGTCTTCCATTCTGATAGAGCTTTCTGGAGCAAATAAAGAGTTGCAACTCAGAATGTCCACACCTCCCTTCCTGCACCCTGCATACTTTTTTAATTGTACTGTGATTACGTACCATTCTATTGTCACCCTCATTCTGTCATTATCTAGGCAGTTTACTGACATTAAATTTTCCAGCAACAGATGCCCACAAGTACAGCCAGCCTGGACTTATTTCCAATACTTACCTTTGTCCTGATGTCCTTGTAGGAGCTGGGACATTTCTCCATCTCAGCAGCAGAGGGCAGGAGGGGTCCAAGGTGAGGGCACGCTCTCCTCTATTTTTCTGGCACTCAAAGACAAAGGGAACAAGAAAACCAGCAGTGTTTCCCTGCCCATGGCAAACACCAGCCTTTCCATCCTTACAGTCCTTCCTGCCATCAGCAGAGACATTTTGCTTTCTTGTGCCACTTCATCCCTTTAGCATCTGGCATCCTAACAAAAAAGTACTCTAACACAGGAATTTTAATATTTTCATATTAAATGTCAGAATTAGAACCATTATGTTTACCAAATATTTAAAACGTTCAACCCAGTGAGAAGTGAATTGATGTTGTATTTAGCATTCAGATAAGAACTTGTGAAGGAAGTAAAAAGTGCTGCTTTCATAAACTATAGTCTCATTGTCAAGCCTTGCACTGTCTCAGCAGCTTATTACAGAATGCTCATTCAAGCAGGAATTAAGAGATGCGTCTGAATTGATAACAACAACGAGTAATTAAGAAAGCTTGACTGCAGTCTGCTTGAGGATTCCAGTCTGAAGTGTGTTCCACGTGATGACAACTGGGAATGTCTTTCTCTCACCATTAGAACCATTGCACCTCTGACTAAACACATAGCTAATCACCACTGAAAACCTAGGTGCAATTTCTGCAGTGCACAGACCAACTGCATGTTGATTAACATTCAGAGAGATTGTGCAGGTGTCCTTTTAGGAACTGGCCTACAGTATGCTAAGAGGGATGGATGTGGGGACATTAGGATAACGTGCCCTCTGCCTGTTAAGACAGCCCCAGCAGAGCAGGTCAGCAGGCTGAAGAGCTGAGTGGGTCACCAGGGCTCAGAGACTTCACTCGGCCATCTGAAAGTTGAGGGACTTCGCCCCAAGCTGCCCTTTTCCATGCAGGCAAGGAGGCCAAGAGAAGGTGGATCGGCACGGTTCTGGTGCAGACAGGGGCTGCAGTGTGAGCAGGCCTACACAGACAAGGCTGTGCCCACACAGAGTGACAGCAGCTTTCGCTGTGAGCAGATTCCCAGGGGGCCTGAGCCATGGCAGTTCTTGATGGCAGCATGTTCCCATCAGCCCTGGAAGTCTTCTCTGGACGTCTGTCGCATTCTGGAATCCACACTGAGGACGCAGTCGCTGTGTCAGAGCAGCTGGCAGAGTCACGGGGAACCGTGACGTAGTTGGCCCAGGGAGCAACAACAAGGCCTGCACTGCTCAGCCAGCCCAGGCCAAAGGGGAGCACGAGAGAGAGCAGAGGAGAGAGGGGGGGAAAGAGGGCCAGGAAGGAAAGGCCTGTGCCTGAATGGACGTGTAGCAGCAGCTGCTGACAGCAAACTCGGTGATGGCAGGGGCACAGCAGAGCAGTGCAATGCTGGCAGCTTCCTGTGTCTTTCACACAGGCACTGCAGACATGGCCAGCACTGGGAGATCAGCAGAACTGCTGCACACCTCTGCCAGCCCAGGCCAGAGGAGTGCAGAACAGTGAGCTGCTGCTGAGGGGAGAGAGGATGGCCTGAGAGCTGACCTGAGAGGCAGGGCTGGCTGTGTGACAGCAGCCTCTGTGTCCTCCTCCTGTGTCTGTGAGGGCCAGAGGGCCAGAAGAGAACATGCCCAGACAACGAAGCCCTGCTGTCCTCTGCTGCTCAGCTGGAGAGATGTTCCGCCTTCCTGAAGGACGCTGATCCAAAGGGAAGGAATCAAAGGAAGTCCAGGCTGGCTGTCCTTGTGGGCATCAGCTGCTGGCAGCTGCCTCTGTGCTGCCATGGGCAGGGCACAGCACACACAGTGTTTGCAGTTCCCTGTGTGACACTGGCCCTGGTGACCTGACAGCCATAGGGAGACAAGAGAAAGAGCTGCCTCCCTCTGCCAGATGAGGCAAAGGTGAGAATCCCAGAATCACAGCATGGCCCGGGTTGGAAAGGAGCTCAAGGTTCATGAATCTCCAACCCTTGGCTCTCCAAGGGTGCACAGGGGGCTTTGTTCTCCCTGTGGTGCAGCTTCAGTGCCAACTCACAGCTGAGCTGGTTGGCACACTGTGACAGCCTGCCGCTCTGAAGCTCTTGGGGCAGTGCTCAGTTCTTTCTGAAGTACTCTGGAAAATGCTGCTTCTCCTTCACCAAGTCTGTTTCCAGACAGACGTCTTTTTCTCCTCTGTACACACAAACAGTATCTTGTAACTCCCTGGCACAGTGCTCAGAAGTGATACTTCTGGAAGCACGTCAGAGAAAAGTGGCCTTGTCCCAGTGGACTTTCAGAGCAGATGAGAACAAGTCCTGGTTGACGGCTTTCTTCTGCTTCTGGAACTGCACAGCCAGGTTGTGTGTTGTCATACTTTATGCCAGAGTGCCAAACTGAAGCAGTTTCTGCAACCTCTTTTTTTCATACTTGTCACTCTTTGCTGAGACCTTAACTTAGTCATTTTTAATGCGCTCTCATCTAAACTACTGTGTCCTCCAGTGTCAGTGTTGTATGAATCAGGACTGTGGGATTTCATCAGTGAAAGGATTCTGCTCTAATGACTGTCATTCTAAAGCTGATATTGTTTCTACCGCATCAGGCTTGCATGAAGCATCTTTGATCAACAGAGAAATCAGAAAAATTGCTTTTCCTATTGCAGTTTCCTTTTAACTAGTGATGAAAGCTGTCAGTTTATTTTTGGCACCAGAAATCCTGGGATGCAACCAGGTTAGATAAGAAGTGAAACTGAGTCAACAGTAAGGGAACACAGATGAGACAGCATCACACAGCTCTGGAAAAGATGTTCCAGCTCTGTGTCTACCTACACCTTCAGGAGATGAAAAGTACTGGCTTACTGAGGTGTCCTGGGTTGCAGGTTCTGTTAATCTCCATTTTTGGAAGAGCTGCTTGCAATAAATACCTTGTAAGGTGAATGAGCTTGATAGAAGTAGGGTGTGAAAGAGATGGATTTGCTGTTTCCCTGAAGGTGCAGGAGTATTGCTGTGCCTACAGTCAGTAAACAAGGCAGAAATCACTGTGTTCCTCAGAATGAAAAACAAAAGAATAAAAATCTTTTTGTGAGTGACAGCACGCCTGAATGAAGCACAAATCTAAACATTTAAAATAAGGGTTAGTGTCAAAGGGACTTGCAGTATTTCTCGTGAAGAAATTTTTGATGCTTCTTTATGAAAGTCATCATAACAAAAGTGTACTGATGTCTTTGCTGAGGATTTCCTTGGTTCCAGCCTGAAGGTGTGCGCAGGCATGAGCAGGCAGTGCTGAGCTGCAGGTGAGTGCCTGTGTCCCACAGCAGGAAACCCGTGGATGTCTTCAGGGGTTTGAAATGGGCAGAGCTGTGAAACCTGCAGGCTTTCACTGAAATTGTCCTCTGCTTTATTTTGTAATCTTAGTTTCACCAATGCTTTCCAATATTATTTTCATATGAATGCAGATACATGGGATAGGATTTAAAGTTTTTATGGTGCTGCTGTATAATTTTCTGTGGTCATCATAAGCCAATAAAAAAAATAAATGGTAATCAGGCAATCTATTAACAACCTGTGGCACGTGTCAAAACAATGAAATTCCTTGCAGGAAGACAATATTGCTATATAATAATGTGGCTATCCAAAACTGTTAATTATACTTGATGAGCTGGAGATAATCCTGAAATGGGGGACTTTGATCTTAGCCAAGAATAATAAAACTTATTATCATTCTTAAATTGGCAGCAGCTATCAAAAGCCTGTGTCTTATTTCCCTTTTAGTAACACTGGCTAAATCAGAGAAACTGATAAAAGAATATCATGATTGCAGCTTAGTGATTCTTTCCCACTTGACCAGAAGTAATCAATGTCCAAAAATGTCTGTAAATACTTTTTCTATCTTATTTTGCCAGATGAATTGATATTTGAGATGAATGGCAAAAACATTTTGCGTACATAGATAAGCAGTGCAAATTTGCAGGATTGTTTTAGAGAAAAAAGCTCCGGTTATCAGATCGTTTCCATGCAGAAATAAGATTTACAGAAAAATTCTCCTTATTATTATTCACGCATGAATAAGTACAAAAAAGAGATGTGGGGGATGTTGTTTCAATTCCAGGTGATTGTAGGAAGGACTGTCAGGATGGAAAGGCTAGTGTCTGCCATGGGCAAAGAAACACTTCTGGTTTTCATCTTCTCTTTGCCTTTGAGTGCAAGAGACCATGAGGAGAGTGTGCCCTAAACTTGGACCCTTTTTGAGCATTGCAGCAGAGATGTAGAAGTGTTCAACCTTCTAGAAGGACTTCAGGACAAAGATATGTAATGAAAATAAGTCCAGGCTGGCTGTCCTTGTGGGCATCAGCTGCTGACATCTGCATAGTTGTTGCTATGGGAATGGCAGAACAGCTGGAATATTGCATTTCCTTGTGTGACACAAGCACTGGTGAATTCAAAGCCAGAGGGGTATAATAGAAAGAGAATCACCTCCCTTCCAGATTAGGCAAAGGTGAGTGGGATGTTGTTTCAATTAGTGCTGATGTCAGGAAGACTGTAAGGATGGAAAGGCTGGTGTTTGCCATGGGCAGGGAAACACATCTGGTTTTCATTTTCTCTTTCTCTTTGAGTGCCAGATAAACAGGGGAGAGTGTGCCCTCACCTTGGAACTCTCCTGCCCTCTGCTGCTCAGAGGGAGAAATGTTAGAGCTTCTAGAAGGACATCAGGACAAAGATATGTAATGAAAATAAGTCCAGGCTGGCTACCCTTGTGTGCATCAGCTGCTGGCATCTGCATTGCTGCTGCCATGAGCATGGCAAAGCAGGTAAAAGGTTGCTTTTCCTTGTGTGACACAGGAGCTCTTGAGTTGAAAGCTAGAGGGATGCAATAGAAAGAGCTGCAACCTCTGCCAGACATGGCAAAGGTGAGTGGGATATTGTTTCAGTTGCTGCTGATGTCAGGAAGGACTGTAAGGATGGAAAGTCTGGTGTTTGCCATGGACAGAGAAACACATCTGGTTTTCATCTTCTCTTTGTCTTTGTGTGCCAGAAAAAGAGGAGAGTGTGCCCTCACCTTGGACCCATCCTGCCCTCTTCTGCTGAGATGGAGAAATGTTACAGCTTGTAGAAGGACATCAGGACAAAGATATTAAATGAAAATAAGTCCAGGCTGGCTGTCCTTGTGGGCATCAGCTGCAGGCATCTGCATTGCTGCTGCCATGAGCATGGCACAGCAGGTAAAAGATTGCTTTTCCTTGTGTGACACAGGAGCTCTTGACTTGAAAGCTAGAGGGATGCAATAGAAAGAGCTGCAACCTCTGCCAGACATGGCAAACTTGAGTGGGATGTTGTTTCAGTTGCTGCTGATGTCATGTAGGACTGTAAGGATGGAAAGGCTGGTGTTTGCCATGGGAAGGGAAACACATCTGGTTTTCATCTTCTCTTTGTCTTTGTGTGCCAGATACAGAGGAGAGTGTGCCCTAACCTTGGACCCCTCCTGCCCTCTTCTGCTGAGATGGAAAAATGTTCCAGCTTGTAGAAGGACATCAGGACAAAGATATATAATGACAATAAGTCCAGGCTGGCTGTCCTTGTGGGCATCAGTTGCTGGCATCTGCACTGCTGCTGCCATGAGCATGGCAAAGCAGGTAAAAGATTGCTTTTCCTTGTGTGACACAGGAGCTCTTGACTTGAAAGCTAGAGGGATGCAATAGAAAGAGCTGCAACCTCTGCCAGACATGGCAAAGGTGAGTGGGATGTTGTTTCAATTAGTGCTGATGTCAGGAAGGACTGTAAGGATGGAAAGGCTGGTGTTTGCCATGGGCAGGGAAACACATCTGGTTTTCATTTTCTCTTTCTCTTTGAGTAACAGGTAAACAGGGGAGAGTGTGCCCTCACCTTGGAAATCTCCTGCCCTCTTCTGCTGAGATGGTGAAATGTTCCAGCTTGTAGAAGGACATCAGGACAAAGATATATAATGACAATAAGTCCAGGCTGGCTGTCCTTGTGGGCATCAGTTGCTGGCATCTGCACTGCTGCTGCCATGAGCATGGCAAAGCAGGTAAAAGATTGCTTTTCCTTGTGTGACACAGGAGCTCTTGAGTTGAAAGCTAGAGGGATGCAATAGAAAGAGCTGCAACCTCTGCCAGACATGGCAAAGGTGAGTGGGATGTTGTTTCAGTTGCTGCTGATGTCAGGAAGGACTGTAAGGATGGAAAGGCTGGTGTTTGCCATGGGCAGGGAAACACATCTGGTTTTCATCTTCTCTTTCTCTTTGAGTGCCATATTAACAGGGGAGAGTGTGCCCACACCTTGGAACTCTCCTGCCCTCTTCTGCTGAGAGGGAGAAATGTTCCAGCTTGTAGAAGGACATCAGGACAAAGATATGTAATGAAAATAAGTCCAGGCTGGCTGTCCTTGTGGGCATCAGCTGCTGGCATCTGCATTGCTGCTGCCATGAGCATGGCACAGCAGGTAAAAGATTGCTTTTCCTTGTGTGACACAGGAGCTCTTGAGTTGAAAGCTAGAGGGATGCAATAGAAAGAGCTGCAACCTCTGCCAGACATGGCAAACTTGAGTGGGATGTTGTTTCAGTTGCTGCTGATGTCATGTAGGACTGTAAGGATGGAAAGGCTGGTGTTTGCCATGGGAAGGGAAACACATCTGGTTTTCATCTTCTCTTTGTGTGCCAGAAAAAGAGGAGAGTGTGCCTGCTACTTGGACCCCTCCTGCCCTCTTCTGCTCAGAGGGAGAAATGTTCCAGCTTGTAGAAGGACATCAGGACAAAGATATGTAATGAAAATAAGTCCAGGCTGGCTGTCCTTGTGGGCATCAGCTGCTGGCATCTGCATTGCTGCTGCCATGAGCATGGCACAGCAGGTAAGAGATTGCTTTTTCTTGTGTGACACAGGAGCTCTTGACTTGAAAGCTAGAGGGATGCAATAGAAAGAGCTGCAACCTCTGCCAGACATGGCAAACTTCAGTGGGATGTTGTATCAGTTGCTGCTGATGTCAGGAAGGACTGTAAGGATGGAAAGGCTGGTGTTTGCCATGGGCAGGGAAACACATCTGGTTTTCATCTTCTCTTTGTGTGCCAGAAAAATAGGAGAGTGTGCCCTAACCTTGGACCCCTCCTGCCCTCTGCTGCTGAGATGGAGAAATGTCCCAGCTTATAGAAGGACATCAGGACAAAGATATGTAATGAAAATAAGTCCAGGCTGGCTGTCCTTGTGGGCATCAGCTGCTGGCATCTGCACTGCTGCTGCCATGAGCATGGCAAAGCAGGTAAAAGATTGCTTTTCCTTGTGTGACACAGGAGCTCTTGACTTGAAAGCTAGAGCGATGCAATAGAAAGAGCTGCAACCTCTGCCAGACATGGCAAAGGTGAGTGGGATGTTGTTTCAGTTGCTGCTGATGTCAGGAAGGACTGTGAGGATGGAAAGTCTGGTGTTTGCCATGGGCAGGGAAACACATCTGGTTTTCATGTTCTCTTTGTGTGCCAGAAAAAGAGGAGAGTGTGCCTGCTACTTGGACCCCTCCTGCCCTCTTCTGCTGAGATGGAGAAATGTTCCAGCTTGTAGAAGGACATCAGGACAAAGATATGTAATGAAAATAAGTCCAGGCTGGCTGTCCTTGTGGGCATCAGCTGCTGGCATCTGCATTGCTGCTGCCATGAGCATGGCAAAGCAGGTAAAAGATTGCTTTTCCTTGTGTGACACAGGAGCTCTTGACTTGAAAGCAAGAGGGATGCAATAGAAAGAGCTGCAACCTCTGCCAGACATGGCAAACTTGAGTGGGATGTTGTTTCAGTTGCTGCTGATGTCATGTAGGACTGTAAGGATGGAAAGGCTGGTGTTTGCCATGGGCAGGGAAACACATCTGGTTTTCATCTTCTCTTTGTCTTTGTGTGCCAGATACAGAGGAGAGTGTGCCTGCTACTTGGACCCCTCCTGTCCTCTTCTGCTGAGATGGAAAAATGTTCCAGCTTGTAGAAGGACATCAGGACAAAGATATATAATGACAATAAGTCCAGGCTGGCTGTCCTTGTGGGCATCAGCTGCTGGCATCTGCACTGCTGCTGCCATGAGCATGGCAAAGCAGGTAAAAGATTGCTTTTCCTTGTGTGACACAGGAGCTCTTGACTTGAAAGCTAGAGGGATGCAATAGAAAGAGCTGCAACCTCTGCCAGACATGGCAAAGGTGAGTGGGATGTTGTTTCAGTTGCTGCTGATGTCAGGAAGGACTGTAAGGATGGAAAGGCTGGTGTTTACCATGGGCAGGGAAACACATCTGGTTTTCACTTTCTCTTTCTCTTTGAGTGCCAGATAAACGGGGGAGAGTGTGCCCTCACCTTGGAACTCTCCTGCCCTCTTCTGCTGAGAGGGAGAAATGTTCCAGCTTGTAGAAGGACATCAGGACCAAGATATATAATGACAATAAGTCCAGGCTGGCTGTCCTTGTGGGCATCAGCTGCTGGCATCTGCACTGCTGCTGCCATGAGCATGGCAAAGCAGGTAAAAGATTGCTTTTCCTTGTGTGACACAGGAGCTCTTGACTTGAAAGCTAGAGGGATGCAATAGAAAGAGCTGCAACCTCTGCCAGACATGGCAAAGGTGAGTGGGATGTTGTTTCAGTTGCTGCTGATGTCAGGAAGGACTGTGAGGATGGAAAGTCTGGTGTTTGCCATGGGCAGGGAAACACATCTGGTTTTCATGTTCTCTTTGTGTGCCAGAAAAAGAGGAGAGTGTGCCTGCTACTTGGACCCCTCCTGCCCTCTTCTGCTGAGATGGAGAAATGTTCCAGCTTCTAGAAGGACATCAGGACAAAGATATGTAATGAAAATAAGTCCAGGCTGGCTGTCCTTGTGGGCATCAGCTGCTGGCATCTGCATTGCTGCTGCCATGAGCATGGCAAAGCAGGTAAAAGATTGCTTTTCCTTGTGTGACACAGGAGCTCTTGACTTGAAAGCAAGAGGGATGCAATAGAAAGAGCTGCAACCTCTGCCAGACATGGCAAACTTGAGTGGGATGTTGTTTCAGTTGCTGCTGATGTCATGTAGGACTGTAAGGATGGAAAGGCTGGTGTTTGCCATGGGCAGGGAAACACATCTGGTTTTCATCTTCTCTTTGTCTTTGTGTGCCAGATACAGAGGAGAGTGTGCCTGCTACTTGGACCCCTCCTGTCCTCTTCTGCTGAGATGGAAAAATGTTCCAGCTTGTAGAAGGACATCAGGACAAAGATATATAATGACAATAAGTCCAGGCTGGCTGTCCTTGTGGGCATCAGCTGCTGGCATCTGCACTGCTGCTGCCATGAGCATGGCAAAGCAGGTAAAAGATTGCTTTTCCTTGTGTGACACAGGAGCTCTTGACTTGAAAGCTAGAGGGATGCAATAGAAAGAGCTGCAACCTCTGCCAGACATGGCAAAGGTGAGTGGGATGTTGTTTCAGTTGCTGCTGATGTCAGGAAGGACTGTAAGGATGGAAAGGCTGGTGTTTGCCATGGGCAGGGAAACACATCTGGTTTTCACTTTCTCTTTCTCTTTGAGTGCCAGATAAACGGGGGAGAGTGTGCCCTCACCTTGGAACTCTCCTGCCCTCTTCTGCTGAGAGGGAGAAATGTTCCAGCTTGTAGAAGGACATCAGGACCAAGATATATAATGACAATAAGTCCAGGCTGGCTGTCCTTGTGGGCATCAGCTGCTGGCATCTGCACTGCTGCTGCCATGAGCATGGCAAAGCAGGTAAAAGATTGCTTTTCCTTGTGTGACACAGGAGCTCTTGACTTGAAAGCTAGAGGGATGCAATAGAAAGAGCTGCAACCTCTGCCAGACATGGCAAAGGTGAGTGGGATGTTGTTTCAATTAGTGCTGATGTCAGGAAGGACTGTAAGGATGGAAAGGCTGGTGTTTGCCATGGGCAGGGAAACACATCTGGTTTTCATTTTCTCTTTCTCTTTGAGTAACAGGTAAACAGGGGAGAGTGTGCCCTCACCTTGGAAATCTCCTGCCCTCTGCTGCTCAGAGGGAGAAATGTCCAAGCTTCTAGAAGGACATCAGGACAAATATATGTAATGACAATAAGTACAGGCTGGCTGTCCCTGTAGGCATCAGCTGCTGGCATCTGCATTGCTGCTGCCATGAGCATGGCACAGCAGGTAAAAGATTGCTTTTCCTTGTGTGACACAGGAGCTCTTGAGTTGAAAGCTAGAGGGATGCAATAGAAAGAGCTGCAACCTCTGCCAGACATGGCAAACTTGAGTCGGATGTTGTTTCAGTTGCTGCTGATGTCAGGAAGGACTGTAAGGATGGAAAGGCTGGTGTTTGCCATGGGAAGGGAAACACATCTGGTTTTCATCTTCTCTTTGTGTGCCAGAAAAAGAGGAGAGTGTGCCTGCTACTTGGACCCCTCCTGCCCTCTTCTGCTCAGAGGGAGAAATGTTCCAGCTTGTAGAAGGACATCAGGACAAAGATATGCAATGAAAATAAGTCCAGGCTGGCTGTCCTTGTGGGCATCAGCTGCAGGCATCTGCATTGCTGCTGCCATGAGCATGGCACAGCAGGTAAAAGATTGCTTTTCCTTGTGTGACACAGGAGCTCTTGAGTTGAAAGCTAGAGGGATGCAATAGAAAGAGCTGCAACCTCTGCCAGACATGGCAAACTTGAGTGGGATGTTGTTTCAGTTGCTGCTGATGTCAGGAAGGACTGTAAGGATGGAAAGGCTGGTGTTTGCCATGGGAAGGGAAACACATCTGGTTTTCATCTTCTCTTTGTCTTTGTGTGCCAGAAAAAGAGGAGAGTGTGCCCTAACCTTGGACCCCTCCTGCCCTCTGCTGCTGAGATGGAGAAATGTCCCAGCTTATAGAAGGACATCAGGACAAAGATATGTAATGAAAATAAGTCCAGGCTGGCTGTCCTTGTGGGCATCAGCTGCTGGCATCTGCATTGCTGCTGCCATGAGCATGGCAAAGCAGGTAAAAGATTGCTTTTCCTTGTGTGACACAGGAGCTCTTGACTTGAAAGCTAGAGCGATGCAATAGAAAGAGCTGCAACCTCTGCCAGACATGGCAAAGGTGAGTGGGATGTTGTTTCAGTTGCTGCTGATGTCAGGAAGGACTGTAAGGATGGAAAGTCTGGTGTTTGCCATGGGCAGGGAAACACATCTGGTTTTCATTTTCTCTTTCTCTTTGAGTGCCAGATAAACAGGGGAGAGTGTGCCCTCACCTTGGATATCTCCTGCCCTCTTCTGCTGAGAGGGAGAAATGTTCCAGCTTGTAGAAGGACATCAGGACAAAGATATGTAATGAAAATAAGTCCAGGCTGGCTGTCCTTGTGGGCATCAGCTGCTGGCATCTGCATTGCTGCTGCCATGAGCATGGCACAGCAGGTAAGAGATTGCTTTTCCTTGTGTGACACAAGAGCTCTTGACTTTAAAGCTAGAGGGATGCAATAGAAAGATGTGCAACCTCTGCCAGACATGGCAAACTTCAGTGGGATGTTGTTTCAGTTGCTGCTGATGTCAGGAAGGACTGTAAGGATGGAAAGGCTGGTGTTTGCCATGGGCAGGGAAACACATCTGGTTTTCATCTTCTCTTTGTGTGCCAGAAAAAGAGGAGAGTGTGCCTGCTACTTGGACCCCTCCTGCCCTCTTCTGCTGAGATGGAGAAATGTTCCAGCTTGTAGAAGGACATCAGGACAAAGATATGTAATGAAAATAAGTCCAGGCTGGCTGTCCTTGTGGGCATCAGCTGCTGGCATCTGCATTGCTGCTGCCATGAGCATGGCACAGCAGGTAAGAGATTGCTTTTCCTTGTGTGACACAGGAGCTCTTGACTTTAAAGCTAGAGGGATGCAATAGAAAGAGCTGCAACCTCTGCCAGACATGGCAAACTTCAGTGGGATGTTGTATCAGTTGCTGCTGATGTCAGGAAGGACTGTAAGGATGGAAAGGCTGGTGTTTGCCATGGGCAGGGAAACACATCTGGTTTTCATCTTCTCTTTGTGTGCCAGAAAAAGAGGAGAGTGTGCCCTAACCTTGGACTTCTCCTGCCCTCTGCTGCTGAGATGGAGAAATGTCCCAGCTTATAGAAGGACATCAGGACAAAGATATGTAATGAAAATAAGTCCAGGCTGGCTGTCCTTGTGGGCATCAGCTGCTGGCATCTGCATTGCTGCTGCCATGAGCATGGCACAGCAGGTAAAAGATTGCTTTTCCTTGTGTGACACAGGAGCTCTTGAGTTGAAAGCTAGAGGGATGCAATAGAAAGAGCTGCAACCTCTGCCAGACATGGCAAAGGTGAGTGGGATGTTGTTTCAATTAGTGCTGATGTCAGGAAGGACTGTAAGGATGGAAAGGCTGGTGTTTGCCATGGGCAGGGAAACACATCTGGTTTTCATTTTCTCTTTCTCTTTGAGTGCCAGATAAACAAGGGAGAGTGCGCACTCACCTTGTAACTCCCCTGCCCTCCACTGCTGAGATGGAGAAATGTTCCAGATTCTAGAAGGACATCAGGACAAAGATATGTAATGAAAATAAGTCCAGGCTGGCTGTCCTTGTGGGCAGCAGCTGCTGGCATCTGCATTGCTGCTGCCATGAGCATGGCACAGCAGGTAAAAGATTGCTTTTCCTTGTGTGATACAGGAGCTCTTGAGTTGAAAGCTAGAGGGTTGCAATAGAAAGAGCTGCAACCTCTGGCAGAAATGGCAAAGGTGAGTGGGATGTTGTTTCAGTTGCTGCTGATGTCAAGATGGACTGTGAGGATGGAAAGGCTGGTGTTTGCCATGGGCAGGGAAACACATCTGGTTTTCATCTTCTCTTTGTGTGCCAGAAAAAGAGGAGAGTGTGCCTGCTACTTGGACCCCTCCTGCCCTCTTCTGCTCAGAGGGAGAAATGTTCCAGCTTGTAGAAGGACATCAGGACAAAGATATGTAATGAAAATAAGTCCAGGCTGGCTGTCCTTGTGGGCATCAGCTGCTGGCATCTGCATTGCTGCTGCCATGAGCATGGCACAGCAGGTAAAAGATTGCTTTTCCTTGTGTGACACAGGAGCTCTTGACTTGAAAGCTAGAGGGATGCAATAGAAAGAGCTGCAACCTCTGCCAGACATGGCAAACTTGAGTGGGATGTTGTTTCAGTTGCTGCTGATGTCATGTAGGACTGTAAGGATGGAAAGGCTGGTGTTTGCCATGGGCAGGGAAACACATCTGGTTTTCATTTTCTCTTTCTCTTTGAGTAACAGGTAAACAGGGGAGAGTGTGCCCTCACCTTGGAAATCTCCTGCCCTCTGCTGCTCAGAGGGAGAAATGTCCAAGCTTCTAGAAGGACATCAGGACAAATATATGTAATGACAATAAGTCCAGGCTGGCTGTCCCTGTAGGCATCAGCTGCTGGCATCTGCATTGCTGCTGCCATGAGCATGGCACAGCAGGTAAAAGATTGCTTTTCCTTGTGTGACACAGGAGCTCTTGAGTTGAAAGCTAGAGGGATGCAATAGAAAGAGCTGCAACCTCTGCCAGACATGGCAAACTTGAATCGGATGTTGTTTCAGTTGCTGCTGATGTCAGGAAGGACTGTAAGGATGGAAAGGCTGGTGTTTGCCATGGGCAGGGAAACACATCTGGTTTTCATCTTCTCTTTGTGTGCCAGAAAAAGAGGAGAGTGTGCCTGCTACTTGGACCCCTCCTGCCCTCTTCTGCTCAGAGGGAGAAATGTTCCAGCTTGTAGAAGGATATCAGGACAAAGATATGTAATGAAAATAAGTCCAGGCTGGCTGTCCTTGTGGGCATCAGCTGCTGGCATCTGCATTGCTGCTGCCATGAGCATGGCACAGCAGGTAAGAGATTGCTTTTTCTTGTGTGACACAGGAGCTCTTGACTTGAAAGCTAGAGGGATGCAATAGAAAGAGCTGCAACCTCTGCCAGACATGGCATACTTCAGTAGGATGTTGTTTCAGTTGCTGCTGATGTCAGGAAGGACTGTAAGGATGGAAAGGCTGGTGTTTGCCATGGGCAGGGAAACACATCTGGTTTTCATCTTCTCTTTGTGTGCCAGAAAAAGAGGAGAGTGTGCCCTAACCTTGGACCCCTCCTGCCCTCTGCTGCTGAGATGGAGAAATGTCCCAGCTTATAGAAGGACATCAGGACAAAGATATGTAATGAAAATAAGTCCAGGCTGGCTGTCCTTGTGGGCATCAGCTGCTGGCATCTGCATTGCTGCTGCCATGAGCATGGCAAAGCAGGTAAAAGATTGCTTTTCCTTGTGTGACACAGGAGCTCTTGACTTGAAAGCTAGAGCGATGCAATAGAAAGAGCTGCAACCTCTGCCAGACATGGCAAAGGTGAGTGGGATGTTGTTTCAGTTGCTGCTGATGTCAGGAAGGACTGTAAGGATGGAAAGTCTGGTGTTTGCCATGGGCAGGGAAACACATCTGGTTTTCATTTTCTCTTTCTCTTTGAGTGCCAGATAAACAGGGGAGAGTGTGCCCTCACCTTGGAACTCTCCTGCCCTCTTCTGCTGAGAGGGAGAAATGTTCCAGCTTGTAGAAGGACATCAGGACAAAGATATGTAATGAAAATAAGTCCAGGCTGGCTGTCCTTGTGGGCATCAGCTGCTGGCATCTGCATTGCTGCTGCCATGAGCATGGCACAGCAGGTAAGAGATTGCTTTTCCTTGTGTGACACAAGAGCTCTTGACTTGAAAGCTAGAGGGATGCAATAGAAAGATGTGCAACCTCTGCCAGACATGGCAAACTTCAGTGGGATGTTGTATCAGTTGCTGCTGATGTCAGGAAGGACTGTAAGGATGGAAAGGCTGGTGTTTGCCATGGGCAGGGAAACACATCTGGTTTTCATTTTCTCTTTCTCTTTGAGTGCCAGATAAACAGGGGAGAGTGTGCCCTAACCTTATACCCCTCCTGCCCTCTGCTGCTGAGATGGAGAAATGTTCCAGCTTGTAGAAGGACATCAAGACAAAGATATGTAATGAAAATAAGTCCAGGCTGGCTGTCCCTGTGGGCATCAGCTGCTGGCATCTGCATTGCTGCTGCCATGAGCATGGCACAGCAGGTAAAAGATTGCTTTTCCTTGTGTGATACAGGAGCTCTTGAGTTGAAAGCTAGAGGGATGCAATAGAAAGAGCTGCAACCTCTGGCAGAAATGGCAAAGGTGAGTGGGATGTTGTTTCAGTTGCTGCTGATGTCAGGAAGGACTGTGAGGATGGAAAGGCTGGTGTTTGCCATGGGCAGGGAAACACATCTGGTTTTCATTTTCTCTTTCTCTTTGAGTAACAGGTAAACAGGGGAGAGTGTGCCCTCACCTTGGAAATCTCCTGCCCTCTGCTGCTCAGAGGGAGAAATGTTCCAGCTTCTAGAAGGACATCAGGACAAAGATATGTAATGACAATAAGTCCAGGCTGGCTGTCCCTGTAGGCATCAGCTGCTGGCATCTGCATTGCTGCTGCCATGAGCATGGCACAGCAGGTAAAAGATTGCTTTTCCTTGTGTGACACAGGAGCTCTTGACTTGAAAGCTAGAGGGATGCAATAGAAAGAGCTGCAACCTCTGCCAGACATGGCAAACTTGAGTCGGATGTTGTTTCAGTTGCTGCTGATGTCAGGAAGGACTGTAAGGATGGAAAGGCTGGTGTTTGCCATGGGCAGGGAAACACATCTGGTTTTCATCTTCTCTTTGTGTGCCAGAAAAACAGGAGAGTGTGCCTGCTACTTGGACCCCTCCTGCCCTCTTCTGCTCAGAGGGAGAAATGTTCCAGCTTGTAGAAGGACATCAGGACAAAGATATGTAATGAAAATAAGTCCAGGCTGGCTGTCCTTGTGGGCATCAGCTGCTGGCATCTGCATTGCTGCTGCCATGAGCATGGCACAGCAGGTAAGAGATTGCTTTTTCTTGTGTGACACAGGAGCTCTTGACTTTAAAGCTGAGGTATGCAATAGAAAGAGCTGCAACCTCTGCCAGACATGGCATACTTCAGTGGGATGTTGTTTCAGTTGCTGCTGATGTCAGGAAGGACTGTAAGGATGGAAAGGCTGGTGTTTGCCATGGGCAGGGAAACACATCTGGTTTTCATCTTCTCTTTGTGTGCCAGAAAAAGAGGAGAGTGTGCCCTAACCTTGGACTTCTCCTGCCCTCTACTGCTGAGATGGAGAAATGTCCCAGCTTATAGAAGGACATCAGGACAAAGATATGTAATGAAAATAAGTCCAGGCTGGCTGTCCTTGTGGGCATCAGCTGCTGGCATCTGCATTGCTGCTGCCATGAGCATGGCACAGCAGGTAAGAGATTGCTTTTTCTTGTGTGACACAGGAGCTCTTGACTTTAAAGCTGAGGTATGCAATAGAAAGAGCTGCAACCTCTGCCAGACATGGCATACTTCAGTGGGATGTTGTTTCAGTTGCTGCTGATGTCAGGAAGGACTGTAAGGATGGAAAGGCTGGTGTTTGCCATGGGCAGGGAAACACATCTGGTTTTCATCTTCTCTTTGTGTGCCAGAAAAAGAGGAGAGTGTGCCCTAACCTTGGACCCCTCCTGCCCTCTGCTGCTGAGATGGAGAAATGTCCCAGCTTATAGAAGGACATCAGGACAAAGATATGTAATGAAAATAAGTCCAGGCTGGCTGTCCTTGTGGGCATCAGCTGCTGGCATCTGCATTGCTGCTGCCATGAGCATGGCACAGCAGGTAAAAGATTGCTTTTCCCTGTGTGACACAGGAGCTCTTGAGTTGAAAGCTAGAGGGATGCAATAGAAAGAGCTGCAACCTCTGCCAGACATGGCAAAGGTGAGTGGGATGTTGTTTCAATTAGTGCTGATGTCAGGAAGGACTGTAAGGATGGAAAGGCTGGTGTTTGCCATGGGCAGGGAAACACATCTGGTTTTCATTTTCTCTTTCTCTTTGAGTGCCAGATAAACAAGGGAGAGTGCGCACTCACCTTGTAACTCCCCTGCCCTCCACTGCTGAGATGGAGAAATGTTCCAGATTCTAGAAGGACATCAGGACAAAGATATGTAATGAAAATAAGTCCAGGCTGGCTGTCCTTGTGGGCAGCAGCTGCTGGCATCTGCATTGCTGCTGCCATGAGCATGGCACAGCAGGTAAAAGATTGCTTTTCCTTGTGTGATACAGGAGCTCTTGAGTTGAAAGCTAGAGGGTTGCAATAGAAAGAGCTGCAACCTCTGGCAGAAATGGCAAAGGTGAGTGGGATGTTGTTTCAGTTGCTGCTGATGTCAAGATGGACTGTGAGGATGGAAAGGCTGGTGTTTGCCATGGGCAGGGAAACACATCTGGTTTTCATCTTCTCTTTGTGTGCCAGAAAAAGAGGAGAGTGTGCCTGCTACTTGGACCCCTCCTGCCCTCTTCTGCTCAGAGGGAGAAATGTTCCAGCTTGTAGAAGGACATCAGGACAAAGATATGTAATGAAAATAAGTCCAGGCTGGGGGTCCTTGTGGGCATCAGCTGCAGGCATCTGCATTGCTGCTGCCATGAGCATGGCACAGCAGGTAAAAGATTGCTTTTCCTTGTGTGACACAGGAGCTCTTGACTTGAAAGCTAGAGGGATGCAATAGAAAGAGCTGCAACCTCTGCCAGACATGGCAAACTTGAGTGGGATGTTGTTTCAGTTGCTGCTGATGTCATGTAGGACTGTAAGGATGGAAAGGCTGGTGTTTGCCATGGGCAGGGAAACACATCTGGTTTTCATTTTCTCTTTCTCTTTGAGTAACAGGTAAACAGGGGAGAGTGTGCCCTCACCTTGGAAATCTCCTGCCCTCTGCTGCTCAGAGGGAGAAATGTCCAAGCTTCTAGAAGGACATCAGGACAAATATATGTAATGACAATAAGTACAGGCTGGCTGTCCCTGTAGGCATCAGCTGCTGGCATCTGCATTGCTGCTGCCATGAGCATGGCACAGCAGGTAAAAGATTGCTTTTCCTTGTGTGACACAGGAGCTCTTGAGTTGAAAGCTAGAGGGATGCAATAGAAAGAGCTGCAACCTCTGCCAGACATGGCAAACTTGAGTCGGAGTTGTTTCAGTTGCTGCTGATGTCAGGAAGGACTGTAAGGATGGAAAGGCTGGTGTTTGCCATGGGCAGGGAAACACATCTGGTTTTCATCTTTTCTTTCTCTTTGTGTGCCAGAAAAAAAGGAGAGTGTGCCCTAACCTTGGACCCCTCCTGCCCTCTTCTGCTGAGATGGAGAAATGTTCCAGCTTGTAGAAGGACATCAGGACAAAGATATGTAATGAAAATAAGTCCAGGCTGGCTGTCCTTGTGGGCATCAGCTGCTGGCATCTACATTGCTGCTGCCATGAGCATGGCACAGCAGGTAAGAGATTGCTTTTTCTTGTGTGACACAGGAGCTCTTGACTTTAAAGCTGAGGTATGCAATAGAAAGAGCTGCAACCTCTGCCAGACATGGCATACTTTAGTGGGATGTTGTTTCAGTTGCTGCTGATGTCAGGAAGGACTGTAAGGATGGAAAGGCTGGTGTTTGCCATGGGCAGGGAAACACATCTGGTTTTCATCTTCTCTTTGTGTGCCAGAAAAAGAGGAGAGTGTGCCCTAACCTTGGACCCCTCCTGCCCTCTGCTGCTGAGATGGAGAAATGTTCCAGCTTCTAGAAGGACATCAGGACAAAGATATGTAATGAAAATAAGTCCAGGCTGGCTGTCCTTGTGGGCATCAGCTGCTGGCATCTGCATTGCTGCTGCCATGAGCATGGCACAGCAGGTAAAAGATTGCTTTTCCTTGTGTGACACAGGAGCTCTTGACTTGAAAGCAAGAGGGATGCAATAGAAAGAGCTGCAACCTCTGCCAGACATGGCAAAGGTGAGTGGGATGTTGTTTCAGTTGCTGCTGATGTCAGGAAGGACTGTGAGGATGGAAAGGCTGGTGTTTGCCATGGGAAGGGAAACACATCTGGTTTTCATCTTCTCTTTGTGTGCCAGAAAAAGAGGAGAGTGTGCCTGCTACTTGGACCCCTCCTGCCCTCTTCTGCTGAGATGGAGAAATGTTCCAGCTTGTAGAAGGACATCAGGACAAAGATATGTAATGAAAATAAGTCCAGGCTGGCTGTCCTTGTGGGCATCAGCTGCTGGCATCTGCATTGCTGCTGCCATGAGCATGGCACAGCAGGTAAGAGATTGCTTTTCCTTGTGTGACACAAGAGCTCTTGACTTGAAAGCTAGAGGGATGCAATAGAAAGATGTGCAACCTCTGCCAGACATGGCAAACTTCAGTGGGATGTTGTATCAGTTGCTGCTGATGTCAGGAAGTACTGTAAGGATGGAAAGGCTGGTGTTTGCCATGGGCAGGGAAACACATCTGGTTTTCATTTTCTCTTTCTCTTTGAGTGCCAGATAAACAGGGGAGAGTGTGCCCTAACCTTGGACCCCTCCTGCCCTCTGCTGCTGAGATGGAGAAATGTTCCAGCTTGTAGAAGGACATCAAGACAAAGATATGTAATGAAAATAAGTCCAGGCTGGCTGTCCCTGTGGGCATCAGCTGCTGGCATCTGCATTGCTGCTGCCATGAGCATGGCACAGCAGGTAAAAGATTGCTTTTCCTTGTGTGATACAGGAGCTCTTGAGTTGAAAGCTAGAGGGATGCAATAGAAAGAGCTGCAACCTCTGGCAGAAATGGCAAAGGTGAGTGGGATGTTGTTTCAGTTGCTGCTGATGTCAGGAAGGACTGTGAGGATGGAAAGGCTGGTGTTTGCCATGGGCAGGGAAACACATCTGGTTTTCATTTTCTCTTTCTCTTTGAGTAACAGGTAAAAAGGGGAGAGTGTGCCCTCACCTTGGAAATCTCCTGCCCTCTGCTGCTCAGAGGGAGAAATGTTCCAGCTTCTAGAAGGACATCAGGACAAAGATATGTAATGACAATAAGTCCAGGCTGGCTGTCCCTGTAGGCATCAGCTGCTGGCATCTGCATTGCTGCTGCCATGAGCATGGCACAGCAGGTAAAAGATTGCTTTTCCTTGTGTGACACAGGAGCTCTTGACTTGAAAGCTAGAGGGATGCAATAGAAAGAGCTGCAACCTCTGCCAGACATGGCAAACTTGAGTCGGATGTTGTTTCAGTTGCTGCTGATGTCAGGAAGGACTGTAAGGATGGAAAGGCTGGTGTTTGCCATGGGCAGGGAAACACATCTGGTTTTCATCTTCTCTTTGTGTGCCAGAAAAACAGGAGAGTGTGCCTGCTACTTGGACCCCTCCTGCCCTCTTCTGCTCAGAGGGAGAAATGTTCCAGCTTGTAGAAGGACATCAGGACAAAGATATGTAATGAAAATAAGTCCAGGCTGGCTGTCCTTGTGGGCATCAGCTGCTGGCATCTGCATTGCTGCTGCCATGAGCATGGCACAGCAGGTAAGAGATTGCTTTTTCTTGTGTGACACAGGAGCTCTTGACTTTAAAGCTGAGGTATGCAATAGAAAGAGCTGCAACCTCTGCCAGACATGGCATACTTCAGTGGGATGTTGTTTCAGTTGCTGCTGATGTCAGGAAGGACTGTAAGGATGGAAAGGCTGGTGTTTGCCATGGGCAGGGAAACACATCTTGTTTTCATCTTCTCTTTGTGTGCCAGAAAAAGAGGAGAGTGTGCCCTAACCTTGGACTTCTCCTGCCCTCTACTGCTGAGATGGAGAAATGTCCCAGCTTATAGAAGGACATCAGGACAAAGATATGTAATGAAAATAAGTCCAGGCTGGCTGTCCTTGTGGGCATCAGCTGCTGGCATCTGCATTGCTGCTGCCATGAGCATGGCACAGCAGGTAAGAGATTGCTTTTTCTTGTGTGACACAGGAGCTCTTGACTTTAAAGCTGAGGTATGCAATAGAAAGAGCTGCAACCTCTGCCAGACATGGCATACTTCAGTGGGATGTTGTTTCAGTTGCTGCTGATGTCAGGAAGGACTGTAAGGATGGAAAGGCTGGTGTTTGCCATGGGCAGGGAAACACATCTGGTTTTCATCTTCTCTTTGTGTGCCAGAAAAAGAGGAGAGTGTGCCCTTACCTTGGACCCCTCCTGCCCTCTGCTGCTGAGATGGAGAAATGTCCCAGCTTATAGAAGGACATCAGGACAAAGATATGTAATGAAAATAAGTCCAGGCTGGCTGTCCTTGTGGGCATCAGCTGCTGGCATCTGCATTGCTGCTGCCATGAGCATGGCACAGCAGGTAAAAGATTGCTTTTCCCTGTGTGACACAGGAGCTCTTGAGTTGAAAGCTAGAGGGATGCAATAGAAAGAGCTGCAACCTCTGCCAGACATGGCAAAGGTGAGTGGGATGTTGTTTCAGTTGCTGCTGATGTCAGGAAGGACTGTGAGGATGGAAAGGCTGGTGTTTGCCATGGGCAGGGAAACACATCTGGTTTTCATCTTCTCTTTGTGTGCCAGAAAAAGAGGAGAGTGTGCCTGCTACTTGGACCCCTCCTGCCCTCTTCTGCTCAGAGGGAGAAATGTTCCAGCTTGTAGAAGGACATCAGGACAAAGATATGTAATGAAAATAAGTCCAGGCTGGCTGTCCTTGTGGGCATCAGCTGCTGGCAGCTGGACTGCTGCTGCCATGAGCATGGCAAAGCAGGTAAAAGATTGCTTTTCCTTGTGTGACACAGGAGCTCTTGACTTGACAGCTAGAGGGATGCAATAGAAAGAGCTGCAACCTCTGCCAGACATGGCAAAGGTGAGTGGGATGTTGTTTCACTTGCTGATGATGTCAGGAAGGACTGTAAGGATGGAAAGGCTGGTGTTTGCCATGGGCAGGGAAACACATCTGGTTTTCATCTTCTCTTTGTGTGCCAGAAAAAGAGGAGAGTGTGCCTGCTACTTGGACCCCTCCTGCCCTCTTCTGCTGAGATGGAGAAATGTTCCAGCTTGTAGAAGGACATCAGGACAAAGATATGTAATGAAAATAAGTCCAGGCTGGCTGTCCTTGTGGGCATCAGCTGCTGGCATCTGCATTGCTGCTGCTGCCATGAGCATGGCACAGCAGGTAAAAGATTGCTTTTCCTTGTGTGACACAGGAGCTCTTGAGTTGAAAGCTAGAGGGATGCAATAGAAAGAGCTGCAACCTCTGCCAGACATGGCAAAGGTGAGTGGGATGTTGTTTCAGTTGCTGCTGATGTCAGGAAGGACTGTGAGGATGGAAAGTCTGGTGTTTGCCATGGGCAGGGAAACACATCTGGTTTTCATTTTCTCTTTCTCTTTGAGTGCCAGATAAACAGGGGAGAGTGTGCCCTCACCTTGGAACTCTCCTGCCCTCTTCTGCTGAGAGGGAGAAATGTTCCAGCTTGTAGAAGGACATCAGGACAAAGATATGTAATGAAAATAAGTCCAGGCTGGCTGTCCTTGTGGGCATCAGCTGCTGGCATCTGCATTGCTGCTGCCATGAGCATGGCACAGCAGGTAAAAGATTGCTTTTCCTTGTGTGACACAGGAGCTCTTGACTTGAAAGCTAGAGGGATGCAATAGAAAGAGCTGCAACCTCTGGCAGAAATGGCAAAGGTGAGTGGGATGTTGTTTCAGTTGCTGCTGATGTCAAGATGGACTGTGAGGATGGAAAGGCTGGTGTTTGCCATGGGCAGGGAAACACATCTGGTTTTCATCTTCTCTTTGTGTGCCAGAAAAAGAGGAGAGTGTGCCTGCTACTTGGACCCCTCCTGCCCTCTTCTGCTGAGATGGAGAAATGTTCCATCTTGTAAAAGGACATCAGGACAAAGATATGTAATGAAAATAAGTCCAGGCTGGCTGTCCTTGTGGGCATCAGCTGCTGGCATCTGCATTGCTGCTGCCATGAGCATGGCACAGCAGGTAAGAGATTGCTTTTTCTTGTGTGACACAGGAGCTCTTGACTTTAAAGCTGAGGTATGCAATAGAAAGAGCTGCAACCTCTGCCAGACATGGCATACTTTAGTGGGATGTTGTTTCAGTTGCTGCTGATGTCAGGAAGGACTGTAAGGATGGAAAGGCTGGTGTTTGCCATGGGCAGGGAAACACATCTGGTTTTCATCTTCTCTTTGTGTGCCAGAAAAAGAGGAGAGTGTGCCCTAACCTTGGACCCCTCCTGCCCTCTGCTGCTGAGATGGAGAAATGTTCCAGCTTCTAGAAGGACATCAGGACAAAGATATGTAATGAAAATAAGTCCAGGCTGGCTGTCCTTGTGGGCATCAGCTGCTGGCATCTGCATTGCTGCTGCCATGAGCATGGCACAGCAGGTAAAAGATTGCTTTTCCTTGTGTGACACAGGAGCTCTTGAGTTGAAAGCAAGAGGGATGCAATAGAAAGAGCTGCAACCTCTGCCAGACATGGCAAAGGTGAGTGGGATGTTGTTTCAGTTGCTGCTGATGTCAGGAAGGACTGTGAGGATGGAAAGGCTGGTGTTTGCCATGGGCAGGGAAACACATCTGGTTTTCATCTTCTCTTTGTGTGCCAGAAAAAGAGGAGAGTGTGCCTGCTACTTGGACCCCTCCTGCCCTCTTCTGCTGAGATGGAGAAATGTTCCAGCTTGTAGAAGGACATCAGGACAAAGATATGTAATGAAAATAAGTCCAGGCTGGCTGTCCTTGTGGGCATCAGCTGCTGGCATCTGCATTGCTGCTGCCATGAGCATGGCACAGCAGGTAAGAGATTGCTTTTCCTTGTGTGACACAGGAGCTCTTGACTTGAAAGCTAGAGGGATGCAATAGAAAGAGCTGCAACCTCTGCCAGACATGGCAAAGGTGAGTGGGATGTTGTTTCAATTATTGCTGAAGTCAGGAAGACTGTAAGGATGGAAAGGCTGGTGTTTGCCATGGGCAGGGAAACACATCTGGTTTTCATCTTCTCTTTGTGTGCCAGAAAAAGAGGAGAGTGTGCCCTAACCTTGGACTTCTCCTGCCCTCTGCTGCTGAGATGGAGAAATGTCCCAGCTTATAGAAGGACATCAGGACAAAGATATGTAATGAAAATAAGTCCAGGCTGGCTGTCCTTGTGGGCATCAGCTGCTGGCATCTGCATTGCTGCTGCCATGAGCATGGCACAGCAGGTAAGAGATTGCTTTTTCTTGTGTGACACAGGAGCTCTTGACTTTAAAGCTGAGGTATGCAATAGAAAGAGCTGCAACCTCTGCCAGACATGGCATACTTCAGTGGGATGTTGTTTCAGTTGCTGCTGATGTCAGGAAGGACTGTAAGGATGGAAAGGCTGGTGTTTGCCATGGGCAGGGAAACACATCTGGTTTTCATCTTCTCTTTGTGTGCCAGAAAAAGAGGAGAGTGTGCCCTAACCTTGGACCCCTCCTGCCCTCTGCTGCTGAGATGGAGAAATGTCCCAGCTTATAGAAGGACATCAGGACAAAGATATGTAATGAAAATAAGTCCAGGCTGGCTGTCCTTGTGGGCATCAGCTGCTGGCATCTGCATTGCTGCTGCCATGAGCATGGCACAGCAGGTAAAAGATTGCTTTTCCCTGTGTGACACAGGAGCTCTTGACTTGAAAGCTAGAGGGATGCAATAGAAAGAGCTGCAACCTCTGCCAGACATGGCAAAGGTGAGTGGGATGTTGTTTCACTTGCTGATGATGTCAGGAAGGACTGTGAGGATGGAAAGGCTGGTGTTTGCCATGGGCAGGGAAACACATCTGGTTTTCATCTTCTCTTTGTGTGCCAGAAAAAGAGGAGAGTGTGCCTGCTACTTGGACCCCTCCTGCCCTCTTCTGCTCAGAGGGAGAAATGTTCCAGCTTGTAGAAGGACATCAGGACAAAGATATGTAATGAAAATAAGTCCAGGCTGGCTGTCCTTGTGGGCATCAGCTGCTGGCAGCTGGACTGCTGCTGCCATGAGCATGGCAAAGCAGGTAAAAGATTGCTTTTCCTTGTGTGACACAGGAGCTCTTGACTTGAAAGCTAGAGGGATGCAATAGAAAGAGCTGCAACCTCTGCCAGACATGGCAAAGGTGAGTGGGATGTTGTTTCACTTGCTGATGATGTCAGGAAGGACTGTAAGGATGGAAAGGCTGGTGTTTGCCATGGGCAGGGAAACACATCTGGTTTTCATCTTTTCTTTCTCTTTGTGTGCCAGAAAAAAAGGAGAGTGTGCCCTAACCTTGGACCCCTCCTGCCCTCTTCTGCTGAGATGGAGAAATGTTCCAGCTTGTAGAAGGACATCAGGACAAAGATATGTAATGAAAATAAGTCCAGGCTGGCTGTCCTTGTGGGCATCAGCTGCTGGCATCTGCATTGCTGCTGCCATGAGCATGGCACAGCAGGTAAAAGATTGCGTTTCCTTGTGTGACACAGGAGCTCTTGACTTGAAAGCTAGAGGGATGCAATAGAAAGAGCTGCAACCTCTGCCAGACATGGCAAAGGTGAGTGGGATGTTGTTTCAGTTGCTGCTGATGTCAGGAAGGACTGTGAGGATGGAAAGTCTGGTGTTTGCCATGGGCAGGGAAACACATCTGGTTTTCATTTTCTCTTTCTCTTTGAGTGCCAGATAAACAGGGGAGAGTGTGCCCTCACCTTGGAACTCTCCTGCCCTCTTCTGCTGAGAGGGAGAAATGTTCCAGCTTGTAGAAGGACATCAGGACAAAGATATGTAATGAAAATAAGTCCAGGCTGGCTGTCCTTGTGGGCATCAGCTGCTGGCATCTGCATTGCTGCTGCCATGAGCATGGCACAGCAGGTAAGAGATTGCTTTTTCTTGTGTGACACAGGAGCTCTTGACTTTAAAGCTGAGGTATGCAATAGAAAGAGCTGCAACCTCTGCCAGACATGGCATACTTCAGTGGGATGTTGTTTCAGTTGCTGCTGATGTCAGGAAGGACTGTAAGGATGGAAAGGCTGGTGTTTGCCATGGGCAGGGAAACACATCTGGTTTTCATCTTCTCTTTGTGTGCCAGAAAAAGAGGAGACTGTGCCTGCTACTTGGACCCCTCCTGCCCTCTTCTGCTCAGAGGGAGAATTGTTCCAGCTTGTAGAAGGACATCAGGACAAAGATATGTAATGAAAATAAGTCCAGGCTTGCTGTCCTTGTGGGCATCAGCTGCTGGCATCTGCATTGCTGCTGCCATGAGCATGGCACAGCAGGTAAGAGATTGCTTTTCCTTGTGTGACACAGGAGCTCTTGACTTGAAAGCTAGAGGGATGCAATAGAAAGAGCTGCAACCTCTGCCAGACATGGCAAACTTCAGTGGGATGTTGTATCAGTTGCTGCTGATGTCAGGAAGGACTGTAAGGATGGAAAGGCTGGTGTTTGCCATGGGCAGGGAAACACATCTGGTTTTCATCTTCTCTTTGTGTGCCAGAAAAAGAGGAGAGTGTGCCTGCTACTTGCACCCCTCCTGCCCTCTTCTGCTGAGATGGAAAAATGTTCCAGCTTGTAGAAGGACATCAGGACAAAGATATGTAATGAAAATAAGTCCAGGCTGGCTGTCCTTGTGGGCATCAGCTGCTGGCATCTGCATTGCTGCTGCCATGAGCATGGCACAGCAGGTAAGAGATTGCTTTTCCTTGTGTGACACAGGAGCTCTTGACTTGAAAGCTAGAGGGATGCAATAGAAAGAGCTGCAACCTCTGCCAGACATGGCAAACTTCAGTGGGATGTTGTTTCAGTTGCTGCTGATGTCAGGAAGGACTGTAAGGATGGAAAGGCTGGTGTTTGCCATGGGCAGGGAAACACATCTGGTTTTCATTTTCTCTTTCTCTTTGAGTGCCAGATAAACAGGGGAGAGTGTGCCCTCACCTTTGAGCTCTCCTGCCCTCTTCTGCTGAGAGGGAGAAATGTTCCAGCTTGTAGAAGGACATCAGGACAAAGATATGTAATGAAAATAAGTCCAGGCTGGCTGTCCTTGTGGGCATCAGCTGCTGGCATCTGCATTGCTGCTGCCATGAGCATGGCACAGCAGGTAAGAGATTGCTTTTCCTTGTGTGACACAGGAGCTCTTGACTTGAAAGCTAGAGGGATGCAATAGAAAGAGCTGCAACCTCTGCCAGACATGGCAAACTTCAGTGGGATGTTGTTTCAGTTGCTGCTGATGTCAGGAAGGACTGTAAGGATGGAAAGGCTGGTGTTTGCCATGGGCAGGGAAACACATCTGGTTTTCATGTTCTCTTTGTGTGCCAGAAAAAGAGGAGAGTGTGCCCTAACCTTGGACTTCTCCTGCCCTCTGCTGCTGAGATGGAGAAATGTTCCAGCTTGTAGAAGGACATCAGGACAAAGATATGTAATGAAAATAAGTCCAGGCTGGCTGTCCTTGTGGGCATCAGCTGCTGGCATCTGCATTGCTGCTGCCATGAGCATGGCAAAGAAGTTAAAAGATTGCTTTTCCTTGTGTGACACAGGAGCTCTTGACTTGAAAGCTAGAGGGATGCAAAAGAAAGAGCTGCAACCTCTGCCAGACATGGCAAAGGTGAGTGGGATGTTGTTTCAGTTGCGGCTGATGTCAGGAAGGACTGTAAGGATGGAAAGGCTGGTGTTTGCCATGGGCAGGGAAACAAATCTGGTTTTCATCTTCTCTTTGTCTTTGTGTGCCAGGAAAATTGGAAAGTGTGCCTTCAACTCGGACCCCTCCTGCCCTCTGCTGCTCAGAGGGAGAAATGTCCCAGCTTCTAGAAGGATATCAGGACAGAGATATGTAATAAAAATATGTCCAGGCTGGCTGTCCTTGTGGGCATCAGCTGCTGGCATCTGCACTGCTGCTGCCATGAGCATGGCAAAGCAGGTAAAAGATTGCTTTTCCTTGTGTGACACACGAGCTCTTGACTTGACAGCTAGAGGTATGTAATAGAAAGAGCTGCAACCTCTGCCAGACATGGCAAAGTTGAGTGGGATGTTGTTTCAATTAGTGCTGATGTCAGGAAGGACTGTAAGGATGGTAAGGCTGGTGAGAAAGGGGTGTTTATGTTAGGTTGGATGTGAGGAGGAAGTTTTTCAGCCAGAGGGTGGTGAGGCACTGGAACAGGTTGCCCAGACAGGCTGTGGATGCCCCATCCCTGCAGGCATCCAAGGCCAGCCTGGATGTGGCTCTGGGCAGCCTGGGCTGCTGGTTGGCAGGTTAGAAAGCCCACAGGACTTTATTGCAGCCCTGGGTGCAGGGGGATCACTGCTCCTAGCATGCACACAGAAGAGCTGGAGCACACAGGTGATGTACATTCCACTTGTGAACATTCCTGCAATTGCAGAGAGCGTGCGCCTGTTCCAATCACTGCTGCACAGATTAAAAACTGATTGCAGATGAGCTGTTTTGGTATGGGGTTCTTGCCAACGGTCTGCAGTGGCTGTGTGATTCCTCGGGGAGTTGCTCTCCAGCCCAAAGGTCATGTCCTAAGTCGACCAGATCCCGTTTGTGTCCAGAAATGGCTGACAACAGATCAGCTGCTGGTCAAGTTTCTAACATCACACTGGCCTTGCTCCAGTGTCTGTGTCATCAGCCCCAGCACATACGGTGCACCTCTTCAAGGCTTTGCAACACTGAGACTCTGCACTTGGGCTCCAGACATCCTGCTGCACCAAGAGGTTATTCTAGCTTTGGTATCTTGCAAATTTGTCTATAACTACATCACTGTAATCATAAATGTCTAGGAGCATGGAGATGGAGAAATTAATCTTCCTGTAATTCTCTGTACTGCAGCCCCGTGGTTGTCAACACCTAATGCAATATTGAAATTTCAGTTGAGAAATTGAAAGCTGTCCCTAACAAAAAAACATCTGCATTTGTTATTGAAATCACACTGAGGATCAAGAAATCCAAATGCTTCTAGCATAACCACGATTATAGGCAGTGTTTAGACAAGCTCTTACAGGAAAACCATGAACACAAGGCTAAAGAGAGATTAAGTGATGCACTCTGCAGGAATACTCATGGAAGTCTTCACAGTGCAGGAGTCTGATCTGATTACAGATGCTGTGCTTTAAGTACCCCTTATCATATCTTTTTTTTCACTGTTGTGCAGGGGTTGGACTCAGTGATTTCTGGAGGCTGGAGATGCTGTTTGCTAATGGCAGATGGAGAGAGGAAAAGCAAGTGCAAGGCATGCTGTGCATAGCCACCACATGGCATCTGCACCACTTCCCCCTGCACAAAGGAGGAGCAGCTCACAAGCTTGGCCTGGGCCAGGGAAGGGAGCAGACAAACATCTGGACCGACCCCAAACGAGCTGGTTCTGCAGGTTGGGTGTCTTCTGCTGCTTGTCTCACATCCTGCTGCTCAGCGGTAGATTTGTTCCTGCTCAGTGCTAACAGGAAACTCACACAGCATTTCTGTTTCAGCTGTGCCAACGCTTTGATCCCTTGCTGCTTGGATGGGGCGTTTGAAGAATGATGCCTGTGCTGATGTCCAGCCAGGCTTTGGGGATGAGTCTCCACACCAGGGTCCGTCTGACAGGACTGAGGGTTGGGGATCCAGCCAGGTCGAGTCCAGCATGCTTTGCTCTATTTCTTAGTGCTTGTTTTTGCTCAGGAGGGCAGGAGGTGAACCTCATGAACCAATGCCTGCAGACGGGTTTTGCAGAGAAAGAGGTCCTGCAGGCCTTGTGTGACAGCCACGGAGCTGCAGCGAGGCTGCATCCGTGTAAAACACCAGAGATCCACGGAGGTGTGAAGGGGAGCTGTGGGCTGCAGTCACGCAGGAAGGGATGTGCATGCTCGGGGTTTGGTTGTTGTGTGTGTGTTAAGTGACTGTGATACCACTGCTGGGTCAGTGTGAGTGTACGGAACAAGTGTGACAGCCTTTTTGATGGAGCCCTGTGAAAGGAGTCCTATGGACTTGAGATCCAACTATCAGCCCGTGGGCATCATCCAGGAGTTGGGGTAGGGGATGAGGCAAGGGAAGTTGGGCTAAGAAAGGGATAAAGCAGTCTGGCAGTAGTTCTGTGTTTCTCCCATCTCCTGCTTTATTTCCTTCCAGGTGAAATAGATGGGTGCTGCAACATGCCCTTGAATGTAACAAAAGCCACTCTAGTGTGGATTTGACATGGGCCCAGCACTGCAAGGTACGCTGCTGGGAGGAAGCGTCCATCTGGCTGAGGGCAGGAAGGCCCTCCAGAGGGATGCACTGAGGCCAGTTGTGCGAGGCTCAACAAGAGCAAGCGCCAGGTCCTGCGCTTTGGTCATGACGACCCCGTGCCAGCTTCTCCAGGATTTGGCTGGGGTAGAATTCCAAGCAGCCCCTGATTCCAGAACGTTGGGCTGGGCTGTTGGAATCTTCTGCCCTTGTGACTGGTCTTGCCTCCCCACCCTGTGCGTCGTGGTGGAGCAGCCTGGTGGCCCTCAGTGATGTCATAAGGGCTAGAATGAGGGGAGGAGCAGTGCGTGCTGCGTCCCTTCATTGGAGCGCTGGAGCTCTGACTGAGCAGCTCGCTTGTTGCACTTGTGCACCGACTGCGTCCCTTTGTCTTCACACCGTCCTGTGCAGCACCTTGTAGGTAAGCTGAGACAGTGTGGGAGAGACGGGGGGACAGTGAGTGCTGAGAACTGCTGGCTGGCGGAGCTCATAGGATCACATTATCTCCATCAGCAGAGGGGTGGCCATGAGGGACAGGGAGGTGATCGTCCCCCCCTGCTCTGCTCTTGTGAGGCCCCAGCTGCAGTACAGTGTCCAGAAAGACAGGGAGCTGTTGGAGAGGGTCCAGAGGCGAGCCACAGAGATGATCAGGGGACTGGAGCACCTCCCCTGCAAAGACAGGCTGAGGGAGCTGGGCTTGTTCAGCCTGGAGAAAAGAAGGCAGTGGGGTGACCTCATGGCAGCCTTCAGTACCTAAAGGGAGCCTAAAAAGAGGAGGGGAATCAACTCTTTGAAAGGGTAGATATCAGCAGGACAAGGGGAAATGGTTTTAAGTTGAAAACTTAAGTTTTTAAGTTGAGGGAGGGCAGATTTTGGTTTTTCCCTCGTAGTCTTTGCTAAACCGTGGAAGCAAACTGACCTGCTCTTTCTCTCTCCTCTCTCCACCCTCTGCCTGCTTCCCTGCTGCAGCTTTTGCTCGTGGAAGATCAGAGCAAAGTGACAAGGAACGGCTGCGGATTCGTGAGATTTGTCTCCCTCGTTCTGATCTCTTGCCAGGTACCTGCCATGGTTTGTCCCCCCACATGCTTTAGCAGCCCGTGACGCCCCGTGTTTAGTAACACAGCGTCATCCAGCTTTGATGAGACGCTGGTCACGTGTGGGTTTTCTCCACGTGCTCTGCAGCTCAGCCCTCAGAAGGATGCTGTCTGTGGTGCTGTGAGCAGCTGGTCTACAGGAAACCAATCCCTTAGGCAAAGAGTCCCAGCCCCAGCTTGTGCAGAGCTGCACAGCATCACCAGGGACACCAGCAGGCGTGCTTGGGCTGTGTGAGTGTGCCCGACAGCTGTAGGGAGCACAGCAGAGATGTGAACAGAGAACATAAAAGTGTGTTTCTTTTCAGTTCCAGCTTGTCACACCTACGCTGATGGCTGTGGCGTGCAGCGAGATCAGCTGTGGGCCTGACCTGGCATGGACAGAGGTAGAGTATGAAGCTCTGATTGGTCTTTGTTCCCTGACTGCAGCCAGCAGAGTGAGCCGCAGATGTGCTCTCCTGCTTTCCAAGAGAGCTCCTCTGTGGCAAGACAGCAGTGCAAGCGTGGCAAGTTTATAAAAGTACCAGAGCCATCTCGGCTGTGGTGTTTGTCCCCTACTGACCTTTCCCTTGAAATGGCTGCAGAAACAACAATCATTCTCTGCTCTGTTTGGCCTCGCTGTTGGTTGGACTGCTCAAGAGAGCTGCTTGGTGCTTGCAGTGGCACTGTTTGCACCTTGTAACTGCAGCCGTAGCTTTGGTTTCCCTCTTCACGGTCTCCTAGCATCTTAAACAGTCAGCCTTCCTGCACAAAGAGCGCAGGAAAGGAGGGGGCAAAATGGACAAGGCCACCTGTCTGCGTCAGTGCCATTGCTGATTAGTCTGGGTGGGGAGAGATGCATCTTTGCATTGCCTGGCGTGTGCCTGCTGCACACCAGGGAGAGAAACAGCCGTTATTAGACTTGCAGTTCCTTCTGAAGTGCCCATGATAAGGACCGAGTGCATTTCCTGCAGCTTTCTCTGCAGATGTGCTCCTCACCTTGAAATCCTCCTTGTTGGTTCCCAGCTCCTCACCGTGGCCTGTGCTCTCTGTTTCAGGCTGAGAACAAGGGGAAGCCCCTGCTAGACCATGAGGTGGCACCTGTGAATGTTCCAGCTATTGCTGCTGCCCATGCTATTAAGAGATACGTTGCCCAGGCAGCGGATGAACTCTCCTTTGAGGTAAGCAGTTCAAGGCGTTCCTTGTTGCTCAATTTTACAATGGCAAATGCCTTCAGAGCTGCACTGGTGCAAGTGCTTTAATGCTCGGCGATGTTTGGCAGTGCAGAAGAATGCAGACATTTGAGCTGTGCTTTCCTCCCAGCTGTGCTGAAGCTGGGATTGACGTTGCAATCTCTTGCAGGTCGGAGACATCGTGTGTGTCATCGACATGCCACCAAAGGAGCTGACCCCCTGGTGGAGAGGCAAGCTCGGCTTCCAGGTAGGCACAAGCTTCAGACTGGAGAGTGCAACTGCAGTAAAGGCAGGAATCTTAGCTTAGAGCTGCTCTGCATGCACAGGATGCCTAATGGACGTAAACAGTTTCCCTGTGTCGGTGTCAGGGGACCTTGCCGTTGGCTGCAAATGTTGAAAAATTATTACCTTTATGCTTTGAACTATGGCCATTTTCTGCTGGATAGTCTTATGGAACGTCAGGCAAGCACGTTCCGAGGGAAATGTTATGTGGCTTTTGGTTTAACAGTTCAGACCTGAGAAGTGCTGCATGCAATAGTTGGCTTCTCTTCTTGTTACAGGTTGGATTTTTCCCAGGGGAGTGTGTGGAACTCATTAATAAGAACATTCCTGAGGCACTCATCAACTCAGTGCCAAAGCCAGGTAGGGATGTTACATTTGATGGTGTGGGGAAGCAAAATGAAGTCTTTTTGGGGGTGCGTTCCATGTTTAGTACCTCCTTTATCCATCCCACATTGTCCTCTGTGTTGATGATTCTTCATGCACACCATGGGTCAGAGATTTGGCCCAATCCTCCTGTGTTTATGATTGGACTTGGGGAAAGTATAGAATCTTCATAAAATGGCTTGGGATGGAAGGGACCTCAGGGATCATCATGCTCCAACCCTCCCGCCTCAGGATGGTCTCCCAGCCCCCACATTTAATGTGAGACTAGATCAGGCTGCCCAGGGCCCCATCCAACCTGGCCTTGGGCTCCTCCAGGCATGGGGAAAATCCCTTTTTGTATGTACTGGTTGGTAATGTTCTTCCCGTTCTGACGTGCTCTGTAGAATGTGCTGTGCTCGGCCTCGTCCAACGGAGCCAGACCTGAAATGACCTGGTTTCTTCCTTTTGTTGTGCAGTGCCCAAGAAACGCAGCAAGATCCTCACCTTCCTTCGTTCCTTGGTGAAGGCCCGCCCAAAGAAACCGACTGAGCGGGAGGTGGAGAAGGAAAGGGTGTTTGGCTGTGACCTGGGAGAGCATCTTCTCCACTCCGGTCGTGATGGTAAGGAGCTGCCCATTCCTGAGATCTTCCTCTGCTGGGCATCTAAAGAAGATGAAAGGGAGCTCATATCTAGCAGGGGGCAGGCTGATAGCAGTGGAGACACGTGTAATGGGAGTTGATGGCTGAAGGATAAAGTGAGGCGGATGCTCCTAAGAGACAAGCACATCTGTATTTGCTTCAGCCAAGGCTGGCTGGGCTTAGTGGATGGGATGTGAAGCACAGCCTGCAGCACGATTGAATCAGGAGCTCCACTGACAGCTGGCACGTGTTCTTCAGTCCCCCAGGTCCTCCAGAGCTGCGCTGAGTTCATTGAGCAGCACGGCGTGGTGCAGGGGATATACCGCCTGTCCGGCGTCGCGTCCAACATCCAGAGACTGCGGTAAGAGTGCTGCGACTGACACAGCCTGAGTGCATCTGGTGTGGCTTTGGGCTTGCCTTCCTCTCGCTCAACCGGGTTTGCGTCCCTCTCTCCAGGCAGGAATTTGAGTCGGAGCAGATTCCTGAGCTCACCGTCCGTGACATTCACAGCGTGAGCTCCCTCTGCAAGATGTACTTCAGGGAGCTCCCGAACCCTCTGCTCACCCACCAGCTGTACGGCAAGTTCTCGGTAAGCACAAGGCCACGTCTTTCATTTCCCTCTTCCTGGGCCTCTTGGCAGATGGCTGCAGCAGTGCCCCAGCTCTGAGGCCCTTTTGCTGTCAGCCCCACGAGGTTTACTCGCAGTGGTGTACTAGCCTGATTGGTGTCTCGCTCCCTTTCTGCACTACTCCAGGATGCTGTTGGTGCCGCTACAGAGGAGGAGCGGCTGCTCAGAATGCAGGACGTCATCCAGCAGCTGCCCGCTCCTCACTACAGGTCAGTGCTGCCCTCAGCCTGCTGAGCTCAGCCGTGCTGCATTGCAGAGGGCAACGATGCGGTTCCAGCCTTTGTCTTTCTGAATTGCAGCACGGCATGCTTGTTGGTGCTGAACGTTTGCCTCTCTTGTTTTCCAGGACTCTGGAGTATCTGATGAGACACTTGGCGTGTCTGGCTGGGAGCTCCAGTATAACAAACATGCATGCCAAGAACCTAGCCATTGTGTGGGCTCCAAACCTCTTAAGGTAAACTTCTGGTTCTGTTTCAACACAACGCTTACATCTGTTCTCCATTAAAAAAAAAAACAGTCCTCTCTTTTTCTCCATCAAATGTGCTCTTCTCCTGTAAAATCTGTGGCTGACAGAAGAGCAGGAGCTTGGGCTGTTCTCCAACCCCACGGGCACAATGTCTAGGTGACAATTTCTGCAGTCTTGTTGAGATGGGACTGACGTGTCCTTGATCATCCAGGGGAATTTCTGCAGTGGCATCACTGATTGCCCACTGCGGAAGTCTCCAGAGCCTCAGCTGGCAGCTTTTGGCTGCAACAATTCAGACTCGGGGAAACGGTCTTGGAGAAATGACTTCTAAAATCTGCCTTTTCTACAGATCACAGCAGAACGAGTCTGCCTGCGCCAGCGGAAGAGCTGCCTGCATGGAGCTGCAGACGCAGTCGGATGTGGTGGAATTCATCATCAACCACACAGACGTCCTCTTCGGCTCCAAATCCGGAGCAGACATTGCAGATGCAGCAGGTGAGTGTCTTCCTCCATTAGCTTGATCTTGACCTGACACCTTGACCAAATGCAGGCCTTCTCCAGGATGTTTGAGATACTCTTTTACCATCAAGGGGACAGCAGACCTCTGGACTTCCATTAGGGTATGGCATCCTGTTGCTGGATGCTGAGAATGTCCAAGCCCAAACTTCACAAGGAGGAAACCGTCATTATTATGGTTTGCACGCAGGAAAAGCTTGATGCAAGTGTGGCAGCGAAGCTTTCTCAGTTCCCTGCCCCTTTTATCTAGGGGTGAGCTCTCTTAATGATGACCGTGTCCTTTGCCATAAACAGACTTCTGCCCACATGGTTATCTTGAGCTCCTCTTCTTCCAGTGGCTCGGATAAGCAAGCCTGAGAAAAATACAGCACCTCCCCCAGAACTGTGGTGGCTGTGCTGCTGCTTTCTGATCCTCGCTCTTACCTGTGGTTTTCCCTGACAGGGCACAATTCTCTCCCAGGGCCCAAGTCTGTGGGGGTCTCTTCTGCTGCCACAAAGCTGCTCAGCCTGGAGGAGGCACAGGCACAGAGGCGAGGCCACAGCAGGTCTCCTGTTGTGACAGAGAGCAGCAGGGACATTGAAGTGGAAGAAAGCCCTGCAGCTGGGCAGGGCAAATTCCACACCGTCGTTGACTTTCCATCTGACAGGTAAAGAGGACTTTCTTTTCCAGCACCTAGCATCATTGTTTGGGTGGGTTTTTCTGTTTTCCTGCAGAAACCAGGCAGTGCTAGGAACAAGCAACTGCTGCCAAGAGCTCAGTGCTGCTCTTCCCTCACCCTGCACCACGCACGACTCACAGCATTGGCTGTTTTCTCTCTCCAGACAAAATCCACCCAGCAAGACTGAGGAATCACCAGCTAGCAGTTGGTGTTGCTGCTTCAGCCTCAGGAAGCCATCCTCTGGCAGCAAACGCCAACTGCAGCGCAATGCCAGGCAGCCCTCAGAAACAGCAGTGGTAGTCCTGGCAGGTAAGGGTGCAAATGCAGCTTCCAAATCCCTGCTTTTCAGGAGCATAGAATTCAAGCTTGCTCTGCACATGTATCTCTTTCTAGCGTTCAATCCCGTGCCTAAATCTTCACCCCTGATCAAGTACCACTGTCGTAATTCAGCTTGTGAAAGTTTGACACTAACCCCTGTGTATCCTTTCTAGGTGAATCGAGCCCTTGCCAAGCCATAAGATCCAGGGCAAGTAGCGAGGATGCTCTGTGTGCTTCCATCAGTGGAGAGCTCATAGGAAGCACAAGTTGCTGCAGTTCTAATAGCAGCCTTCCATCTAACAACATTAATGGAGAGAAGGAGCTCATCGAAGTCCATGCTCTCATTACACCTGGCTCTGCTGAAGTTGCTGACCTGAGCCTCCCAGACACCACAGTCACAAGTGTGGATTTTAACCCAGAGTCTCTGCAGTGCAGCCCATCTGAAGCACAGTGTGAGTGCCCCGACAGCAGCACCTCCATGCAGGAGCAGGTCAGCATCAGTGAAGAGGAGCAGAGCCTCTTGCAGGGGGACTTTCAATCAGGCCTCCAGTCCCAGGCACCGGACAGCAGCACTGAGAGCTCTGAGCCACTCTCTCCATGACAAGACAGGATGAGTCCCATCTTCACCGTGGACCTCTCACACCCTCCTGTCCTTTATATAATAATAAAAGCACACTCGTGCTCAATCAACGCCTTGACTGCCTCCAGAGTCTTCATTCACACGGACTGGGATGAATGCAGCACACAGCAAGGCACCCCAGCTTGCAATGCTGTGGCTGTGGGGTGCATGCAGCTCAGCTCCGGGTTTGTTCCTGTTTTGTCTGGCTTTGGGATGTCTGCAGGGGGAGCTCTGCTACCATTTGGCATGGTAGCAAATAATCTCTCGCATCCTGGATGCTGCTCATGATACTCCCAAGCTTCCTGGCTGTGGCTTTGTGATGCTTTTCAGGGCCTTCTGATGCATTTTGATGCCTTGGATGTTGCTTAACACCTCCCTCCTCCCATCATGTCCTTTCCTGGCTCCCATCTACGAACTGGCCCTGCAGATCATCTCCAGACCTGTCATCAGCACACTGCGGCAGGAGAAGCTCCCCCTGGCCAACGTCAGGCAGTACTGCTTGGTCTGCAGCTCAGTGGCCATTTCCCTTTTAGGCGGCAATCAAGCAGCAGAAGAATTTGCTCACCCTGCACCACACAAATGCTGCAAAAGCAGAAACAACCTGGGAATCTCTGGTTTGCAAGACTTCACAGACACTTATTGACTGTGTCTGATGGTTCCCTCCCATCCTTGATTTCCTTCTCCCCTTCTCCACGTCTGATCCCACTGCTGAGCCATGATCAAGCTGCCCAGTGTGGCAGAGCATCGTGCAGAGCCGTGCTGGCACCTCCTCCCCTTCCTCTCCTGCAGCTCAGCCTGCAACCTGAGCAAGTTTTTTTCTGAGAAAGTGACCAGCTCTTTTCCATCCCTTTGCCCCTACAAACAGTTGTCCAGAGGATCTCGTCCAAGAATTCCTGGAACAGCCTGCAGCTGGCTCTCCTGAAGATCAGGCTCCTGCCTTTGCTTCCTGCCAGGCCCGCATTCCTTGAGATCACCAACTCAAGGAGGGCATGGTCACTGCAGCCCTGACCGCCTCCTGTCGTAACCCCTGGTGTGCACCATGTCCAGCAATGCTTCCCTTCTGCTTGCTGTGCCCAATGCCTGCACCACAGAGTGATTCTCACTGCACTCCAGGAGTCTGTCAGATTGCTTGCAGCCAGCCATGCTGATTTCCCAGACTGACTGGAATCCCCCATCAGGATGAGAGTCAGTGAGTGCGATGCTTCTGCTGGCTGCAGTAAGCAGCTCCCACCAACAGGCTCTCTTTCCAGGCGGCTGTAGCAGACCCTCACCTCCAGAAGCCCTGCACTGCTGCACTTCCTAATTTTACCCACAAGTTCACAACCTGCTCATGGCTCTTCTTAGTTCTTTGCACTCAACTTCTCATCATAGAGGGCAAACCCCTTGCCTTCCAGAATTCCATGGTATCAATTGTGTCTGCTTTATGTCAGGATTTTTTTTCTTTCTTTTCTTTTTCCATTTTCTAGGTAGGAAAATGAATTTCTGAGCCAGGAGAAGCAGAAGTGAAACAGTCTTCCTGGCACTGCTCAGGTTGCAGGAGTTGCCAAGTGCTCCTCAGGTAATGTGTGCTGAAGAGCTGACCTTGGTGGCAGGGGCTGTGGCTGCATTTTGTGCCTGTCATGCGGGAATCCAAGAAAGCCTATTCAGAGCAGGAGCTGCAGAGCGAGATAAACATCACGAGAAGGTAAGGCTGAGAAGCAAGGACACCTCCAGAAAGAAGAGAAAAACTGAGTCAAGTGAGCTGCGTGACGGCCGTGTGATGCTGACCATGATTGGAGGAAGAGCGCATGGCTGGGAATGACTGATGGCTCTGGTTGGATGGGTGCCTGTGTGCACAGAGGTAAGGAGTGTTTGTGGGATGTTTTGCTGGCATCTAACGGCTGTAAGGGGAAGTCAAGAGAGAAAACTTGTGAATGCATAGAAGGGATGTTAAAATCTGGAACAGACTGTTTGGATCAGTCACAGCCGAGTCCAGATTGCCACACTGTCAGAACCTGGGGCCTAGGATTTTCCTTTAAGAGTGCCAACTGCTCATTTTAAATGATAAAAAGTAACATTGATAGAAGCTTCCCTCCTTGCATTAGAATAAGGCATTGATATTTGCTGTTTCTGTCTTTCCATTCCTTTAGCAGCCTGGGTGTTGATGCAGCTGCATGCATCTGCTGCCCTCCCCTTCTGTTTTGTGTAAAAGAACAGTAAAATATGCAATCAGTGTGAGATCTTTCTGAAGTATTTTACTTTATTTGCCCCTAGGCTGCAATGGCTGGGAAATGGCAGTGTCACCCAGGAGCCCACACGGCGACCTGATGTCTCATTGTTGGGGTCTATTGGAAACCACCACGATGACAAAAGAATGCCTGGGATTCCTCCGGCCCAAATGCCAAACCTTGCACTTGGCTGTGCTGAACCTCATCAGGTTCACCCAGGCCCACCTCTCAAGTCTGCTGAGCTCAAACAGATGTCCTTTTTCTCGTGTCCTTCCATTCCGAGTCCATCTGTTCCCCAAAGCAAAAGAATTTGGAGGGAACCACCGACAGTTATGTGAGCGATTTCAGCGTCTATTTCTGATCATGGCAACAACTTCAGAGGTCACACTTAATTTACGGTGCCCGTTGTAATTCTGACCAAGGCTGCAGTTGCAGCTGACTTCCCAAGGCTGCAAGACGTGGTGGTGACACAGCCTTGTGCTTCTGCATTGGTGCTCATCCCACGTTTCCTTTCTCTGTCTCGCAGGTCAGCTCCTGCTGGAAGCAGATGGTATCCCAGTGTGAATGAAGGTCAGTGCAGGAGCAGCTGCTGATGGGAGGAAGGAAGTCCATGCTGAAGAGCTCTGAAGCATCTGCAGGTATGGTTTTGGAGGAGGCAGCAGTGATGTCGGAGGGTTCCCCAGCAGGAAGCTGTCTCATCCAAATGCTTGCTGAGTGGTTGGAAGGGAGCTTTCTGCATGACAGCAGCACCAGTTACTCAACTCAAATGCTGCAAAGACAAGGATTAGCACGAGTTCCAGTATATACAGTATCATCACGAATCACGATAGGATTACAATGTGTCCTCATACAAACGCAGCCATTTCTCTCTGAGTCCAGAGGCTGTCCGGAAAGCATCTTTGAGGTCTCTCACACCAAACCACTGCTGTCCGTGTGGGATCTGACTCATTAGGGTATAGGGGTTAGGAACCACAGGCTGTCTTTTGAGAACGGGTTCAGTCATTTCCTTACATCTTGCACCAGCCGATACGTGCCGTCTGCCTTCCGTGCCGACAGGATTGGGGTGTTATAAGGCCACAGACAAGGTTCCAGAAGACATCCTTAACCACTGTCTGTGTTACAGCTTTTAGACCCACTCTCCCTTCTAAGGCTATGGGATATTGTTGCTGTTTCACAGCTCCACTCCCTCCTTGGGCAGTTCTTTGTAAGGGAAAATTGTGAGTCCACCCCGATTTCCTTCCCCTGCCCACACCTTTGGATTCATTTCTTCTTCATCACAGCTGTTAACACACTGACACCCTGATATCTGTTTCACAGACTTGCAGCTGTAATCCTCATTTAACTGTTAAATCTCTCCCCCATAAATCGATCCCTGCTTCAGGCACAGAGAACAATTGCCCTGCAACTATTTTCTCTTTCCATTTTAGTTCTGTGGTCTCCAAGAGTGGAGCTGTCATTTCTGATCCCTCAGCCCCAGTTATGCACAACAGCCACATCCAGATACACGCCTGGTACCTCTGAACTAGCTAATGCTGTAGGATGGAATGCTGTTTCTGCACTGGCTATCAAATGTGGGATTGCTCTGAAGTAGTACAGCACCATGTGTTTAGTAATTTGCCCTTAGAAACAGTTTGAAAAAGTAGAAAGACTTTATTAGTATTAGTAAAAATATGTTATTTCATAACATATTTTAGAAATACAGTTGTTCAATCATGTGATCAATTCTCACTTACAGAACTGTAATAGTTACAAACTGCATGGGTATAGCATTAAGGACCAGAAAGCATGTTGTAAGGCCATTCTGTTTGGATAGGAGAAGCTCAGCAAAAGAAAAACAGACTCCAAAGAAGCCAGGGCCTCCACACAAGGCCGAATTGACTCACTCTGTGGGCAGGTTGGGATGCAACAGGCAGGCATCAAGAGACTCCCCTCTGTCCTCCTTCCAAACTTCTCTCTCTTCAGGGATGAGCAGGTGTCCAGAAATAGTGGCCAAGTGTTGATAAGCAGCTGTCAGGCGTTCAATAATTAGCAGTATACCTGCTGAGCTAGCAACAATTGGTGTTTAGCCAGTCACACACACACACACAGAATGGCTCGGGTTGGAAGGGACCTCAAGGATCAGGAATCTCCAACTCCCTGCCACAGGCAGGACCACCAACATCTGTAGCATTGCATATATGCACACTGCTGGATAGAAACAGCAGTGTGGGAAAAAACTGTATGCTGTGGATGCAAAGGGTGAATCAGAATGGCTTAACACCTGTCCCACAAGGAAAAGCAATCCCTTACCTGCTGTGCCATGCTCATGGCAGCAGCAATGCAGATGCCAGCAGCTGATGCCCACAAGGACAGCCAGCCTGGACTTATTTTCATTACATATCTTTGTCCTGATGTCCTTCTACAAGCTGGAACATTTCTCCCTCTGAGCAGCAGAGGGCAAGAGGGGTCCAAGGTGAGGGCACACTCTCCCCTGTTTATCTGGAACTCAAAGAGAAAGAGAAAATGAAAACCAGATGTGTTTCCCTGCCCATGGCAAACACCAGCCTTTCCATCCTTACAGTCCTTCCTGACTTCAGCACTAATTGAAACAACATCCCACTCACCTTTGCCATGTCTGGCAGAGGTTGCAGCTCTTTCTATTGCATCCCTCTAGCTTTCAACTCAAGAGCTCCTGTGTCACACAAGGAAAAGCAATCTTTTACCTGCTGTGCCATGCTCATGGCAGCAGCAATGCAGTTGCCAGCAGCTGATGCCCACAAGGACAGCCAGCCTGGACTTATTTACATTACATATCTTTGTCCTGATGTCCTTCTACAAGCTGGAACATTTCTCCATCTCAGCAGAAGAGGGCAGGAGGGGTCCAAGGTGAGGGCACACTCTGCTCTTTTTCTGGCACACAAAGAGAAAATGAAAACCAGATGTGTTTCCATGCCCATGGCAAACACCAGCCTTTCCATCCTTACAGTCCTTCCTGACATCAGCAGCAACTGACACAAAATCCCTCTCACCTTTGCCATGTCTGGCAGAGGTTGCAGCTCTTTCTATTGCATCCCTCTAGCTTTCAAGTCAAGAGCTCCTGTGTCACACAAGGAAAGCAATCTTTTACCTGCTGTGCCATGCTCATGGCAGCAGCAATGCAGATGCCAGCAGCTGATGCCCACAAGGACAGCCAGCCTGGACTTATTTTCATTACATATCTTTGTCCTGATGTCCTTCTAGAAGCTGGAACATTACTCCCTCTGATCAGCAGCGGGCAGGAGAGTTAGAAGTTGCAGGCACACTCTCCCCTGTTTATCTGGCACAAAAAGACAAAGAGGAAATGAAAACCAGATGTGTTTCCCTGCCCATGGCAAACACCAGCCTTTCCATCCTTACAGTCCTCCTGACATCAGCAGCAACTGAAACAACATCCCACTCACCTTTGCCATGTCTGGCAGAGGTTGCAGCTCTTTCTATTGCATCCCTCTAGCTTTCAAGTCAAGAGCTCCTGTGTCACACATGGAAAAGCAATCTTTTACCTGCTGTGCCATGCTCATGGCAGCAGCAATGCAGATGCCAGAGGCTGATGCCCACAAGGACAGCCAGCCTGGACTTATTTTCATTACATATCTTTGTCCTGATGTCCTTCTAGAAGCTGGAACATTTCTCCCTCTGAGCAGCAGAGGGCAAGAGGGGTCCAAGGTGAGGGCACACTCTGCTCTTTTTCTGGCACACAAAGAGAAAATGAAAACCAGATGTGTTTCCCTGCCCATGGCAAACACCAGCCTTTCCATCCTTACAGTCCTTCCTGACATCAGCAGCAACTGACACAAAATCCCTCTCACCTTTGCCATGTCTGGCAGAGGTTGCAGCTCTTTCTATTGCATCCCTCTAGCTTTCAAGTCAAGAGCTCCTGTGTCACACAAGGAAAAGCAATTTTTACCTGCTGTGCCATGCTCATGGCAACACCAATGCAGATGCCAGCAGCTGATGCCCACAAGGACAGCCAGCCTGGACTTATTTTCATTACATATCTTTGTCCTGATGTCCTTCTAGAAGCTGGAACATTTCTCCCTCTGAGCAGCAGAGGGCAAGAGGGGTCCAAGGTGAGGGCACACACTCCTCTATTTATCTAGCACAGAATGATTAAGACAAAATGAAAACCAGATGTGTTTCCCTGCCCATGGCAAATACCAGACTCTCCATTCTTACAGTCCCTCCTGACATCAGCACTAATTGAAACAACATCCCACTCATCTTTGCCATGTCTGGCACAGGTTGCAGCTCTTTCTATTGCATCTCTCAAGCTTTCAAGTCAAGAGAACCTGTGTCACACAAGGAAAAGCAATCTTTTACCTGCTGTGCCATGCTCATGGCAGCAGCAATGCAGATGCCAGCAGCTGATGCCCACAAGGACAGCCAGCCTGGACTTATTTTCATTACATATCTTTGTCCTGATGTCCTTCTACAAGCTGGAACATTTCTCCCTCTCAGCAGAAGAGGGCAGGAGGGGTCCAATTTGCAGGCACATTCTCCTGTTTTTCCGGAACACAAAGAGAACATGAAAACCAGATCTCTTTCCCTGCCCATGGCAAACACCAGCCTTTCCATCCTTACAGTCCTTCCTGACAGCAGCAGCAACTGAAACAACATCCCACTCACCTTTGCCATGTCTGGCAGAGGTTGCAGCTCTTTCTATTGCATCCCTCTAGCTTTCAACACTAGAGCACCTGTATCACACAAGGAAAAGCAATTTTTTACCTGCTTTGCCATGCTCATGGCAGCAGCAGTGCAGATGCCAGCAGCTGATGCCCACAAGGACAGCCAGCCTGGACTTATTTTCATTACATATCTTTGTCCTGATGTCCTTCTAGAAACCGGGACGTTTCTCCATCTGAGCAGCAGAGGGCAGGAGAGTTCCAAGGTGAGGGCACACTCTCCCCTGTTTATCTGGCTCTCAAAGAGAAAGACAAAATGAAAACCAGATGTGTTTCCCTGCCCATGGCAAACACCAGCCTTTCCATCCTTACAGTCCTTCCTGACATCAGCACTAATTGAAACAACATCCCACTCACCTTTGCCATGTCTGGCAGAGGTTGCAGCTCTTTCTATTGCATCCCTCTAGCTTTCAACTCTAGAGCACCTGTGTCACACAAGGAAAAGCAATCTTTTACCTGCTTTGCCATGCTCATGGCAGCAGCAGTGCAGATGCCAGCTGCTGATGCCCACAAGGACAGCCAGCCTGGACTTATTTTCATTACATATCTTTGTCCTGATGTCCTTCTAGAAGCTGGGACGTTTCTCCATCTCAGCAGAACAGGGCAGGAGGAGTCCAAGCTGAGGGCACACACTCCTCTATTTATCTAGCACAGAATGATTAAGACAAAATGAAAACCTGATGTGTTTCACTGCCCATGGCAAACACCAGACTCTCCATCCTTACAGTCCCTCCTGACATCAGCACTAATTGAAACAACATCCCACTCATCTTTGCCATGTCTGGCAGAGGTTGCAGCTCTTTCTATTGCATCTCTCTAGCTTTCAAGTCAAGAGCTCCTGTGTCACACAAGGAAAAGCAATCTTTTACCTGCTGTGCCATGCCCATGGCAGCAGAAATGCAGATGCCAGCACCTGATGCCCACAACGACAGCCAGCCTGGACTTATTTTCATTACATATCTTTGTCCTGATGACCTTCTAGAAGCTGGAACATTTCACCATCTCAGCAGAAGAGGGCAGGAGGGGTCCAAGGTGAGGGCACACTCTCCTCTTTTTCTGGAACACAAAGAGAAGATGAAAACCAGATGTCTTTCCCTGCCCATGGCAAACACCAGCCTTTCCATCCTTACAGTCCTTCCTGACGTCAGCAGCAACAGAAACAAAATCCCACTCATCCTTGCCATGACTGGCAGAGGTTGCAGCTCTTGCTATTGCATCCCTCTTGCTTTCAAGTCAAGAGCTCCTGTGTCACTCAAGGAAAAGCAATCTTTTACCTGCTTTGCCATGCTCATGCCAGCAGCAATGCAGATGCCAGCAGCTGATGCCCACAAGTACAGCCAGCCTGGACTTATGTTCATTAGATATCCTTGTCCTGATGTCCTTCTAGAAGCTGGAACATTTCTCCATCTGAGCAGCTGAGGGCAGGAGAGTTCCAAGGTGAGGGCACACTCTCCCCTGTTTATCTGGCTCTCAAAGAGAAACACAAAATGAAAACCAGATGTGTTTCCCTGCCCATGGCAAACACCAGCCTTTCCATCCTTACAGTCCTTCCTGACATCAGCACTAATTGAAACAACATCCCACTCACCTTTGCCATGTCTGGCAGACGTTGCAGCTCTTTCTATTGCATCCCTCTAGCTTTCAAGTCAAGAGCTCCTGTGTCACACAAGGAAAAGCAATCTTTTACCTGCTGTGCCATGCTCATGGCAGCAGCAATGCAGATGCCAGCAGCTGATGCCCACAAGGACAGCCAGCCTGGACTTATTTTCATTTCATATCTTTGTCCTGATGTCCTTCTAGAAGCTGGAACATTTCACCATCTCAGCAGAAGAGGGCAGGAGATTTCCAAGGTGAGGGCACACTCTCCTCTGTTTATCTGGCAATCAAAGAGAAAGAGAAGATGAAAACCAGATGTGTTTCCCTGCCCATGGCAAACACCAGACTTTCCATCCTTACAGTCCTTCCTGACATCAGCAGCAACTGAAACAACATCCCACTCACCTTTGCCATGTGTGGTAGAGGTTGCAGCTCTTTCTATAGCATCCTTCTTGCTTACAAGTCAACAGAGTCTGGGTCACTCAAGGAAAAGCAATCTTTTAATTGCTGTGCCATGCTCATGGCAGCAGCAATGCAGATGCCAGCAGCTGATGCCCACAAGGACAGCCAGCCTGGACTTATTTTCATTACATATCTTTGTACTGATGTCCTTCTAGATGCTGGAACATTTCTCCCTCTGAGCAGCAGAGGGCAGGAGAGTTCCAAGGTGAGGGCACACTCTCCCCTGTTTTTCTGGCACACAAAGAGAAAGAGAAAATGAAAACCATATGTGTTTCCCTGCCCATGGCAAACACCAGCCTTTCCATCCTTACAATCTTTCCTGACATCAGCACTAATTGAAACAACATCCCACTCACCTTTGCCTAATCTGGCAGGGAGGTGATGCTCTTTCTATTAAACCCCTCTGGCTTTGAATTCACCAGTGACTGTGTCACACAAGGAAATGCAACATTCCACCTGTTCTCCCATTCCCATAGCAACAACTCTGCAGATGTCAGCATCTGATGCCCACAAGGACAGCCAGCCTGGACTTATTTTCATTACATATCTTTGTCCTGATGTCCTTCTAGAAGGTTGAACACTTCTCCATCTCTGCTGCAATGGTCAAAAAGGTTCCAAGTTTAGGGCACACTCTCCTCATGGCCTCTTGCACTCAAAGACAAAGGGAACATGAAAACCAGAAGTGTTTCTTTGCCCATGGCAGACACTAGCCTTTCCTTCCTGACAGTCCTTCCTGCAATTACCTGGAGTTGAAACAACATCCCCCACATCTCTTTTTTGAACTTATTCATGCAGGAATAATAATAATGAGAATTTTTCTGTAAATCTTATTTCTGCATGGAAACGATCAGATAACCGGAGCTTTTTTCTCTAAAACAATCCTGCAAATTTGCATTGCTTATCTATGTACGGAAAATGTTTTTGCCATTCATCTCAAATATCAATTCAACTGGCCAAAGAATATAGAAAAAGTATTTACAGACATTTTTGGACATAGATTACTTCTGGTCAAGTGGGAAGGAATCCCTAAGCTGCAATCATGGAATTCTTTTATCACTTTCTCTGATTTAGCCAGTGTTACTAAAAAGGAAATAAGACACAGGCTTTTTAAAGCAGCTGCCAATTTAAGAATGATAATAAGTTTTATTATTCTTGGCTAAGATCAAAGTCCCCCATTTCAGGATTATCTCCAGCTCATCAAGTATAATTAACAGTTTTGGATAGCCACATTATTATATAGCAATATTGTCTTCCTGCAAGGAATTTCATTGTTTTGACACGTGCCACAGGTTGTTAATAGATTGCCTGATTACCATTTATTTTTTTTATTGGCTTATGATGACTACAGAAAATTATACAGCAGCACCATAAAAACTTTAAATCCTATCCCATGTATCTGCACTCATACGAAAATAATATTGGAAAGCATTGGTGAAACTAAGATTACAAATTAAAGCAGAGGACAATTTCAGTGAAAGCCTACAGGTTTCTCAGCTCTGCCCATTTCAAACCCCTGAAGACACCCACGGGTTTCCTGCTGTGGGACACAGGCACTCACCTGCAGCTCAGCACTGCCTGCTCATGCCTGTGCACACCTTCAGGCTGGAACCAAGGAAATCCTCAGCAAAGACATCAGTACACTTTTGTTAGGATGACTTTCATAAAGAAGCATCAAATATTTCTTCACGAGAAATACTGCAAGTCCCTTTGACACTAGCCCTTATTTTAAATGTTTAGATTTGTGCTTCATTCAGGTGTGCTGTCACTCACAAAAAGATTTGTATTCTTTTGTTTTTCATTCTGAGGAACACAGTGTTTTCTGCCTTGTTTACTGACTGTAGGCACAGCAATACTCCTGCACCTTCAGGGAAACAGCAAATCCATCTCTTTCACACCCTACTTCTATCAAGCTCATTCACCTTACAAGGTATTTATTGCAAGCAGCTCTTCCAAAAATGGAGATTAACAGAACCTGCAACCCAGGACACCTCAGTAAGCCAGTACTTTTCATCTCCTGAAGGTGTAGGTAGACACAGAGCTGGAACATCTTTTCCAGAGCTGTGTGATGCTATCTCATCTGTGTTCCCTTACTGTTGACTCAGTGTCACTTCTTATCTAACCTGGTTTCATCCCAGGATTTCTGGTCCCAAAAATAAACTGTCAGCTTTCATCACTAGTTAAAAGGAAACTGCAATAGGAAAAGCAATTTTTCTGATTTCTCTGTTGATCAAAGATGCTTCATGCAAGCCTGATGCGGTAGAAACAAGATCAGCTTTAGAATGACAGTCATTAGAGCAGAATCCTTTCACTGATGAAATCCCACAGTCCTGATTCATACAACACTGACACTGGAGGACACAGTAGTTTAGATGAGAGCGCATTAAAAATGACTAAGTTAAGGTCTCAGCAAAGAGTGACAAGTATGAAAAAAAGAGGTTGCAGAAACTGCTTCAGTTTGGCACTCTGGCATAAAGTATGACAACACACAACCTGCCTGTGCAGTTCCAGAAGCAGAAGAAAGCCGTCAACCAAGACTTGTTCTCATCTGCTCTGAAAGTCCACTGGGACAAGGCCACTTTTCTCTGACGTGCTTCCAGAAGTATCACTTCTGAGCACTGTGCCAGGGAGTTACAAGATACTGTTTGTGTGTACAGAGGAGAAAAAGACGTCTGTCTGGAAACAGACTTGGTGAAGGAGAAGCAGCATTTCCAGAGTACTTCAGAAAGAACTGAGCACTGCCCCAAGAGCTTCAGAGCGGCAGGCTGTCACAGTGTGCCAACCAGCTCAGCTGTGAGTTGGCACTGAAGCTGCACCACAGGGAGAACAAAGCCCCCTGTGCACCCTTGGAGAGCCAAGGGTTGGAGATTCATGAACCTTGAGCTCCTTTCCAACCCGGGCCATGCTGTGATTCTGGGATTCTCACCTTTGCCTCATCTGGCAGAGGGAGGCAGCTCTTTCTCTTGTCTCCCTATGGCTGTCAGGTCACCAGGGCCAGTGTCACACAGGGAACTGCAAACACTGTGTGTGCTGTGCCCTGCCCATGGCAGCACAGAGGCAGCTGCCAGCAGCTGATGCCCACAAGGACAGCCAGCCTGGACTTCCTTTGATTCCTTCCCTTTGGATCAGCGTCCTTCAGGAAGGCGGAACATCTCTCCAGCTGAGCAGCAGAGGACAGCAGGGCTTCGTTGTCTGGGCATGTTCTCTTCTGGCCCTCTGGCCCTCACAGACACAGGAGGAGGACACAGAGGCTGCTGTCACACAGCCAGCCCTGCCTCTCAGGTCAGCTCTCAGGCCATCCTCTCTCCCCTCAGCAGCAGCTCACTGTTCTGCACTCCTCTGGCCTGGGCTGGCAGAGGTGTGCAGCAGTTCTGCTGATCTCCCAGTGCTGGCCATGTCTGCAGTGCCTGTGTGAAAGACACAGGAAGCTGCCAGCATTGCACTGCTCTGCTGTGCCCCTGCCATCACCGAGTTTGCTGTCAGCAGCTGCTGCTACACGTCCATTCAGGCACAGGCCTTTCCTTCCTGGCCCTCTTTCCCCCCCTCTCTCCTCTGCTCTCTCTCGTGCTCCCCTTTGGCCTGGGCTGGCTGAGCAGTGCAGGCCTTGTTGTTGCTCCCTGGGCCAACTACGTCACGGTTCCCCGTGACTCTGCCAGCTGCTCTGACACAGCGACTGCGTCCTCAGTGTGGATTCCAGAATGCGACAGACGTCCAGAGAAGACTTCCAGGGCTGATTGGAACATGCTGCCATCAAGAACTGCCATGGCTCAGGCCCCCTGGGAATCTGCTCACAGCGAAAGCTGCTGTCACTCTGTGTGGGCACAGCCTTGTCTGTGTAGGCCTGCTCACACTGCAGCCCCTGTCTGCACCAGAACCGTGCCGATCCACCTTCTCTTGGCCTCCTTGCCTGCATGGAAAAGGGCAGCTTGGGCTGAAGTCCCTCAACTTGCAGATGGCCGAGTGAAGTCTCTGAGCCCTGGTGACCCACTCAGCTCTTCAGCCTGCTGACCTGCTCTGCTGGGGCTGTCTTAACAGGCAGAGGGCACGTTATCCTAATGTCCCCACATCCATCCCTCTTAGCATACTGTAGGCCAGTTCCTAAAAGGACACCTGCACAATCTCTCTGAATGTTAATCAACACGTAGTTGGTCTGTGCACTGCAGAAATTGCACCTAGGTTTTCAGTGGTGATTAGCTATGTGTTTAGTCAGAGGTGCAATGGTTCTAATGGTGAGAGAAAGACATTCCCAGTTGTCATCAGGTGGAACACACTTCAGACTGGAATCCTCAAGCAGACTGCAGTCAAGCTTTCTTAATTACTCGTTGTTGTTATCAATTCAGACGCATCTCTTAATTCCTGCTTGAATGAACATTCTGTAATAATCTGCTGAGACAGTGCAAGGCTTGACAATGAGACTATAGTTTATTAGAGCAGCACTTTTTACTTCCTTTACAAGTTCTTATCTGAATGCTAAATACAACATCAATTCACTTCTCACTGGGTTGAACGTTTTAAATATTTGGTAAATTTAAGGTTCTAATTCTGACATTTAATGTGAAAATATTAAAATTCCTGTGTTACATTACATTTTTGTTAGAATGCCAGATGCTAGAGGGATGAAGTGGCACAAGAAAGCAAAATGTCTCTGCTGATGGAAGGAAGGACTGTAAGGATGGAAAGGCTGGTGTTTGCCATGGGCAGGGAAACACATCTGGTTTTCTTGTTCCCTTTGTCTTTGAGTGCCAGAAAAATAGAGGAGAGCGTGCCCTCACCTTGGACCCCTCCTGCCCTCTGCTGCTGAGATGGAGAAATGTCCCAGCTCCTACAAGGACATCAGGACAAAGGTAAGTATTGGAAATAAGTCCAGGCTGGCTGTATTTGTGGGCATCTGTTGCTGGAAAATTTAATGGCAGTAAACTGCCTAGATAATGACAGAATGAGGGTGACAATAGAATGGTACGTAATCACAGTGCAATGAAAAAAGTATGCAGGGTGCAGGAAGGGAGGTGTGGACATTATGAGTTGCAACTCTTTATTTGCTCCAGAAAGCTCTATCAGAATGGAAGACTGAAGGAAATACTTTGAGGGGTTTTTTAATGTGACTGGATAAAAGATCCATGTGGCAAATTGAATAACTGGGTGGTAAAGGGACATAGATACCTCACTGTTTCATGGAACCTTTCAGTTAAGCACCTGAGCACTGCGTACAGACCTTGGGAATATAAGTATTAGAGGATGATGGAATATCTTTATTTGGAAGGGACCTCGAGGATCATGTATTCCACCTCCTGGTTCCACACCGGACCTCCTATGGGTCAAGCCCTGTGTCTGAGAGCATGGTGCAAATGCTCTTTGGCCTTTGTCAGCTCAGTGCCAAACCACTGCCCTGGGGAGCCAGTGCCAAATTCCATGTATCTAGTTCATCCTACAGAATGATGCCAAGAACAGTTATAGAGATCGACTTACAAACAAAATTCTTGTCTTGAATTAATGGTACACTCACTATTTAAAAAAAAAAAAAAAAAAAAAGAAGAAGAAGAAGAAGAAAAAAAATAAAAAAATGAAAGCCGCATTCTTACGCTGGCATTTTACAGTATTGTCAGATTTTTGTAATTCTGTTGTGTCAGATCAAGGTTCTCTCATCGTGAAATAATGACCAAGTTCTCTTTTCATATCTAAACATACAAATATAAAGGCAGCAGTGCTGTTCAAGAGTACATTACCAGCTCAAACACTGCTTTGGCTGTAAAACTGAAGGTAGTAAGGAATTTTATCAAGGAGTTGGAAGAAAACATGTATGTGTAGATTTAAAAGCGACCTGTATTGTTACTTAGAGTTTGATATAGTGTAATCCAATGCACAGTACTTGTAACGTGTGTTTTACAAAATGCTGTGCAATGTAGGCATCTATTAAGATAAATGCTGCAAGTTCTAATATGTCCATGACTTTTTCAAACTGTTCCTTACTGCTACACATCACTACGAGTAGTTCTTCTGTCAGGAAGGATCACATGAGTAATTAACCTGTGACCTTAAGTTTGGAATTAACTGCATACAGTGGAAGTAAGAGCTGTGGGTTATTTTGCTCTTTCAGTGTTGAACAGCCGAGGTGTTTTGTTTTGGAGGGTGGACAGTGATGGGACACGTGGGGAATGGCTTTAAACTGAGACGGGGGGTGTTGAGGTTTAGGTTGGATGTGAGGAGGAAGTTTTTCAGCCAGAGGGTGGTGAGGCACTGGAACAGGTTGCCCAGGGAGGCTGTGGATGCCCCATCCCTGCAGGCATCCAAGGCCAGGCTGGATGTGGCTCTGGGCAGCCTGGGCTGCTGGTGGGCAGGTTAGAAAGCCCACAGGACTTTATTGCAGCCCTGGGTGCAGGGGGATCACTGCTCCTAGCATGCACACAGAAGAGCTGGAGCACACAGGTGATGTACATTCCACTTGTGAACATTCCTGCAATTCCAGAGAGCATGCGCCTGTTCCAATCACTGCTGCACAGATTAAAAACTGATTGCAGATGAGCTGTTTTGGTATGGGGCTCTTGCAAACGGTCTGCAGTGGCTGTGTGATTCCTCGGGGAGTTGCTCTCCAGCCCAAAGGTCATGTCCTAAGTCGACCAGATCCCGTCTGTGTCCAGAAATGGCTGACAACAGATCAGCTGCTGGTCAAGTTTCTAACATCACACTGGCCTTGCTCCAGTGTCTGTGTCATCAGCCCCAGCACATACGGTGCACCTCTTCAAGGCTTTGCAACACTGAGACTCTGCACTTGGGCTCCAGACATCCTGCTGCACCAAGAGCTTATTCTAGCTTTGGTATCTTGCAACTTTGTATATAACTACATCACTGTAATCATAAATGTCTAGGAGCATGGAGATGGAGAAATTAATCTTCCTGTAATTCTCTGTACTGCAGCCCCGTGGTTGTCAACACCTACTGCAATATTGAAATTTCAGTTGAGAAATTGAAAGCTGTCCCTAACAAAAAAACATCTAAATTTGTAATTGAAATCACAGTAAGGATCAATAAATCCAAATGCTTCTAGCATAACCACGATTATAGGCAGTGTTTAGACAAGCTCTTACAGGAAAACCATGAACACAAGGCTAAAGAGAGACTAAGTGATGCACTCTGCAGGAATACTCATGGAAGTCTTCACAGTGCAGGAGTCTGATCTGATTACAGATGCTGTGCTTTAAGTACCCCTTATCATATCTTTTTTTTCACTGTTGTGCAGGGGTTGGACTCAGTGATCTCTGGAGGCTGGAGATGCTGTTTGCTAATGGCAGATGGAGAGAGGAAAAGCAAGTCCAAGGCATGCTGTGCATAGCCACCACATGGCATCTGCACCATTTCCCCCTGCACCAAGGAGGAGCAGCTCACAAGCTTGGCCTGGGCCAGGGAAGGGAGCAGACAAACATATGGACCGACCCCAAACGAGCTGGTTCTGCAGGTTGGGTGTCTTCTGCTGCTTGTCTCACATCCTGCTGCTCAGCGGTAGATTTGTTCCTGCTCAGTGCTAACAGGAAACTCACACAGCATTTCTGTTTCAGCTGTGCCAACGCTTTGATCCCTTGCTGCTTGGATGGGGCGTTTGAAGAATGATGCCTGTGCTGATGTCCAGCCAGGCTTTGGGGATGAGTCTCCACACCAGGGTACGACTGACAGGACTGAGGGTTGGGGATCCAGCCAGGTCGAGTCCAGTGTGCTTTGCTCTTGTTCTTAGTGCTTGTTTTTGCTCAGGAGGGCAGGAGGTGAACCTCGTGAACCAATGCCTGCAGACGGGTTTTGCAGAGAAAGAGGTCCTGCAGGCCTTGTGTGACAGCCACGGAGCTGCAGCGAGGCTGCATCCGTGTAAAACACCAGAGATCCACGGAGGTGTGAAGGGGAGCTGTGGGCTGCAGTCACGCAGGAAGGGATGTGCATGCTCGGGGTTTGGTTGTTGTGTGTGTGTTAAGTGACTGTGATACCACTGCTGGGTCAGTGTGAGTGTACGGAACAAGTGTGACAGCCTTTTTGATGGAGCCCTGTGAAAGGAGTCCTATGGACTTGAGATCCAACTATCAGCCCGTGGGCATCATCCAGGAGTTGGGGTAGGGGATGAGGCAAGGGAAGTTGGGCTGAGAAAGGGATAAAGCAGTCTGGCAGTAGTTCTGTGTTTCTCCCATCTCCTGCTTTATTTCCTTCCAGGTGAAAGCGATGGGTGCTGCAACATGCCCTTGAATGTAACCCACTCTAGTGTGGATTTGACATGGGCCCAGCACTGCAAGGTACGCTGCTGGGAGGAAGCGTCCATCTGGCTGAGGGCAGGAAGGCCCTCCAGAGGGATGCACTGAGGCCAGTTGTGCGAGGCTCAACAAGAGCAAGCGCCAGGTCCTGCGCTTTGGTCATGACGACCCCGTGCCAGCTTCTCCAGGATTTGGCTGGGGTAGAATTCCAAGCAGCCCCTGATTCCAGAACGTTGGGCTGGGCTGTTGGAATCTTCTGCCCTTGTGACTGGTCTTGCCTCCCCACCCTGTGCGTCGTGGTGGAGCAGCCTGGTGGCCCTCAGTGATGTCATAAGGGCTAGAATGAGGGGAGGAGCAGTGCGTGCTGCGTCCCTTCATTGGAGCGCTGGAGCTCTGACTGAGCAGCTCGCTTGTTGCACTTGTGCACCGACTGCGTCCCTTTGTCTTCACACCGTCCTGTGCAGCACCTTGTAGGTAAGCTGAGACAGTGTGGGAGAGACGGGGGGACAGTGAGTGCTAGAACTGCTGGCTGGCGGAGCTCATAGGATCACATTATCTCCATCAGCAGAGGGGTGGCCATGAGGGACAGGAGGTGATTGTCCCTGTCTAATCTGCCCTTGTGGGGCCCCATCTGCAGCACAGTGTCCAGAAAGACAGGGAGCTGTTGGAGAGGGTCCAGAGGCAAGCCACAGAGATGATCAGGGGACAGGAGCACCTCCCCTGCAAAGACAGGCTGAGGGAGCTGGGCTTGTTCAGCCTGGAGAAAAGAAGGCTGTGGGTTGATTTCATGGCAGCCTTCAGTACCTAAAGGGAGCCTAAAAAGAGGAGGGGAATCAACTCTTTGAAAGGGTAGATAACAGTAGGACAAGGGGAAATGGTGTTAAGTTGAAAACTTAAGTTTTTAAGTTGAGGGAGGGCAGATTTTGATTTTTCCCTCGTGATCTTTGCTGAACCGTGGAAGCAAACTGACCTGCTCTTTCTCTCTCCTCTCTCCACCCTCTGCCTGCTACCCTGCTGCAGCTTTTGCTCGTGGAAGATCATAGCAAAGTGACAAGGAACGGCTGCGGATTCGTGAGATTTCTCTTCCTCGTTCTGATCTCTTGCCAGGTACCTGCCATGGTTTGTCCCCCCACATGCTTTAGCAGCCCGTGACGCCCCGTGTTTAGTAACACAGCCTCATCCAGCTTTGATGGGACGCTGGTCACGTGTGGGTTTTCTCCACGTGCTCTGCAGCTCAGCCCTCAGAAGGATGCTGTCTGTGGTGCTGTGACCAGCTGGTCTACAGGAAAGCAATCCCTTAGGCAAAGAGTCCCAGCCCCAGCTTGTGCAGAGCTGCACAGCATCACCAGGGACACCAGCAGGCATGCTTGGGCTGTGTGAGTGTGCCCGACAGCTGTAGGGAGCACAGCAGAGATGTGAACAGAGAAAATAAAAGTGTGTTTCTTTTCAGTTCCAGCTTGTCACACCTACGCTGATGGCCGTGGCGTGCAGCGAGATCAGCTGTGGGCCTGACCTGGCATGGACAGAGGTAGAGTATGAAGCTCTGATTGGTCTTTGTTCCCTGACTGCAGCCAGCAGAGTGAGCCGCAGATGTGCTCTCCTGCTTTCCAAGAGAGCTCCTCTGTGGCAAGTCAGTAGTGCAAGAGTGGCAAGTTTATAAAAGTACCAGAGCCATCTCGGGTGTTGTGTTTGTCCTCTACTGACTTTTCCCTTGAAATGGCTGCAGAAACAACAATCATTCTCTGCTCTGTTTGGCCTCGCTGTTGGTTGGACTGCTCAAGAGAGCTGCTTGGTGCTTGCAATGGCACTGTTTGCACCTTGTAACTGCAGCCGTAGCTTTGGTTTCCCTCTTCACGGTCTCCTAGCATCTTAAACAGTCAGCCTTCCTGCACAAAGAGCGCAGGAAAGGAGGGGGCAAAATGGACAAGGCCACCTGTCTGCGTCAGTGCCATTGCTGATTAGTCTGGATGGGGAGAGATGCATCTTTGCTGGCGTGTGCCTGCTGCACACCAGGGAGAGAAACAGCCGTTATTAGACTTGCAGTTCCTTCTGAAGTGCCCATGATAAGGACCGAGTGCATTTCCTGCAGCTTGCTCTGCAGATGTGCTCCTCACCTTGAAATCCTCCTTGTTGGTTCCCAGCTCCTCACCATGGCCTGCGCTCTCTGTTTCAGGCTGAGAACAAGGGGAAGCCCCTGCTAGACCATGAGGTGGCACCTGTGAATGTTCCAGCTATTGCTGCTGCCCATGTCGTTAAGAGATACGTTGCCCAGGCAGCGGATGAACTCTCCTTTGAGGTAAGCAGTTCAAGGCGTTCCTTGTTGCTCAATTCTACAGTGGCAAATGCCTTCAGAGCTGCACTGGTGCAAGTGCTCTCATGCTCGGCGATGTTTGGCAGTGCAGAAGAATGCAGTCATTTGAGCTGTGCTTTCCTCCCAGCTGTGCTGAAGCTGGGATTGACGTTGCAATCTCTTGCAGGTGGGAGACATCGTGTGTGTCATCGACATGCCACCAAAGAACCTGACCCCCTGGTGGAGAGGCAAGCTCGGCTTCCAGGTAGGCACAAGCTTCAGACTGGAGAGTGCAACTGCAGTAAAGGCAGGAATCTCAGCTTAGAGCTGCTCTGCCTGCACAGGATGCCTAATGGACATAAACAGTTTCCCTGTGTCGGTGTCAGAGGACCTTGTCTTTGGCTGCAAATGTTGAAAAATTATTACCTTTATGCTGTGAACTATGGCCATTTTCTGCTGGATAGTCTTATGGAACGTCAGGCAAGCACGTTCCGAGGGAAATGTTATGTGGCTTTTGGTTTAACAGTTCAGACCTGAGAAGTGCTGCATGCCATAGTTGGCCTCTCTTTTCTTCTTGTTACAGGTTGGATTTTTCCCAGGGGAGTGTGTAGAACTCATTAATAAGAACATTCCTGAGGCACTCATCAACTCTGTGCCAAAGCCAGGTAGGGATGTTACATTTGATGGTGTGGGAAAGCAAAATGAGGTCTTATTTGGGGTGCGTTCCATGTTTAGTACCTCCTTTATCCATCCCACATTGTCCTCTGGGTTGATGATTCTTCATGCACACCATGGGGCAGAGATTTGGCCCAATCCTCCTGTGTTTATGACTGGACTTGGGGAAAGTATAGAATCTTCATGGAATGGCTTGGGATGGAAAGGAACCTCAGGGATCATCATGCTCCAACCCTCCTCAGGATGGTCTCCCAGCCCCCACATTTAATGTCAGACTAGATCAGGCTGCCCAGGGCCCCATCTAACCTGGCCTTGGGCTCCTCCAGAGATGGGGAAAATCCCTTTTTGTATGAACTGGTTGGTAATGTTCTTCCCGTTCTGATGTGCTCTGTAGAATGTGCTGTGCTCGCCCTCGTCCAACGGAGCCAGACCTGAAATGACCTGGTTTCTTCCTTTTGTTGTGCAGTGCCCAAGAAACGCAGCAAGATCCTCACCTTCCTTCGTTCCTTGGTGAAGGCCCGCCCAAAGAAACCGACCGAGCGGGAGGTGGAGAAGGAAAGGGTGTTTGGCGGTGACCTGGGAGAGCATCTTCTCCACTCCGGTCGTGATGGTAAGGAGCTGCCCATTCCTGAGATCTTCCTCTGCTGGGCATCTAAAGAAGATGAAAGGGAGCTCATATCTAGCAGGGGGCAGGCTGATAGCAGTGTAGGCACGTGTAATGGGAGTTGATGGCTGAAGGATCAAGTGAGGCGGATGCTCCTAAGAGACAAGCACATCTGTATTTGCTTCAGCCAAGCCTGGCTGGGCTTAGTGGATGGGATGTGACTCCCGGAAGCACAGCCTGAAGCACGATTGAATCAGGAGCTCCACTGACGGCTGGCACGTGTTCTTCAGTCCCCCAGGTCCTCCAGAGCTGCGCTGAGTTCATTGAGCAGCACGGCGTGGTGCAGGGGATATACCGCCTGTCCGGCGTCGCGTCCAACATCCAGAGACTGCGGTAAGAGTGCTGCGACTGACACAGCCTGAGTGCATCTGGTGTGGCTTTGGGCTTGCCTTCCTCTCGCTCAACCGGGTTTGCGTCCCTCTCTCCAGGCAGGAATTTGAGTCGGAGCAGATTCCTGAGCTCACCGTCCGTGACATTCACAGCGTGAGCTCCCTCTGCAAGATGTACTTCAGGGAGCTCCCGAACCCTCTGCTCACCCACCAGCTGTACGGCAAGTTCTCGGTAAGCACAAGGCCACGTCTTTCGTTTCCCTCTTCCTGGGCCTCTTGGCAGATGGCTGCAGCAGTGCCCCAGCTCGGAGGCCCTTTTGCTGTCAGCCCCACGAGGTTTACTCGCAGTGGTGTACTAGCCTGATTGGTGTCTCGCTCCCTTTCTGCACTACTCCAGGATGCTGTTGGTGCCGCTACAGAGGAGGAGCGGCTGCTCAGAATGCAGGACGTCATCCAGCAGCTGCCCGCTCCTCACTACAGGTCAGTGCTGCCCTCAGCCTGCTGAGCTCAGCCCTGCTGCATTGCAGAGGGCAACGATGCGGTTCCAGGCTCTGTCTCACGCCGGCAACACGATGCCTGTGTATGCTGAAGGGTTGAAGGCTCCATGGGGTTACTTTATGGGGTCAGTTCCTGGGCACGGGGGCACGCTTGGTGCAGCTGATGGCTGCGGCTGTGCTGTGCTGGGGCTTGGTGCTGCAGCGTGGCACTCAGTCAAGTTGGATCTACTTCATCTTCTGTGACAGTAGCAATCACAAGAAGTAGCATGAATGGAGGTTTGCTTTCTGAATTGCAGCACGGCATGCTCGTTGGTGCTGAACGTTTGCCTCTCTTGTTTTCCAGGACACTGGAGTTCCTGATGAGACACTTGGCGTGTCTGGCTGGGAGCTCCACAATCACAAACATGCATGCCAAGAACCTAGCCATTGTGTGGGCTCCAAACCTCTTAAGGTAAACTTCTGGTTCTGTTTCAACACAACGCTTCATCTGTTCTTCCGTAAAAAAAAAACAGTCCTCCCTTTTTCTCCATCAAATGTGCTCTTCTCCTGTAAAATCTGTGGCTGACAGAAGCGCAGGAGCCTGGGCTGTTCTCCAACCCCACGGGCACAATATCTAGGTGACAATTGTGTTCTATTCTTTAGATGGGACTGACGTGTCCTTGATCATCCAGGGGAATTTCTGCAGTGGCATCACTGATTGCCCACTGCGGAAGTCTCCAGAGCCTCAGCTGACAGCTTTTGGCTGCAACAATTCAGACTCGGGGAAACGGTCTTGGAGAAATGACTTCTAAAATCTGCCTTTTCTACAGATCACAGCAGAACGAGTCTGCCTGCGCCAGCGGAAGAGCTGCCTGCATGGAGCTGCAGACGCAGTCGGATGTGGTGGAATTCATCATCAACCACACCGACGTCCTCTTCGGCTCCAAATCCGGAGCAGACATTGCAGATGCAGCAGGTGAGTGTCTTCCTCCATTAGCTTGATCTTGACCTGACACCTTGATCAAATGCAGGCCTTCTCCAGGACCTCTGAGATACTCTTTTACCATCAAGGGGACAGCAGACCTCTGGGCTTCCATTAGGGTGTGGCATCCTGTTGCTGGATGCTGAGAATGTCCAAGCCCAAACTTCACAAGGAGGAAACCGTCATTATTATGGTTTGCATGCAGGAAAAGCTTGATGCAAGCGTTGCAGTGAAGCTTTCTCAGTTCCCTGTCCCTTTTATCTAGGGGTGAGCTCTCTTAATGATGACCATGTCCTTTGCCATAAACAGACTTCTGCCCACATGGTTATGTTGGGCTCCTCTTCTTCCAGTAGCTGGGATAAGCAAGCCTGAGAAAAATACAGCACCTCCCCCAGAACTGTGGTGGCTGTGCTGCTGCTTTCTGATCCTCGCTCTTACCTGTGGTTTTCCCTGACAGGGCACAATTCTCTCCCAGGGCCCAAGTCTGTGGGGGTCTCTTCTGCTGCCACAAAGCTGCTCAGCCTGGAGGAGGCACAGGCACAGAGGCGAGGCCACAGCAGCTCTCCCCCTGTGACAGAGAGCAGCCGGGACATTGAAGTGGAAGAAAGCCCTGCAGCTGGGCAGGGCAAGTTCCACACCGTCATTGACTTTCCATCTGAAAGGTAAAGAGGACTTTCTTTTCCAGCACCCAGCATCATTCTTTGGGTGGGCTTTTCTGTTTTTCTGCAGAAACCAGGCAGTGCTAGGAACAAGCAACTGCTGCCAAGAGCTCAGTGCAGCTCTTCCCTCACCCTGCACCACGCACAACTCACAGCATTGGCTGTTTTCTCTCTCCAGGCAAAATCCACCCAGCAAGAGTGAGGAATCACCAGCTAGCAGTTGGTGTTGCTGCTTCAGCCTCAGAAAGCCATCCTCTGGCAGCAAACGCCAACTGCAGCACAATGCCAGGCAGCCCTCAGAAACAGCAGTGGTAGTCCTGGCAGGTAAGGGTGCAAATGCAGTTTCCAAATCCCTGCTTTTCATGAACATAGAATTCAAGCTTGCTCTGCACTTGTATCTCCTTCTGGCATTCCAGCCCCTGCCTAGCATCTTCAGTTCACCCCTGATCAAGAACCACTGTCGTAATTCAGCTTGTGAAAGTTTGACACTAACCCCTGTGTATCCTTTCTAGGTGAATCGAGCCCTTGCCAACCCAGAGGATCCAGGGCAAGTAGCGAGGATGCTCTCTGTGCTTCCATCAGTGGAGAGCTCTTAGGAAGCACAAATTGCTGCAGTTCCAACAGCAGCCTTTCATCTGACATCAGTAATGGAGAGAAGGAGATCATCGAAGTTCATGCTCTCATTACACCTGGCTCTGCTGAAGTTGCTGACCTGAGCCTGCAAGACACCACAGTCACAAGTGTGGATTTTAACCCAGAGTCTCTGCAGTGCAGCCCATCCCAAGCACAGTGTGAGTGCCCCGACAGCAGCACCTCCATGCAGGAGCAGGTCAGTGTCAGTGAAGAGGAGCAGAGCCTCTTGAAGGAGGACTGTCAATCAGACCTCCAGTCCCAGGCACCGGACAGCAGCACTGAGAGCTCTGAGCCACTCTCTCCATGACAAGACAGGATGAGTCCCATCTTCACCGTGGACCTCTCCCACCCTCCTGTCCTTTATTTAATAATAAAAGCACACTCGTGCTCAATCAACGCCTTGACTGCCTCCAGAGTCTTCATTCACACGGACTGGGATGAATGCAGCACACAGCAAGGCACCTCAGCTTGCAATGCTGTGGGTGTTGGGTTTGTGCAGCACAGCTCCGGGTTTGTTCCTGTTTTGTCTGGCTTTGGGATGTCTGCAGGGGGAGCTCTGCTACCATTTGGCATGGTAGCAAATAATCTCTCGCATCCTGGATGCTGCTCATGATACTCCCAAGCTTCCTGGCTGTGGCTTTGTGATGCTTTTCAGGGCCTTCTGATGCATTTTGATGCCTTGGATGTTGCTTAACACCTCCCTCCTCCCATCATGTCCTTTCCTGGCTCCCATCTACGAACTGGCCCTGCAGATCATCTCCAGACCTGTCATCAGCACACTGCGGCAGGAGAAGCTCCCCCTGGCCAACGTCAGGCAGTACTGCTTGGTCTGCAGCTCAGTGGCCATTTCCCTTTTAGGCGGCTCCTGCAGAAGAATCAAGCAGCAGAACCTTTTGCTCACCCTGCACCACACAAATGCTGCAAAAGCAGAAACAACCTGGGAATCTCTGGTTTGCAAGACTTCACAGACACTTATTGACTGTGTCTGATGGTTCCCTCCCATCCTTGATTTCCTTCTCCCCTTCTCCACGTCTGATCCCACTGCTGAGCCATGATCAAGCTGCCCAGTGTGGCAGAGCATCGTGCAGAGCCGTGCTGGCACCTCCTCCCCTTCCTCTCCTGCAGCTCAGCCTGCAACCTGAGCAAGTTTTTTTCTGAGAAAGTGACCAGCTCTTTTCCATCCCTTTGCCCCTACAAACAGTTGTCCAGAGGATCTCGTCCAAGAATTCCTGGAACAGCCTGCAGCTGGCTCTCCTGAAGATCAGGCTCCTGCCTTTGCTTCCTGCCAGGCCCGCATTCCTTGAGATCACCAACTCAAGGAGGGCATGGTCACTGCAGCCCTGACCGCCTCCTGTCGTAACCCCTGGTGTGCACCATGTCCAGCAATGCTTCCCTTCTGCTTGCTGTGCCCAATGCCTGCACCACAGAGTGATTCTCACTGCACTCCAGGAGTCTGTCAGATTGCTTGCAGCCAGCCATGCTGATTTCCCAGACTGACTGGAATCCCCCATCAGGATGAGAGTCAGTGAGTGCGATGCTTCTGCTGGCTGCAGTAAGCAGCTCCCACCAACAGGCTCTCTTTCCAGGCGGCTGTAGCAGACCCTCACCTCCAGAAGCCCTGCACTGCTGCACTTCCTAATTTTACCCACAAGTTCACAACCTGCTCATGGCTCTTCTTAGTTCTTTGCACTCAACTTCTCATCATAGAGGGCAAATCCCTTGCCTTCCAGAATTCCATAGTATCAATTGTGTCAGGATTTCTTTATTTTATTTATTTATTTATTTATTTATTTCGATTTTCTAGGTAGGAAAATGAATTTCTGAGCCAGGAGAAGCAGAAGTGAAACAGTCTTCCTGGCACTGCTCAGGTTGCAGGAGTTGCCAAGTGCTCCTCAGGTAATGTGTGCTGAAGAGCTGACCTTGGTGGCAGGGGCTGTGGCTGCATTTTGTGCCTGTCATGCGGGAATCCAAGAAAGCCTATTCAGAGCAGGAGCTGCAGAGCGAGATAAACATCACGAGAAGGTAAGGCTGAGAAGCAAGGACACCTCCAGAAAGAAGAGAAAAACTGAGTCAAGTGAGCTGCGTGACGGCCGTGTGATGCTGACCATGATTGGAGGAAGAGCGCATGGCTGGGAATGACTGATGGCTCTGGTTGGATGGGTGCCTGTGTGCACAGAGGTAAGGAGTGTTTGTGGGATGTTTTGCTGGCATCTAACGGCTGTAAGGGGAAGTCAAGAGAGAAAACTTGTGAATGCATAGAAGGGATGTTAAAATCTGGAACAGACTGTTTGGATCAGTCACAGCCGAGTCCAGATTGCCACACTGTCAGAACCTGGGGCCTAGGATTTTCCTTTAAGAGTGCCAACTGCTCATTTTAAATGATAAAAAGTAACATTGATAGAAGCTTCCCTCCTTGCATTAGAATAAGGCATTGATATTTGCTGTTTCTGTCTTTCCATTCCTTTAGCAGCCTGGGTGTTGATGCAGCTGCATGCATCTGCTGCCCTCCCCTTCTGTTTTGTGTAAAAGAACAGTAAAATATGCAATCAGTGTGAGATCTTTCTGAAGTATTTTACTTTATTTGCCCCTAGGCTGCAATGGCTGGGAAATGGCAGTGTCACCCAGGAGCCCACACGGCGACCTGATGTCTCATTGTTGGGGTCTATTGGAAACCACCACGATGACAAAAGAATGCCTGGGATTCCTCCGGCCCAAATGCCAAACCTTGCACTTGGCTGTGCTGAACCTCATCAGGTTCACCCAGGCCCACCTCTCAAGTCTGCTGAGCTCAAACAGATGTCATTTTTCTCGTGTCCTTCCATTCCGAGTCCATCTGTTCCCCAAAGCAAAAGAATTTGGAGGGAACCACCGACAGTTATGTGAGCGATTTCAGCGTCTATTTCTGATCATGGCAACAACTTCAGAGGTCACACTTAATTTACGGTGCCCGTTGTAATTCTGACCAAGGCTGCAGTTGCAGCTGACTTCCCAAGGCTGCAAGACGTGGTGGTGACACAGCCTTGTGCTTCTGCATTGGTGCTCATCCCACGTTTCCTTTCTCTGTCTCGCAGGTCAGCTCCTGCTGGAAGCAGATGGTATCCCAGTGTGAATGAAGGTCAGTGCAGGAGCAGCTGCTGATGGGAGGAAGGAAGTCCATGCTGAAGAGCTCTGAAGCATCTGCAGGTATGGTTCTGGAGGAGGCAGCAGTGATGTCGGAGGGCTCCCAGCAGGAAGCTGTCTCATCCAAATTCTTGCTGAGTGGTTGGAAGGGAGCTTTCTGCATGACAGCAGCACCAGCTGCTTGCTTCACATGCTGCAAAGACAAGGATTAGCAGGAGTTCCAGTATCTACAGTATCATCACGAATCATGATAGGATTACAATGTGTCCTCATACAAACGCAGCCATTTCTCTCTGAGTCCAGAGGCTGTCCGGAAAGCATCTGCGAGGTCTCTCACACCAAACCACTGCTGTCCGTGTGGGATCTGACTCATTAGGGTATAGGGGTTAGGAACCACAGGCTGTCTTTTGAGAACGGGTTCAGTCATTTCCTTACATCTTGCACCAGCCGATACGTGCCGTCTGCCTTCCGTGCCGACAGGATTGGGGTGTTACAAGGCCACAGACAAGGTTCCAGAAGACCATCCTTAACCAGTGTCTGTGTTACAGCTTTTAGACCCACTCTCCCTTCTAAGGCTATGGGATATTGTTGCTGTTTCACAGCTCCACTCCCTCCTTGGGCAGTTCTTTGTAAGGGAAAATTGTGAGTCCACCCCGATTTCCTTCCCCTGCCCACACCTTTGGATTCATTTCTTCTTCATCACAGCTGTTAACACATTCATTGACCCCTGATATCTGTTTCACAGACTTGCAGCTGTAATCCTCATTTAACTGTTAAATCTCTCCCCCATAAATCGGTCCCTGCTTCAGGCACACAGAACAATTGCCCTGCAACTATTTTATCTTTCCATTTTAGTTCTGTGGTCTCCAAGAGTGGAGCTGTCACTTCTGATCCCTCAGCCCCAGTTATGCACAACAGCCACATCCAGATACACGTCTGGTACCTCTGAACTAGCTAATGCTGTAGGATGGAATGTTGTTTCTGCACTGGCTATCAAATGTGGGATTGCTCTGAAGCAGTACAGCACAATGTGTTTTGTAATTTGCCCTTAGAAACAGTTTGAAAAAGTAGAAAGACTTTATTAGTATTAGTATTAGTAAAAAGAAGTTATTTCATAACATATTTTAGAAATACAGTTGTTCAATCATGTGATCAATTCTCACTTACAGAACTGTAATAGTTACAAATTGCATGGGTATAGCATTAAGGACCAGAAAGCATGTTGTAAGGCCATTCTGTTTGGATAGGAGAAGCTCAGCAAAAGAAAAACAGACTCCAAAGAAGCCAGGGCCTCCACACAACGCCAAACTGACTCACTCTGTGGGCAGGTTGGGATGCAACAGGCAGGCATCAAGAGACTCCCCTCTGTCCTCCTTCCAAACTTCTCTCTCTTCAGGGATGAGCAGGTGTCCAGAAATAGTGGCCAAGTGTTGATAAGCAGCTGTCAGACGTTCAATAATTAGCAGTATACCTGCTGAGCTAGCAACAATTGGTGTTTAGCCAGTCACACACACACACACAGAATGGCCCGGGTTGGAAGGGACCTCAAGGATCACGAATCTCCAACCCCCTGCCACAGGCAGGGCCACCAACATCTGTAGCACTGCACATATGCACACTGCTGGATAGAAACACCAGTGTGGAAAAAAACTGTATGCTGTGGATGCAAAGGGTGAATCAGAATGGCATAACAGCTGTCATACAAGGAAAAGCAATCCTTTACCTGCTGTGACATGCTCATGGCAACACCAATGCAGATGCCAGCAGCTGATGCCCACAAGGACAGCCAGCCTGGACTTATTTTCACTACATATCTTTGTCCTGATGTCCTTCTAGAAGCTGGGACATTTCTCCTTCTGAGCAGCAGAGGGCAGGATGGGTCCAAGGTGAGGGCACACTCTGCTCTTTATCTGGCACTCAAAGAGAAAGAGAAAATGAAAATCAGCTGTGTTTCCATGCCCATGGCAAACACCAGCCTTTCCATCCTTATAGTCCTTCATGACATCAGCACTAATTGAAACAACATCCCACTCACCTTTGCCATGTCTGGCAGAGGTTGCAGCTCTTTCTATTGCATCCCTCTAGCTTTCAAGTCAAGAGCTCCTGTGTCACACAAGGAAAAGAAATCTTTTACCTTCTTTGCCATGCTCATGGCAGCAGCAATGCAGATGCCAGCAGCTGATGCCCACAAGGACAGCCAGCCTGGACTTATTTTCATTACATATCTTTGTCCTGATGTCCTTCTACAAGCTGGAACATTTCACCATCTCAGCAGAAGAGTGCAGGAGGGGTCCAAGTTACAGGCACACTCTCCTCTTTTTCTGGCACACAAAGAGAAAATGAAAACCAGATGTGTTTAACTGCCTATGGCAAACCCCAGACTTTCCATCCTTACAGTCTTCCTGACTTCAGCACTAATTGAAACAACATCCCACTCACCTTTGCCATGTCTGGCAGAGGTTGCAGCTCTTTCTATTGCATCCCTCTAGCTTTCAAGTCAAGAGCTCCTGTGTCACACAAGGAAAAGCAATCTTTTACCTTCTTTGCCATGCTCATGGCAGCAGCAATGCAGATGCCAGCAGCTGATGCCCACAAGGACAGCCAGCCTGGACTTATTTTCATTACATATCTTTGTCCTGATGTCCTTCTAGAACCTGGGACATTTCTCCCTCTGAGCAGCAGAGGCCAGGAGGGGTCCAAGGTGAGGGCACACTCTGCTCTTTATCTGGCACTCAAAGAGAAAGAGAAAATGAAAACCAGCTCTGTTTCCCTGCCCATGGCAAACACCAGCCTTTCCATCCTTACAGTCCTTCCTGACATCAGCAGCAACTGAAACAACATCCCACTCACCTTTGCCATGTCTGGCAGAGGTTGCAGCTCTTTCTATTGCATCCCTCTAGCTTTCAAGTCAAGAGCTCCTGTGTCACACAAGGAAAAGCAATCTTTTACCTGCTTTGCCATGCTCATGGCAGCAGCAATGCAGATGCCAGCAGCTGATGCCCACAAGGACTGCCAGCCTGGACTTATTTTCATTACATATCCTTGTCCTGATGTCCTTCTAGAAGCTGGAACATTTTTCCATCTCAGCAGCAGAGGGCAGGAGGGGTCCAAGGTGAGGGCACACTCTGCTCTTTTTCTGGCACACAAAGAGAAAATGAAAACCAGATGTGTTTCCCTGCCCATGGCAAACACCAGACTTTCCATCCTTAAAGTCCTCCTGACATCAGCACTAATTGAAACAACATCCCACTCACCTTTGCCATGTCTGGCAGAGGTTGCAGCTCTTTCTATTGCATCCCTCTAGCTTTCAAGTCAAGAGCTCCTGTGTCACACAAGGAAAAGCAATCTTTTACCTTCTTTGCCATGCTCATGGCAGCAGCAATGCAGATGCCAGCAGCTGATGCCCACAAGGACAGCCAGCCTGGACTTATTTTCATTACATATCTTTGTCCTGATGTCCTTCTAGAAGCTGGAACATTTCTCCCTCTGAGCAGCAGAGGACAGGATGGGTCCAAGGTGAGGGCACACTCTGCTCTTTATCTGGCACTCAAAGAGAAAGAGAAAATGAAAACCAGCTGTGTTTCCTTGCCCATGGCAAACATCAGACTTTCCATCCTTACAGTCCTTCCTGCAATCATCAGCAATGGAAGCAACATCCGACTCACCTTTGCCATGTCTGGCAGAGGTTGCAGCTCTTTCTATTGCATCCCTCTTGCTTTCAAGTCAAGAGCTCCTGTGTCACACAAGGGAACGCCATCTTTTACCTGCTTTGCCATGCTCATGGCAGCAGAAGTCCAGATGCCAGCAGCTGATGCCCACAAGGACATCCAGCCTGGACTTATTTTCATTACATATCTTTGTCCTGATGTCCTTCTAGAAGCTCTAACATTTCTCAGCAGTAGCAGAGGAGGGCAGGAGGGGTCCAAGGTGAGGGCACACTCTGCTCTTTTTCTGGCACACAAAGAGAAAATAAAAACAAGATGAGTTTCCCTGCCCATGGGAAACACCAGACGTTCCATCCTTAAAGTCCTCCTGACATCAGCACTAATCGAAACAACATCCCACTCACCTTTGCCATGTCTGGCAGAGGTTGCAGCTCTTTCTATTGCATCCCTCTAGCTTTCAAGTCAAGAGCTCCTGTGTCACACAAGGAAAAGCAATCTTTTACCTGCTGTGCCATGCTCATGGCAGCAGCAATGCAGATGCCAGCAGCTGATGCCCACAAGGACAGCCAGCCTGGACTTATTTTCATTACATATCTTTGTCCTGATGTCCTTCTAGAAGCTGGGACATTTCTCACTCTGAGCAGCAGAGGGCAGGATGGCTCCAAGGTGAGGGCACACTCTGCTCTTTAACTGGCACTCAAAGAGAAAGAGAAAATGAAAAGCAGATGTGTTTCCCTGCCCATGGCAAACACCAGCCTTTCCATCCTTACAGTCCTTCCTGACATCTGCACTAATTGAAACAACATCCCACTCACCTTTGCCATGTCTGGCAGAGGTTGCAGCTCTTTCTATTGCATCCCTCTAGCTTTCAAGTCAAGAGCTCCTGTGTCACACAAGGAAAAGCAATCTTTTACCTGCTTTGCCATGCTCATGGCAGCAGCAATGCAGATGCCAGCAGCAGATGCCCACAAGGACAGCCAGCCTGGACTTATTTTCATTACATATATTTGTCCTGATGTCCTTCTACAAGCTGGAACATTTCTCCATCTCAACAGAAGAGGGCAGGAGGGGTCCAAGGTGAGGGCACACTCTGCTCTTTATCTGGCACTCAAAGAGAAAGAGAAAATGAAAACCAGATGTGTTTCCCTGCCCATGGCAAACACCAGCCTTTCCATCCTTACAGTCTTCCTGACTTCAGCAATAATTGAAACAACATCCCACTCACCTTTGCCATGTCTGGCAGAGGTTGCAGCTCTTTCTATTGCATCCCTCTAGCTTTCAAGTCAAGAGCTCCTGTGTCACACAAGGAAAAGCAATCTTTTACCTGCTTTGCCATGCTCATGGCAGCAGCAATGCAGATGCCAGCAGCAGATGCCCACAAGGACAGCCAGCCTGGACTTATCTTCATTAAATATCTTTGTCCTGATGTCTTTCCAGAAGCTGGGACATTTCTCCATCTCAGCAGAAGAGGGCAGGAGGGGTCCAAGGTGAGGGCACACTCTGCTCTTTATCTGGCACTCGAAGAGAAAGAGAAAATGGAAACCAGATGTGTTTCCCTGCCCATGGCAAACACCAGCCTTTCCATCCTTACAGTCCTCCTGACATCAGCACTAACTGAAACAACATCCCACTCACCTTTGCCATGTCTGGCAGAGGTTGCAGCTCTTTCTATTGCATCCCTCTAGCTTTCAATCAAGAGCTCCTGTGTCACACAAGGAAAAGCAATCTTTTACCTGCTGTGCCATGCTCATGGCAGCAGCAATGCAGATGCCAGCAGCTGATGCCCACAAGGACAGCCAGCCTGGACTTATTTTCATTACATATCTTTGTCCTGATGTCCTTCTAGAAGCTGGGACATTTCTCACTCTGAGCAGCAGAGGGCAGGATGGCTCCAAGGTGAGGGCACACTCTGCTCTTTAACTGGCACTCAAAGAGAAAGAGAAAATGAAAAGCAGATGTGTTTCCCTGCCCATGGCAAACACCAGCCTTTCCATCCTTACAGTCCTTCCTGACATCTGCACTAATTGAAACAACATCCCACTCACCTTTGCCATGTCTGGCAGAGGTTGCAGCTCTTTCTATTGCATCCCTCTAGCTTTCAAGTCAAGAGCTCCTGTGTCACACAAGGAAAAGCAATCTTTTACCTGCTTTGCCATGCTCAAGGCAGCAGCAATGCAGATGCCAGCAGCAGATGCCCACAAGGACAGCCATCCTGGACTTATCTTCATTAAATATCTTTGTCCTGATGTCTTTCCAGAAGCTGGGACATTTCTCCATCTCAGCAGAAGAGGGCAGGAGGGGTCCAAGGTGAGGGCACACTCTGCTCTTTATCTGGCACTCGAAGAGAAAGAGAAAATGGAAACCAGATGTGTTTCCCTGCCCATGGCAAACACCAGCCTTTCCATCCTTACAGTCCTCCTGACATCAGCACTAACTGAAACAACATCCCACTCACCTTTGCCATGTCTGGCAGAGGTTGCAGCTCTTTCTATTGCAACCCTCTAGCTTTCAAGTCAAGAGCTCCTGTGTCACACAAGGAAAAGTAATCTTTTACCTGCTGTGCCATGCTCATGGCAGCAGCAATGCAGATGCCAGCAGCTGATGCCCACAAGGACAGCCAGCCTGGACTTATTTTCATTACATATATTTGTCCTGATGTCCTTCTACAAGCTGGAACATTTCTCCATCTCAACAGAAGAGGGCAGGAGGGGTCCAAGGTGAGGGCACACTCTGCTCTTTATCTGGCACTCAAAGAGAAAGAGAAAATGAAAACCAGATGTGTTTCCCTGCCCATGGCAAACACCAGCCTTTCCATCCTTACAGTCTTCCTCAATTCAGCAATAATTGAAACAACATCCCACTCACCTTTGCCATGTCTGGCAGAGGTTGCAGCTCTTTCTATTGCATCCCTCTAGCTTTCAAGTCAAGAGCTCCTGTGTCACACAAGGAAAAGCAATCTTTTACCTGCTTTGCCATGCTCATGGCAGCAGCAATGCAGATGCCAGCAGCAGATGCCCACAAGGACAGCCAGCCTGGACTTATCTTCATTAAATATCTTTGTCCTGATGTCTTTCCAGAAGCTGGGACATTTCTCCATCTCAGCAGAAGAGGGCAGGAGGGGTCCAAGGTGAGGGCACACTCTGCTCTTTATCTGGCACTCGAAGAGAAAGAGAAAATGGAAACCAGATGTGTTTCCCTGCCCATGGCAAACACCAGCCTTTCCATCCTTACAGTCCTCCTGACATCAGCACTAACTGAAACAACATCCCACTCACCTTTGCCATGTCTGGCAGAGGTTGCAGCTCTTTCTATTGCATCCCTCTAGCTTTCAATCAAGAGCTCCTGTGTCACACAAGGAAAAGCAATCTTTTACCTGCTGTGCCATGCTCATGGCAGCAGCAATGCAGATGCCAGCAGCTGATGCCCACAAGGACAGCCAGCCTGGACTTATTTTCATTACATATCTTTGTCCTGATGTCCTTCTAGAAGCTGGGACATTTCTCACTCTGAGCAGCAGAGGGCAGGATGGGTCCAAGGTGAGGGCACACTCTCCCCTGTTTATCTGGCACTCAAAGAGAAAGAGAAAATGAAAACCAGATGTGTTTCCCTGCCCATGGCAAACACCAGCCTTTCCATCCTTACTGTCCTTCCTGACATCAGCACTAATTGAAACAACATCCCACTCACCTTTGCCATGTCTGGCAGAGGTTGCAGCTCTTTCTATTGCATCCCTCTAGCTTTCAAGTCAAGAGCTCCTGTGTCACACAAGGAAAAGCAATCTTTTACCTGCTTTGCCATGCTCATGGCAGCAGCAATGCAGATGCCAGCAGCTGATGCCCACAAGGACAGCCAGCCTGGACTTATTTTCATTACACATCTTTGTCCTGATGTCCTTCTAGAAGCTTGGACATTTCTCCCTCTTAGCAGCAGAGGGCAAGAGAGTTCCAAGTTGAGGGCAAACTATCCCCTGTTTATCTGGCACTCAAAGAGAAAGAGAAAATGAAAACCAGATGTGTTTCCCTGCCCATGGCAAACACCAGCCTTTCCATCCTTACAGTCCTTCGTGACATCAGCAGCAATGGAAACAACATCCCACTCACCTTTGCCATGTCTGGTAGAGGTTGCAGCTCTTTCTATTGCATCCCTCTAGCTTTCAAGTCAAGAGCTCCTGTGTCACACAAGGAAAAGCAATCTTTTACCTGCTTTGCCATGCTCATGGCAGCAGCAATGCAGATGCCAGCAGCTGATGCCCACCAGGACAGCCAGCCTGGACTTATTTTCATTACATATTTTTCTTCTGATGTCCTTCTACAAGCTGGAACATTTCTACATCTCAGCAGAAGTGGGCAGGAGGGGTCCAAGGTGAGGGCACACTCTGCTCTTTATCTGGCACTCGAAGAGAAAGAGAAAATGAAAACCAGATGTGTTTCCCTGCCCATGGCAAACACCAGCCTTTCCATCCTTACAGTCCTCCTGACATCAGCACTAACTGAAACAACATCCCACTCACCCTTGCCATGTCTGCCAGAGGTTGCAGCTCTTTCTATTGCATCCCTCTAGCTTTCAAGTCAAGAGCTCCTGTGTCACACAAGGAAAAGCAATCTTTTACCTGCTGTGCCATGCTCATGGCAGCAGCAATGCAGATGCCAGCAGCTGATGCCCACAAGCACAGCCAGCCTGGACTTATTTTCATTACATATCCTTGTCCTGATGTCCTTCTACAAGCTGGAACATTTCTCCATCTCAGCAGAAGTGGGCAGGAGGGGTCCAAGGTGAGGGCACACTCTGCTCTTTATCTGGCACTCAAAGAGAAAGAGAAAATGAAAACCAGATGTGTTTCCCTGCCCATGGCAAACACCAGCCTTTCCATCCTGACAGTCCTCCTGACATCAGCACTAATTGAAACAACATCCCACTCACGCTTGCCATGTCTGCCAGAGGTTGCAGCTCTTTCTATTGCATCCCTCTAGCTTTCAAGTCAAGAGCTCCTGTGTCACACAAGGAAAAGCAATCTTTTACCTGCTTTGCCATGCTCATGGCAGCAGCAATGCAGATGCCAGCAGCTGATGCCCACAAGGACAGCCAGCATGGACTTATTTTCATTACATATCTTTGTCTTGATGTCGTTCTAGAAGCTTGGACATTTCTCCCTCTCAGCAGAAGAGGGCAAGAGAGATCCAAGTTGATGGCAAACTATCCCATGTTTATCTGGCAGTCAAAGAGAAGGAGAAAATGAAAACCAGATGTGTTTCCCTGCCCATGGCAAACACCAGCCTTTCCATCCTTACAGTCCTTCCTGACATCAGCAGCAATGGAAACAACATCCCACTCACCTTTGCCATGTCTGGCAGAGGTTGCAGCTCTTTCTATTGCATCCCTCTAGCTTTCAAGTCAAGAGCTCCTGTGTCACACAAGGAAAAGCAATCTTTTACCTGCTGTGCCATGCTCATGGCAGCAGACATGCAGATGCCAGCAGCTGATGCCCACAAGCACAGCCAGCCTGGACTTATTTTCATTACATATCTTTGTCCTGATGTCCTTCTACAAGCTGGGACATTTCTACATCTCAGCAGAAGAGGGCAGGATGGGTCCAAGGTGAGGGCACACTCTCCTCTTTATCTGGCACTCAAAGAGAAAGAGAAAATGAAAACCAGATGTGTTTCCCTGCCCATGGCAAACACCAGCCTTTCCATCCTTACAGTCCTCCTGACATCAGCACTAACTGAAACAACATCCCACTCACCCTTGCCATGTCTGCCAGAGGTTGCAGCTCTTTCTATTGCATCCCTCTAGCTTTCAAGTCAAGAGCTCCTGTGTCACACAAGGAAAAGCAATCTTTTACCTGCTGTGCCATGCTCATGGCAGCAGCAATGCAGATGCCAGCAGCTGATGCCCACAAGGACAGCCAGCCTGGACTTATTTTCATTACATATCTTTGCCCTGATGTCCTTCTAGAAGCTTGGACATTTCTCCATCTCAGCAGAATTGGGCAGGAGGGGTCCAAGGTGAGGGCACACTCTGCTCTTTATCTGGCACTCAAAGAGAAAGAGAAAATGAAAACCAGATGTGTTTCCCTGCCCATGGCAAACACCAGCCTTTCCATCCTTACAGTCCTCCTGACATCAGCACTAACTGAAACAACATCCCACTCACCCTTGCCATGTCTGCCAGAGGTTGCAGCTCTTTCTATTGCATCCCTCTAGCTTTCAAGTCAAGAGCTCCTGTGTCACACAAGGAAAAGCAATCTTTTACCTGCTGTGCCATGCTCATGGCAGCAGACATGCAGATGCCAGCAGCTGATGCCCACAAGGACAGCCAGCCTGGACTTATTTTCATTACATATCTTTGTCTTGATGTCCTTCTAGAAGCTTGGACATTTCTCCATCTCAGCAGAAGAGGGCAGGATGGGTCCAAGGTGAGGGCACACTCTCCTCTTTATCTGGCACTCAAAGAGAAAGAGAAAATGAAAACCAGATGTGTTTCCCTGCCCATGGCAAACACCAGCCTTTCCATCCTTACAGTCCTTCCTGACATCAGCACTAACTGAAACAACATCCCACTCACCTTTGCCATGTCTGGCAGAGGTTGCAGCTCTTTCTATTGCATCCCTCTAGCTTTCAAGTCAAGAGCTCCTGTGTCACACAAGGAAAAGCAATCTTTTACCTGCTTTGCCATGCTCATGGCAGCAGCAATGCAGATGCCAGCAGCTGATGCCCACAAGGACAGCCAGCCTGGACTTATTTTCATTACATATCTTTGTCCTGATGTCCTTCTACAAGCAGGAACATTTCTGCATCTCAGCAGAAGAGGGCAGGATGGGTCCAAGGTGAGGGCACACTCTGCTCTTTATCTGGCACTCAAAGAGAAAGAGAAAATGAAAACAAGATGTGTTTCCCAGCCCATGGCAAACACCAGCCTTTCCATCCTTACAGTCCTTCCTTACATCAGCACTAATTGAAAGAACATCCCACTCACCTTTGCCATGTCTGGCAGAGGTTGCAGCTCTTTCTATTGCATCCCTCTAGCTTTCAAGTCAAGAGCTCTTGTGTCACACAAGGAAAAGCAACCTTTTACCTGCTTTGCCATGCTCATGGCAGCAGCAATGCAGATGCCAGCAGCTGATGCCCACCAGGACAGCCAGCCTGGACTTATTTTCATTACATATTTTTCTTCTGATGTCCTTCTACAAGCTGGAACATTTCTACATCTCAGCAGAAGTGGGCAGGAGGGGTCCAAGGTGAGGGCACACTCTGCTCTTTATCTGGCACTCAAAGAGAAAGAGAAAATGAAAACCAGATGTGTTTCCCTGCCCATGGCAAACACCAGCCTTTCCATCCTTACAGTCCTCCTGACAGCAGCACTAACTGAAACAACATCCCACTCACCCTTGCCATGTCTGCCAGAGGTTGCAGCTCTTTCTATTGCATCCCTCTAGCTTTCAAGTCAAGAGCTCCTGTGTCACACAAGGAAAAGCAATCTTTTACCTGCTGTGCCATGCTCATGGCAGCAGCAATGCAGATGCCAGCAGCTGATGCCCACAAGCACAGCCAGCCTGGACTTATTTTCATTACATATCCTTGTCCTGATGTCCTTCTACAAGCTGGAACATTTCTCCATCTCAGCAGAAGTGGGCAGGAGGGGTCCAAGGTGAGGGCACACTCTGCTCTTTATCTGGCACTCAAAGAGAAAGAGAAAATGAAAACCAGATGTGTTTCCCTGCCCATGGCAAACACCAGCCTTTCCATCCTTACAGTCCTTCCTGACATCATCAGCAAGTGAAACAACATCCCACTCACCTTTGCCATGTCTGGCAGAGGTTGCAGCTCTTTCTATTGCATCCCTCTAGCTTTCAAGTCAAGAGCTCCTGTGTCACACAAGGAAAAGCAATCTTTTACCTGCTTTGCCATGCTCATGGCAGCAGCAATGCAGATGCCAGCAGCTGATGCCCACAAGGACAGCCAGCCTGGACTTATTTTCATTACATATCTTTGCCCTGATGTCCTTCTAGAAGCTTGGACATTTCTCCATCTCAGCAGAATTGGGCAGGAGGGGTCCAAGGTGAGGGCACACTCTGCTCTTTATCTGGCACTCAAAGAGAAAGAGAAAATGAAAACCAGATGTGTTTCCCTGCCCATGGCAAACACCAGCCTTTCCATCCTTACAGTCCTCCTGACATCAGCACTAACTGAAACAACATCCCACTCACCCTTGCCATGTCTGCCAGAGGTTGCAGCTCTTTCTATTGCATCCCTCTAGCTTTCAAGTCAAGAGCTCCTGTGTCACACAAGGAAAAGCAATCTTTTACCTGCTGTGCCATGCTCATGGCAGCAGACATGCAGATGCCAGCAGCTGATGCCCACAAGGACAGCCAGCCTGGACTTATTTTCATTACATATCTTTGTCCTGATGTCCTTCTACAAGCAGGAACATTTCTGCATCTCAGCAGAAGAGGGCAGGATGGGTCCAAGGTGAGGGCACACTCTGCTCTTTATCTGGCACTCAAAGAGAAAGAGAAAATGAAAACAAGATGTGTTTCCCAGCCCATGGCAAACACCAGCCTTTCCATCCTTACAGTCCTTCCTTACATCAGCACTAATTGAAAGAACATCCCACTCACCTTTGCCATGTCTGGCAGAGGTTGCAGCTCTTTCTATTGCATCCCTCTAGCTTTCAAGTCAAGAGCTCTTGTGTCACACAAGGAAAAGCAACCTTTTACCTGCTTTGCCATGCTCATGGCAGCAGCAATGCAGATGCCAGCAGCTGATGCCCACAAGGACAGCCAGCCTGGACTTATTTTCATTACATAACTATGTCCTGATGTCCTTCTACAAGCTGGAACATTTCTCCATCTCAGCAGAAGAGGGCAGGATGGTTCCAACGTGAGGGCACACTCTGCTCTTTAACTGGCACTCAAAGAGAAAGAGAAAATGAAAACCAAATGTGTTTCCCTGCCCATGGCAAACACCAGCCTTTCCATCCTTACAGTCCTTCCTGCCATCAGCACTAATTGAAACAACATCCCACTCACCTTTGCCTAATCTGGCAGGGAGGTGATGCTCTTTCTAATATACCCCTCTTGCTTTGAATTCACCAGTGCTTGTGTCACACAAGGAAATGCAACATTCCAGCTGTTCTGCCATTCCCATAGCAACAACTATGCAGATGCGAGCAGCTGATGCCCACAAGGACAGCCAACCTGGACTTATTTTCATTACATATCTTTGTCCTGAAGTCCTTCTAGAAGGTTGAACACTTCTCCATCTCTGCTGCAATGGTCAAAAAGGGTCCAAGTTTAGGGCACGCTCTCCTCATGGCCTCTTCCACTCAAAGACAAAGGGAACATGAAAACCAGAAGTGTTTCTTTGCCCATGGCAGACACTAGCCTTTCCATCCTGACAGTCCTTCCTACAATCACCTGGAATTGAAACAATATCCCCCACATCTCTTTTTTGAACTTATTCATGCATGAATAATAATAATGAGAATTTTTCTGTAAATCTTATTTCTGCATGGAAACGATCTGATAACCAGAGCTTTTTTCTCTAAAACAATCCAGCGAATTTGCATTGCTTATCTATGTACGCAAAATGTTTTTGCCATTCATCTCAAATATCAATACATCTGGCAAAATAAGATAGAAAAAGTATTTACAGACATTTTTGGACATAGATTACTTCTGGTCAAGTGGGAAAGAATCCCTAAGCTGCAATCATGAAATTCTTTTATCACTTTCTCTGATTTAGCCAGTGTTACTAAAAGGGAAATAAGACACAGGCTTTTTAAAGCAGCTGCCAATTTAAGAATGATAATAAGTTTTATTATTCTTGGCTAAGATCAAAGTCCCCCATTTCAGGATTATCTCCAGCTCATCAAGTATAATTAACAGTTTTGGATAGCCACATTATTATATAGCAATATTGTCTTCCTGCAAGGAATTTCATTGTTTTGACACGTGCCACAGGTTGTTAATAGATTGCCTGATTACCATTTATTTTTTTTATTGGCTTATGATGACCACAGAAAATTATACAGCAGCACCATAAAAACTTTAAATCCTATCCCATGTATCTGCACTCATACGAAAATCATATTGGAAAGCATTGGTGAAACTAAGATTACAAAATAAAGCAGAGGACAATTTCAGTGAAAGCCTGCAGTTTTACAGCTCTGCCCATTTCAAACCCCTGAAGACACCCACGGGTTTCCTGCTGTGGGACACAGGCACTCACCTGCAGCTCAGCACTGCCTGCTCATGCCTGCGCACACCTTCAGGCTGGAACCAAGGAAATCCTCAGCAAAGACATCAGTACACTTTTGTTATGATGACTTTCATAAAGAAGCATCAAATATTTCTTCACGAGAAATACTGCAAGTCCCTTTGACACTAGCCCTTATTTTAAATGTTTAGATTTGTGCTTCATTCAGGCGTGCTGTCACTCCCCAAAAGATTTTTATTCTTTTGCTTTTCATTCTGAGGAACACAGTGATTTCTGCCTTGTTTACTGACTGTAGGCACAGCAATACCCCTGCACCTTCAGGGAAACAGCAAATCCATCTCTTTCACACCCTACTTCTATCAAGCTCATTCACCTTACAAGGTATTCATTGCAAGCAGCTCTTCCAGAAATGGAGATTAACAGAACCTGCAACCCAGGACACCTCAGTAAGCCAGTACTTTTCATCTCCTGAAGGGGTAGGTAGACACAGAGCTGGAACATCTTTTCCAGAGCTGTGTGATGCTGTCTCATCTGTGTTCCCTTACTGTTGACTCAGTGTCACTTCTTATCTAACCTGGTTGCATCCCAGGATTTCTGGTGCCAAAAATAAACTGTCAGCTTTCATCACTAGTTAAAAGGAAACTGCAATAGGAAAAGCAATTTTTCTGATTTCTCTGTTGATCAAAGATGCTTCATGCAAGCCTGATGCGGTAGAAACAATATCAGCTTTAGAATGACAGTCATTAGAGCAGAATCCTTTCACTGATGAAATCCCACAGTCCTGATTCATACAACACTGACACTGGAGGACTCAGTAGTTTAGATGAGAGCGCATTAAAAATGACTAAGTTAAGGTCTCAGCAAAGAGTGACAAGTATGAAAAAAAGAGGTTGCAGAAACTGCTTCAGTTTGGCACTTTGGCATAAAGTATGACAACACACAACCTGCCTGTGCAGTTCCAGAAGCAGAAGAAAGCCGTCAACCAAGACTTGTTCTCATCTGCTCTGAAAGTCCACTGGGACAAGGCCACTTTTCTCTGACGTGCTTCCAGAAGTATCACTTCTGAGCACTGTGCCAGGGAGTTACAAGATACTGTTTGTGTGTACAGAGGAGAAAAAGACGTCTGTCTGGAAACAGACTTGGTGAAGGAGAAGCAGCATTTTCCAGAGTACTTCAGAAAGAACTGAGCACTGCCCCAAGAGCTTCAGAGCGGCAGGCTGTCACAGTGTGCCAACCAGCTCAGCTGTGAGTTGGCACTGAAGCTGCACCACAGGGAGAACAAAGCCCCCTGTGCACCCTTGGAGAGCCAAGGGCTCATCTCTGAAGCCACAAAGCACTTGGGCTCACCGTGCTTTTTTTTGCACATCGGTCTTGTTTACAATGACAGTCACACTCTTTTCACTTGAAAATGCAGAGCTGACATGAGCACTGGAGCCCTGGGCAGCCTGGCCTCGTATTAAATGTAGAAGCTGGGGCCCTGCCTATGGCAGGGGGGTTGGAGATTGATGAACCTTGAGCTCCTTTCCAACCCGGGCCATGCTGTGATTCTGGGATTCTCACCTTTGCCTCATCTGGCAGAGGGAGGCAGCTCTTTCTCTTGTCTCCCTATGGCTGTCAGGTCACCAGGGCCAGTGTCACACAGGGAACTGCAAACACTGTGTGTGCTGTGCCCTGCCCATGGCAGCACAGAGGCAGCTGCCAGCAGCTGATGCCCACAAGGACAGCCAGCCTGGACTTCCTTTGATTCCTTCCCTTTGGATCAGCGTCCTTCAGGAAGGCGGAACATCTCTCCAGCTGAGCAGCAGAGGACAGCAGGGCTTCGTTGTCTGGGCATGTTCTCTTCTGGCCCTCTGGCCCTCACAGACACAGGAGGAGGACACAGAGGCTGCTGTAACACAGCCAGCCCTGCCTCTCAGGTCAGCTCTCAGGCCATCCTCTCTCCCCTCAGCAGCAGCTCACTGTTCTGCACTCCTCTGGCCTGGGCTGGCAGAGGTGTGCAGCAGTTCTGCTGATCTCCCAGTGCTGGCCATGTCTGCAGTGCCTGTGTGAAAGACACAGGAAGCTGCCAGCATTGCACTGCTCTGCTGTGCCCCTGCCATCACCGAGTTTGCTGTCAGCAGCTGCTGCTACACGTCCATTCAGGCACAGGCCTTTCCTTCCTGGCCCTCTTTCCCCCCCTCTCTCCTCTGCTCTCTCTCGTGCTCCCCTTTGGCCTGGGCTGGCTGAGCAGTGCAGGCCTTGTTGTTGCTCCCTGGGCCAACTACGTCACGGTTCCCCGTGACTCTGCCAGCTGCTCTGACACAGCGACTGCGTCCTCAGTGTGGATTCCAGAATGCGACAGACGTCCAGAGAAGACTTCCAGGGCTGATTGGAACATGCTGCCATCAAGAACTGCCATGGCTCAGGCCCCCTGGGAATCTGCTCACAGCGAAAGCTGCTGTCACTCTGTGTGGGCACAGCCTTGTCTGTGTAGGCCTGCTCACACTGCAGCCCCTGTCTGCACCAGAACCGTGCCGATCCACCTTCTCTTGGCCTCCTTGCCTGCATGGAAAAGGGCAGCTTGGGCTGAAGTCCCTCAACTTGCAGATGGCCGAGTGAAGTCTCTGAGCCCTGGTGACCCACGCAGCTCTTCAGCCTGCTGACCTGCTCTGCTGGGGCTGTCTTAACAGGCAGAGGGCACGTTATCCTAATGTCCCCACATCCATCCCTCTTAGCATACTGTAGGCCAGTTCCTAAAAGGACACCTGCACAATCTCTCTGAATGTTAATCAGCACGTAGTTGGTCTGTGCACTGCAGAAATTGCACCTAGGTTTTCAGTGGTGATTAGCTATGTGTTTAGTCAGAGGTGCAATGGTTCTAATGGTGAGAGAAAGACATTCCCAGTTGTCATCAGGTGGAACACACTTCAGACTGGAATCCTCAAGCAGACTGCAGTCAAGCTTTCTTAATTACTCGTTGTTGTTATCAATTCAGACGCATCTCTGAATTCCTGCTTGAATGAACATTCTGTAATAATCTGCTGAGACAGCGCAAGGCTTGACAATGAGACTATAGTTTATGAAAGCGTCACTTTTTACTTACTTTACAAGTTCTTATCTGAATGCTAAATACAACATCAATTCACTTCTCACTGGGTTGAACGTTTTAAATATTTGGTAAATATAAGGTTCTAATTCTGACATTTAATATGAAAATATTAAAATTCCTTGTAAGTACTTTTTTGTTAGAATGCCAGATGCTAAAGGGATGAAGTGGCACAAGAAAGCAAAATATCTCTGCTGATGGCAGGAAGGACTGTAAGGATGGAAAGGCTGGTGTTTGCCATGGGCAGGGAAACACATCTGGTTTTCATGTTCTCTTTGTCTTTGAGTGCCAGAAAAATAGAGGAGAGCGTGCCCTCACCTTGGACCCCTCCTGCCCTCTGCTGCTGAGATGGAGAAATGTCCCAGGTTCTAGAAGGACTTCAGGTCAAAGATTTGTAATGAAAATAAGTCCAGGCTGTCTGTCCTTGTGGGCATCAGCTGCTGGCATCTGCATTTCTGTTGCCATGAGCATGGCACAGCAGGTAAAAGATTGCTTTTCCTTGTGTGACACAGGAGCTCTTGACTTGAAACCTAGAGGGATGCAATAGAAAGAGCTGCAACCTCTGCCAGACATGGCAAGGGTGAGTGGGATGTTGTTTCAATTAGTGCTGATGTCAGGAAGGACTGTAAGGATGGAAAGTCTGTTGTTTGCCATGGGCAGGGAAACAGATCTGGTTTTCATCTTCTGTTTGTCTTTGAGTGCCAGAGGCCAGGAGGATTCCTGTTTCCATGGACTATCATCAAATTGTCTTTCACTTTGGCGATCACACATTCTTCTGGACCCTGTGGATCCACCTGACAATTTGCCCATAGTTCAGACTAGACAAACACAGACTGAAGAATCTCTCAGTTTTCAGCAGGTCCTCATCAGGTGTCACTTTGGTCCTCTCCTCCAGGCTGCATGATATCTCTGGCATATTACTAGAGAGGAAAAACCCAATGATGTTGTGTACGCCCCACTCCTGTATGCATTCAAGGCCAGGCTGGATTTGGCTCTGGGCAACCTGGTGAATGGTTGGCTGCCCTACACAGAGCAGGGGTTTGAAACTAGATGATCATTGTGGTCCTTTTCAACCCAGGCCATTCTTTGATTCTATGATTTAATCAGAATGTAACTGCTGTAGTATCTCCTCATAGGATGCCAAAAATCAGTCAAGTCCTGCAGTACTCCATAATAAACACTGCAAATACACTGCAGTTCATTTAATCCATCCAGTTATTCAGTGCACTCTTTTTCTAGCCAGGCTACTTGGTCCTCTACAGCTTCTGGTCTTCTGAAAAACATCAGTGTTTTGTTATTCATTTGGAAGCTCAGTGTTACGTCCTGTGACCTCTCTAGATTTCTCCATGAGAATATGTAGAAATCTGTAAAGCTCTGATGTCCCTCAGTTCACTACACAAAATTTAAGGGCAGTGCCAAATTCCGTATATCTAGTTCATCCTGCAGAATGATGCCATTTTTTTATCTCAGTGAAAAGTATAGCAGTCAAAGCAGGACTGGATTTTTGTTCCAGCGCAGACCAAATTTCCTGCCTACCTTCAAGAAAAGCTCATCGTGTGTAGCTACAGTTACGTACAGATGCAGCTCCTCTGTTAAAATGTACAGAGAGAATGTTCTCTAACCTTGATATGAGATATTTACTGATCTTGTAGCATGAGTGACCTCGTGATTCTTCACGCCTGTCAATTTTTAAATAATGAGAAATAAAAACACATATTTTTCAAAACAGGTATAGAGATTGACTTACAAAAAAATGTTTATCTTGAATCAATCATACACTCAGCATTGCAATAAAAAAAAATAATAAAAAAAAAAAAAGAAAGAAGAAAAGCCACATTCTTACAGTGGCATTTTACAGTATTGTAATTCTGTTGTGTGAAATCAAGGTTCTCTCATCGTGAAATAATGACCATGTTCTCTTTTCATATCTAAACATACAAATGCTAAAGGCAGCAGTGCTGTTCAAGAATACATTACCAGCTCAAACACTGCTTTGGCTATAAAACTGAAGGTAGTAAGGAATTTTATCAAGGAATCACAGAATTGCCAGGGTTGGAAGGGACCTCAAGGATCATGAATCTCCAACCCCCCTGCCACATGCAGGGCCACCACCATTCCACCTAATGCTAGACCAGACTGCCCAGGGCCCCATCCAATCTGGCCTTGAACACCTCCAGGGACGGGGCATCCACAACCTCCCTGGGCAGTTGTTCCAGTACAGTACAGTCATGTTTTAATTTCAGTCTGAGTCAGGACACACTGCATAGCAGAGTACTTGTATTTGTACTGTATTAATTGTGACTTTCAGAGTTACAGTTAAACAGTTTGGGCCCTGATGACTTCAGCTGTTGAAAATAATGCAGCCTAGTCACCTCCTTGGACGGTGACAGCAGTGGAAATGTGAAATTGCTGCCTTCCCTTTTCTTTTTCATGGTTTAGACTCTAAGGTTAGTGTTGCTAGCTAGGTTTGTCATGTTTCTAATGTTATTCGAAATGTAGCAGCAGAGCTCCAGACAGACACCAAAAGAAGTGAAGCTTCTATCTTCATGTGGGCTGGACTCTTAACTGTACGCTTTTCAATAAAGGAGATTATTTTGTATGCCAGCATTTTCTACAATAGAGATTAGTGTGTATAATACTTTCCACGTATCATCTTTCCTCCTTTCTCACATGAGTTGCTCCCCTAAACAGAAAGTTTGATAAGGGCAAACTAAGAGTTACCTGAAAGCTGCAATAACTGATAAGAACACATCAGCAGAACCAAAGCGTGATTTCACTTCTAGAGGTTTTATTAGAAATGCAAGTATTCTGCTGTTCAGATAGAAATTCCTTAATAATCTCTATGTAGAAGCAATTAGCAATGGCTCCGTTTTACTGCTGCTGTCAAATCATATTAGTACAAAAACTGAGATGGTAATGTCTCAGATTTTTTTTCCTTTAAAAAGCCAAACAGTTGAGCTCAATACAAATACCTGTAAGTGACAGAGATTTAATATTTAAGCCAGCAGTTAGTGAAGAAATGCTTAAGCAATTCAAATTCCATTATTTTAAAGTTATTCTCTCTACTCCTAACTAGCCTATTGAAATTGGTACAATAAGATTTGCAATACTTTCAAGAGGTGTGTTTTCTTTATTTTCCTATGTATTTATCACTTTATTTTCATTTCAATGAAACCAGCTGAATGCACAGTTTGAAATTCTACTGATATATTTTGAAGCCTTCCTGGAGTGACGACATCAGTGGGCATTGGGCAACTGCTGTCATCTCCCTGTACTTGTGGAAGGCTTTTGACATGTTCCCACATTGCGTCCTTCTCTCTGAGTTGGAGAGAGATGGATTTGAAGGCTGAATCATTCTGTGGGTAAATAATTGGTCTGATGGTCACAGCCAGAGGTTGTTATCACCGGTTCTGAGTCCGGGTGGAGGCCAGTCGTGAGTGGTGTCCCCTAAGGGTCCATCCTGGGGCTGGTGCTCTTCAGCATTTTCATCAATGTCACAGGCAGTGGAAACAACACACAGAGGGTGGTGAGGCACTGGAACAGGTTGCCCAAGGAGGCTGTGGATGCCCCATCCCAGCAGGCACGCAAGGCCAGGCTGGATGTGGCTCTGGGCAGCCTGGGCTGCTGGTTGTGACTGCACACAGCAGGGGGATTAAAACTATGTGATCATGGTGTCCTTTTCAACCCAGGCCATTGCAAGATTCTATGATTCCATGACACAAGTGTACCCTCAGCAAATTTGCTGATGATACCCAGTGAGGTGGTACAGCTGGCAGAGTAGAAGGGAGGGATGCGATCCAGAGGGACCTCCCGGCATGGAGTCCCCAGTCACTGAGACAGTGCCGGGCAGCGGTGCCCAGCAGCTGCTCCCTGGCAGGGGCTCTCCCTCAGCTGAGGTCATTCCCTGCTTGGAATTCCGCATGGAACCGGAACCCCAGAGCCGAGTGCATCACAGAACATGCTGCGTTTGGGGGCCTGCAGGGCTGCCCTGCGTGCTGCCTGGTCCCCAGCCATTCCCTGTGAGGTGACACTGCGCTGTGATGTCACAGTGGTACCTCGTGCGCCCTCGTGGCAGCGGTGGGAGCGGTGGCTCAGTCCGCTTGTGGGACCCGCAGGAAGCGGAACCAGAGAGAGCGTTGCGTCTACCTGGAGATTTCCTGCTGTCATGGAGCGGCTGAGAGCCCTTCGAGGTGAGTCCCTCCACCTCTCCGCACGCCGTGACGCCGCCCGAGCGCACGTGTGCCTCCAGAGTCAGTTCAGGCCGCGCCGGCAGCACCGTCCTCGCTCTGCTGAGCGCAGCTGCCCGCCGTGGTTTCCCCGGCACCCCAGCAAGGGGAAAGCTCCCTCCCCCGTCCCCGCCAACCGTGGGGCTGGAGGAGCGTTCCTCCCAGAGCCGGCCGGATGCTCGGCCCTGGCTCCGAGCGACACCGGCGGCAGCTGCTCCGCTCTTTGCTTCCAGGTCTCTTTGCCTGTGTGGGCTGCGTGCCCAGACGTACGCGTCGCAGGGAGAGAAGCAGGGTGCCGAGCCCTGTCCCTGTCTCCGCTGTGACTGTGCTGCAACAGCGCCTGCAAGACCGGGAGGTGAGCTGGGGACGTCCGGCCGTGAATCCTTGCCGTGGCGCAGTGCCGTGGTCCTGTGGGTGCCGGGCCGCGGCACCACACCGGCACGGTGATGGGTGGCAGTGGGCGGCTCCCCGAGAGCAAGGGCAAAGCAAAGCATGACTGGTCCCTGTCCCCAGGGTGATCGAGCACAGGTGTACCGCGAGCTGGAGGGCGCCCTGTGGGAAGACGACAGCCGCCCGCCGTGCGGAGTGGTGAACCGGCTGCTGGCAGAGGTGTCCCGGGACCTGACGGCAGCCCAGGTGAGGGGTTACAGCCAAAGGCAAAGGGAGCCGCTGCCCGTGCTGGTGTTGTGCTGGTGGACGGCGGTGGCTCAGCCCTTCCCGGGGTCTCAGGCAGTCTCCTGGACGGTGTGTCACCAGTGACTCCTTTTCAGGGTGTCAGGGACAACGTGAGGATGGCTGCCAGCAACGTCCTGGTGGCTCTGGCCCGGATGCATTTCAGCTTGGTGATGGCTGAGCTCCAGGGCCAGCTGAAGGCCATCGGGGAGAGACCCAAGGATTTTGTGCTCATCACCCTCAGCAAACTGTTCGGCATCTACGGTAGAGTGCTCTCAGCCACCCTACACCTATGACAACTGGGGAAAGGGGTCTTTCCTCTCTGGGGGATGCAGGGCTTCCCCCCCGCCTCTGTTGCTGCCAGGGCTCTGACTGTGGACCTCTCCTTCCTCTGCAGCTCCACAGTGCATCCCCTTCACGTGGCTGATGCTGGCTGGCCTGCGCAGTGTGGTGGGCCAGGTGAGGAGCGGCCGGACCCTGCGCCTCGCTTGTGCTGGTGAGTGCTGGCTCCAGAGCAGGGGGCCTCGGGACAGCCCTTGCACCTCGCCCTGCTGCAGGCTCTCACAGGCTCCCTTTTCTCTCATTCTGTTTTAGAAAAAGTATATATATATATTATTCATTATTTTTGTTTGTTTGTTTGTTTTCAGTTTTGAAACAGTGGCTGGATGGAGTGAAGTCTAACTTGTCCTCTGGATCCCAATGCCCCTGGCCTGCCATGGAGAAAGAGCGGATCTATGAGAACCTTCAGGAGCTGCTCTTCTCTGTGCTGAGGAACTGGCAGGACTGCCAGGAGGAGGAGGTGAGCCTTGCTGCGCCCCCAGCCCAGGGTGGCAGTGGGGGCACCCATGTGGCAGCTCTGTCTGTGCCCAGTGGGCTGGCAGCTGAGCAGTGATGGGAGGGAGTGGGCTGGCTCTGCAAAGGGCCCCGAAGTGGCTCTGTGGCAGGGAGCAGCTGCATGTCACAGCATGTGGCAGGAAGAGCTGGGGATGAGGGTCTGGGGAAAACCTGCCTGCCCTCCAGAGCGAGCTCATCTCCTGCTGGGCGTGGGGGTTGGGGAAGGGGAAGGGAAAGAGAAAGCCTTCTCTGTAGGAAGGGCAGACCTTCGGTCTTTGATGCCGGGCCTCTGCCATCCCTCTCCAGGACAAACAGGCTGTCCTCGGGGCCGTGGCTGCCATGCTGGATGTTCTCCTGCAAGAGGAGCTGCACCAAGAGCACGTCTGGGAGCAGCTCCTCTGGCTCGTGCACCCGTGTCAGGAGATCCAAGACACCTGCAGGGTGGCCAAGGTGAGACGCTGTGCAGGGCTCAGGGTGGACGTGGGGCCAGTGCAAGTGCCACGAGGGGTCGGGGGGTGCAGGGAGGAGGTGGGGAGCCCTTGGAGAAAGGAGGAATGGGTGCCTGAGAGCCTGAGGAGCTCTGTGTTAGCAACTGGGGGTCAGTTGCATCTGACTGGAGGAGAAGAGGGCTGCTGGGTGGGAAATGCCTGCAAATGATGCCCAAACACAGCTTGTTTGAGAGCAGAGAGACTCTCGGTGCTGCTGGGAGGTGGGGGATAAAAAGCCTGTGCAGGAGCTTCTCCCTGCAGAGAAACAATTGGGAAAAAGTTTTTCCACTCCCAAGTGGCTAGATGTGGCTTCATCCCTTTCTTCCTCTCCTTGTCTCTTGCAGAGCCTCACTGTCTTCCTGGAGGCCTTAGAGGGCATTGAGTCTGTCATCCAGAAGGACAGGTTTCTGGACATCACGAGTGCCGTGTTCTACCAGGTAAGGGGAGCCTATCCCTGTGCCCACAGCAGTTTCCCTCTTGCCTAAGTCTCAGGAGGAGTGCAAAGGTCTGAGCTCCTGACTAATGCAGCTCAGCCTTGGCTCCTGCATGCTCATGGCTGTTCCAGAACCGTGCCTGTCCCCCCGGGGATGCTGTGAGGCAGGCTGGGTTTTGTCTGCCTGTGCTCTTCCTGAGAGTGCCCAGGGAGATGAGAGCAGCAGCACAGCGTATTTTCCATCCTCAGTGCTGATGTGATTTTCTCATATGGACTTTGTTCCCACAGCTCTATGACAACACCAAGCAGCACAGTGAGGCTGATCGTGCGGAGCTGACCCACTGCATCCTGCTGCAGGGTAAGGAGAGGAGCTTTGGCAATGCTTGGCGGTGCCCTGGCCAAAACCCCTCTCACAAACCTCAGGAATGGGCTTGAGTTTCTTGCTAACATAGCGTGGGATTTCCTCCCTGCAGCCCGGATCTGCCCAGAGGAAATGGTCCTGTTTCTGCAGTCACAGCTGGGCGAGGACTGGGAGGCTGGACGCGTGGCAGCACTGGGTCTGCTCGGTGCTCTGGCTCGCTCTGATGGTCAGTACCACAGGCTGGGACTTCCAGGGATCCCCTCTGCCATCGGGGTTGTGGCTCCGCTCATGCTTCTGTGCATCTCTTGCAGAGCCCGTGATGATGGAGAAGCTGCCCCAGGTGGTTGAGGCTGTGCAGTGTCTGTGCAGCGACCTCAGGATCCGGGTGAGCTGCTTTGGGAAAGGAAAGCTCTGTCAGGGTGGTGATGCTGCTGCCAACACGGGCAGGGCTGGGGTGACTAGAGAGGTGCTGGGGCATTGACCACACGGTCGCGATGGCTCCTGTGGGAGAGCAGGCAGAGCGGAGCGGGCAGGTCCCTGTGCTGTGCTTGGAAAGTGCACAGCCTGGTGCTACGGCCTGGCCCTCACCTCAGGAGCCAAGGCTTCTCCTCTGCTCCTGTTGTCTCTGCTCGTGCCCAAAGGCTGCCCCGATGAGCAGGTGGCTTCCCTTTGCCTTCTGACCTGAAAAATCACACCCACAACTGACCCCTGGCAGGTGAGGACGGCAGTTCTGCACTTCATCAAGGACCTGCTCAGTTCGAACACCCGGAGCTGCTCAGCCTGGGATGTGGTGGGGCACATCTTCACTGAGTTCAGCCGCACCGCTGGAAGAAGGGTAAGGACAGTGGGCAGCATCTTCTTTGGGAAGACCTGTGCTGCTCAGAGGGTGGCACAGAAGCACCGCTGGGGCCGCACCTGAGCCTCCTGAGAGGCTCCTGAGAACTGAGGTAACCGGGTTTCAACACCGTTGTTGTGCAGGCAGCTGGAGACCTTTCGGCCCGGGAAGCCCAGGAGGAAGGAGCTCTGCAGGAGCTGTGCATGGACATCCTGGGGTCTCTGGACGTCTCTGCGACAGGGATGTCCAAAGTAAGTCACATCTGCCCTGCTGCTGCTCCTTGCCTTCGCACCACCTGTTCCTCATCCCACCGCCCCAGGTCTCTCCTCCAGCGTGCTCTGAAGCACGCAAGGCTCAGGGAAATTCGCAGAGTCCTCTTCGTCTCTGAGCGGAGGCAGGAATGCTGACACGCTCAACTGCCTCGTTCCCGACAGCTCCTGTGGCCACGGCTGCTGCTGTTCGTGGTGCCAGCCCAGCACACCGGCATGCTGATCCCGGTCTCGCGCTGTGTCCGAGCCCTGGCCGAGAGAGAGGATCTGACAGGACGGCGAGTAGAGGAGCTGGATCCCCATTTCCTCAGCTCCATGTTTCAAGGTAGGAGCAGAAGCTCCGCCAGTGAGCTCTGCTGACCTGTGCTACCACCCAGAAGGGACAGCGGAGCTGCGCGTGGCTGGGCACGGAGCGTCTTGGAGTCTGACTCAGCACTTTTTTCTCCTCACAGGCCCACGACTGACTCCCCAGACACTGCTGGCGCGCCTGCTGGTGAGTAGATGCTCCAGAGCCCAGTGCCACCAGCCCCCGGGAGGAAGCAGCACGGCCACGGGCAGAGCTGTTGGCTGCTCCTTGCCTGCCAGGGCAGAGCCACGCTGCTTCCATCCTGGGGGGAAGCCGCTGCTCTTGCTGCAGAAGTGACCCTGCTTCTCCTTGCTCTCGCTCAGGTGGTGGCAGGGAGCCCTGTTGCAGGCAGCGAACTCCAGGCCGCTGCCTTGCAGCTGATGCAAAACCTCCACAGCAGGTTCCACAGAGCTGTGGGGGCCATGTGGGCCGCTGAGATCCCCCTGCTGCTGCAGTGTCTCCAAGGTAAAGTGCTGGTGGGGAGGGAGAGGCGGAGGCAGGGAAGGGCGGGAGTGAAAATGCAGCTCTCTCTGCAGGGTGGCAGAGGGGAAGCATTGCCTGCAGCCCAGTGCTTGCTCTGCTGCTGTTCCCATTCCAGGGAGACAGCGCTGAGGCCCGGGGATCTTTCCCCGCGGGGATCTGCCCCTTCCAGGACACGGATGGGCCCTTCACGTCCCCTCAGTTAGTTCTGTGTTCCTGCGGGGACAGTGTTTGTGGGGAGGGACAGGTCATGGTGGAGGGGGTGCGGGTCCCAGCTTGGCAGTGTCAAGTGCCCAGGCCAAGCCAGGTTTGCAGCAGCTCTTCTTCTGTGCCTTGATCCCAAGTAAGGGTCTTTTTCTTCCTGTTGCTGTGCAGGGAAAGATGAGAGCTTCCTGGATGCTGCAGGGTGGGAGCGCCGTCTGCTGAAGGTACAGCACTGCTGGGTGCAGAGAAGTGCTTGCCTGCCCCAAGTAGCCCCGCTCCCATATGAGCCACCACGGGACAGGAACAGCCTCTCCAGTGCTGCTGAGGAGCCTTTGAGGCGCTGCCTCTTCCGCTCTGTCCCAAGCCCAAGGGGGGTCTTAGGAGAAGAGCGGCAGGAGGCTTTAAGGGAGGGAATGCTGGGGGAGCTGGGAGAGGAACTGTTCTTCCAGACACCTCTCCCCAGAGGGCTGCAGCAATTGGGAGTGAGGGAAGAGGCAAAGGGCAAGGGAACATCGTCTTCTCCTGTTCTCCAACAGTTCCTCGGGGCGTCAATGGACACCATACGGGATGAGGCCTGGATCGAGGCCCTGAGCTGTGAGCTGAGCCGGTGGCTGAGCAGCTCTGCCAGCAGCTCTGCAGAAAAGGTGAGTTCCCCCCGGCTCCACGCAGCGGTGCAGCTGCAGGTGTCCAACTGGGGCTGGGGCTGCGGCTGGTGCTCTGCCCACGCGGGATGCTGGTGCTGCTTCCCCAGTCTGTGCCCCCAGAGGGCCTTTCCCTGCAAGCTGCCCAGGGATGGATAAAGCTCGGCCCTGCAGCTGCTCTCAGCGACTCCCGGGGAGCGTGGCTCCTTCCACCTGGCCCTCCCCCAACAGGTTAAGCTGCTGCCACATCTCAACTTCTTCCTTCCCTTCCCCTGCAGTCTTTCCTGTACAAGGCTCTGGGCACAGTGCTGGGAGCCTGTAAGGGAGTCCTCCACGTCCAGGAGAAGCTGCTGCAGCACCTGGAGGAAGCAAACGCGGAGGACCCATGTGAGGCCCAGGTGAGCCCTGCTCTCCTCCAGCTCCTGCGAGCATCCCCGCTCCGTCCCTGGGGCAGAGGGCTTCTCCTGGCCCTGCTCCGCGCCTTTCCATCTCCTCCCTGCTGCCCTTTTCCTCAGGAGAGGATCTGTAGATGCAGGCCTGTGCCAACTGCCCCTTGTTCCTTTGTGCAGGGAATGGTCTCTCTTCTGAGCCACGCGGCTGAGAGTAACTTCCAAGCAGTCCTGGCCACGCTCACCACGTTTGCGTCCAGGCTGTGCAAAGGCCGCAACGCGAGGATTTCCAGGCGCAAGAAGGTAAAGCGTTACGGGTTTCCATCTTGGCATTCTTCTGCCTTATTTTCTGCCCTGGAGCCCAGGTGCATCGCGGGGCACTGGGGGCCGTTGAGCGAGTGTCTCAAGGCATTTCTTCCCACACAGATGGAGCTGGACAGCACGAGAGCTCAGGCCACACGCAGCGCTCTCGTGCTCGCCCACGGCAGCTTGGCACTGCGTGCCTCCAAGGAACAGCTGCTCGCCCACCTGGAGGGAGACATCGTGGGCAACATCCTGATGCTCTACAGCTGCAGCTGCCGGGTGAGAGCTCAAAGCGTGCCAGGGTGTCTGAGCGCCCAGCTGCAGCCCCTCCACAAGGGGGGATGCTGAGAGGGGCCTTCCCTTTCCAAAGGTGCCTCGGGGAATGGTTTGTGCCCAGATGAAGACCCAAGCCCTTCCCTTAGCGTTGCCCCCACGTGTCCCCCTTGCAGCCCTTGTCCCGTCCCGCAGTTCACAGAATGTTCTTCTCTCTTGGGCCTCAGGACCTGCAGAACAACCTCGCGCTGGTGCAGAGCATCACCGACTTCAGCTCTGCCTTCCAAGCAGTCGTGGGTGATTCTGCATGCTTTAATCCCTCCTTGAAGGGAAAGCTTCTGGAGATCCTGATGGTGAGTGCCTAGAGGCAGGGCTGCCTGCAGAGTTCTGGGCTGTGCCACGCAGCCCACTTCCCTGGGGGCACACAGGTCTCCATCAGCCACACGTCTCCAGCTGGTGGGGACTTTGGGTGCTGGATGCAGCTGCTGGGCAGCGGGCTAGGTGCACCAGCTGTCGAGCTGCTGCATCCTGCAGTGCTTCCATGGGAAACATGGGAGTGATGGGGCTGGTGTGTGGCAGTTGTGCCTGTCTCGGGGCTGGGTGGAAAAGCTCTCATGTGCCCCCTGCCCACCTTGACAGTGTCTCTCTGGGACTTGCAGGACCTGCTGAAGAAATATTATTCGGGCATCCCTGTCTCCCCAGTGCCCCTCAAGGTGGTTCTGGCCCTGGAGCAGCTGAGGTAAGGTCTGAGGTTGCAAGGCAGGATGGTGGTCCCCATTTTCGGTAGCTCCTGAAGGCCTGGAGGGGGTAGGGGAAGAGGAGCTGCATCTATAGGAGTGAAGGCTGGGCTGTTGTGCCCGGCGAAGCTGAGGTTCTGGGCAGGGAGAAAGGCCCTGGTGCTCCTGTCCCCTGGCAGGGAAGAGAAGGGAGAGTTGGGGTCTCCTTCCCTTCAGAGAGGGAGCTGGTTCAGTGCTGCCTGGGAGGAGGTGGGCGCTGCTGGAACTGAAGACAGTGCTCAGCAGCAGGAGCTGGGGGTATTGGCTTGGTAGCTGTCGATTAGGAGAAAGTCAGATGCTGCCTGAACCAGTCTGGAGAGCACTGCTAAAGGCCCTTTCTGATTTCTCTTCCTTCCTCCTGTCAGCAAGCTGAAGCCCTGTTTTGAAAGCAAGGACATGCGGGAGATGTTGGTCCTGTGCTGCAAGAACATTGTGACGCACCCTTCAGCAGAGATGATGCTGAAGATCAGGAAGTCACAGCACGCAGCGCAGTACCTGCAGGTAACCTGCCGTAACTTTCCTGGCCACCTCTCGGTCAAACCCGACCTCAGCACACGCAGCCTATGCTCTGGCAGCAGCCGTGAAGCTAAACCTCACTGCCCTCTTCTGCTTTCAGCTTCAGCAAACGTCCCTGAAAGCTCTGGGCCGGCTCATGGCGGTTCTGCTCCAGACAGAGCCCAGCGGCGGCTTCTTTCAGAACATAGTGCATGTGAGTATGTGTGGGGCAAGGGAGAAAGCATGGTGCCTGTCGGCAGTGGGGGCAGATCTGGGGACTGAGAGGGTGATCAGAGGGGAGCAATCTCCTGCTGACGTGCCAGCTCACTGCGAGCTCAGAAATGGGCAGAGCGATGGGCCCTGCAGGGGAAAGGCAGGAGCCAGCCCCTGGCAGGCCACAGCCGAGGAAAAGCTCCCGGGTTAGCAGGCAGGATGACTGCAGAGAGCGGGGGCAGCAGTGCCGGTGCTCAGTGAGGCTGGAGGCCACGTGGAGCCACAGGGCAGCCTTGGGGGAAAGTGCTGGGGAAGGAGGGACAGGGAGAGGGGCGGCAGGAGGGAAAGCAAAGACGTCCTCAGTGAGACAGATGCTCTACCCCAGGTCCTGCAGAAATCCATGGTAGCAGAGAACGTGTGGGAGCGCAAGAGGGCCCTGCAGACCTGCTCCCAGCTGCTGGCTGTTTGCGAAGAGCTTCAAGTGAGTAAAGAGCCCCACCGCATGCCCCCTGCTCCCTCCCCAGAGCCCCTGAGCTAGAAGGCGAGCTCCGCCCAGCTGTGCATGCTGTGCCACGGCGTGAGGAAGGCACAGGCGGAGAAGCCAGGGAGAGCCGGGGCTGCCTACAGCTTTCTTCCTGCCTCTCACCCCTGCAGAGAGCAGATGCCTGCGAGCACTTTGGCTCCCTGGTGGGATTGCTGGCGCCTCTGACGTGCGACCCCATGCCCGCATCCCGCCAGTTGGCTGCCTCCTGTCTGAGCTCCCTTCTCCGAATCCAAGGTGAGCAGAGCAGGTTGCACCAGCCCTCTGCCCTCCTCCGTAGCACTGCCAGAGCCCCACGGGCTGGGCCCTGTTTACAGGAGGGAGAGGCACCGTGCACAGCTCTCTTCTCATCCCCACCCTGTCCTCTGTCTCTGCCCCGTGGAGAGCGGTTCCATTTCCAGAAGCATGACTTCCCTTTTCTCCCTGGGCTCTTTCCAGCCAAAGCAGCCAACAGGGAGCCAAGAGACATCGGGAGCCTGACTGAGGGACTGCATGCCTGCAGCACTGTCTCTCAGCTCCAGACCACGTCCAAAATGGCCATGGTAAGTGGACCCAGAAAGGGGTGGTGGGATCTCTGTGCGGAGGCTTCTGCACGACTCTGTGCTGCTCCCAGCCTTTCACACCGTTTCCAAAATGAGCTGTCACCCTGAGACCGCTGTTCTCAGCAAGCAGCAGGAGGCTCTGAGCTATGGCTGGCCTTCAGGCACGCAGTGCAAGGGGCTGACTCCATGATGTGTGTGTGTGTGTGTGTGTGTGTGTGTGTGCACTTGCGTGCATGTGTGACTGTGGCTGCTGGGAGGTAGGCTTTGCATGTCAGCAGACACCATGGGTGCAGAAGCTGAGCGAAGGCTCAGCCGCCTTCCGTGTAAATAGCAGGGTACGGACAGCAGGAGCGTTGTGAATGGCCGGCAAACCACTGAGCTAAGAATGCCCTCCAGACTGCTTTGTGCTCTGAAGAGCTGCGCAGAGCAGTGATGGGATCTCTCCTGCTTCTCATCTCTCTGCAGATCGTGTGCAGAAACTTCCCCGTCGAACGCACCGTCGACTTCATGATGGCCACCAAGGAGACCATCCGGAAAGCCACAGGAGTGCGCGTGCGTGCTGCTGGGAAGTGGGTGACCACCTTTCTGCAGATGCACGGGAAGGACATCTGTTGGAACGTAAGAGACTTTCTTTCTTCCACGTGTCTTGGTTTGTTTCTGGCTGTTGCACCATGCCCTGTGCCGTCTGCCTCTGGAACTAAAGCAGCACAGCCTGAGCGCAGAGCCAGAGCTTGGACAGGGGGGCTGGTTTGAAATTTAGGCTTAGGCGTTGCAGCATGTCAAGGGAGCAGGCACTGCTCCTGTGCTGAATGCCCATGGTTAGGCCCTGCAGAGTCCAGGATGCAGCAAGTCATTCCTTCTCCCCTTCTTCTTCCAGGTGCCACCCATCCTCTACATCCTGCGCAGCTGCGCGTCATCTACGCAGCAGAGCACGTTCGTGCCCTTCCTGTGCCAGGCGGTGGTCATCCTCACCCGCTGTCACACTGAGGCCGTGATGAACAACTTCTCCCGGCCGCCTGGACCCACAGACAGGTACTGGCACTCCTGCCTTTGCTGTAGTTGTAGCTTGCCTCTGCCAGAGGGATCCAGGGAGGAGGCAGCTTTTCTTTTTTCCTCTCAAAGTCTGTGTGAGGTGGAAATTACTCAGTCACAACTTGAGACTCTCCATTTTCTAGTGAGACGTGGAAGAGAATAAGAGAGTTCTGCCTTCAACGGTGGAGCCAGTAGAAGAAAAAGGAAGAAAAAGAAAAGGAAACGAAAGGAAAAAGAGAAAACAAAAGGAGAGAAGAGAAAAAAGAAAAAAAGAGAAGAAGGAGAGAAGGGGAGTAGAAGGGAGAGGAGGGAAAAGGGAAAGGAGAGGGAATGAGGAGGAATGAGAGGAAAGGGGAGGGAAGAAAAAGGGAATGAAAAAGAGAAATTTAAAATGAGGAGAGGAGAGGAGAGGAGAGGAGAGGAGAGGAGAGGAGAGGAGAGGAGAGGAGAGGAGAGGAGAGGAGAGGAGAGGAGAGGAGAGGAGAGGAGAGGAGAGGAGAGGAGAGGAGAGGAGAGGAGAGGAGAGGAGAGGAGAGGAAAAAGAGAAGGAAAAAGGGAAGGAAAAAGGGAAGGAGGGGAAAGGAGGAGAGAAAAGAGAAGACGAGAGGAGAGGAGAGGAAAAAGCGAAGGAAAAAGGGAAGGAGGGGAAAGGTGGCGAGAAGAGAAGAGAAGAGAAGAGAAGAGAAGAGAAGAGAAGAGAAGAGAAGAGAAGAGAAGAGAAGAGAAGAGAAGAGAAGAGAAGAGAAGAGAAGAGAAGAGAAGAGAAGAGAAGAGAAGAGAAGAGAAGAGAAGAGAAGAGAAGAGAAGAGAAGAGAAGAGAAGAGAAGAGAAGAGAAGAGAAGAGAAGAGAAGAGAAGAAAGGGAGGAGACGGGAGGAGAGGGGAGGAGAGGGGAGGAGAGGGGAGGAGAGGGGAGGAGTGGGGAGGGGAGGAGAGGAGAGGAAAGAAAATGAAAAGAGAGAAGGGGAGGAGAAGGGAGAGGAGGGAAAAGGGAAAGGAGAGGGGATGAGGAGGAAACAGAGAGGGAAGGAAAAAGGGAATGAAAAAGAAATTTAAAATGAGAGGAGTAGAAGAAAAAGGGAAGGGAAAATGGAAGGAGAAAGGGAAAGGAAAAGGGAAGGAAAAAGGGAAGGGAAAATGGAAGGAGAAAGGGAAAGGAAAAGGGAAGGAAAAAGGGAAGGAGGGGAAAGAAGAAGAGAGGGGAAGAGAGAAGAGAGGAGAAAGAAGAGAGGAGAGAGAAGAGAGAAGAGAAGAGAAGAGAAGAGAAGAGAAGAGAAGAGAAGAGAAGAGAAGAGAAGAGAAGAGAAGAGAAGAGAAGAGAAGAGAAGAGAAGAGAAGAGAAGAGAAGAGAAGAGAAGAGAAGAGAAGAAAGAGAAAATTGTATCATTTATTAAAAATAAATAAATGCGAGAATCCTGGCTGAGATGTGAAAAGGGTATTTTTTTAGCAGTCTTCCTATTTATAGCTGAAGGAACCTGGGAAGCTCATCTAGTGCAATCCCCTGCCTTAGCAGAACTCCTAGATTAGGTCACTCAGGAACGCATCCAGGCAGGTTTTGAGTAATGTCTCCAGAGAAGGAGACCCCACAGCCTCTCTGGGCAACCTGCTCCAGTGCTCCATCACCCCTACTGAAGGGTCTGAAAGTCTGAATGGCCTTCAGAATTGAAAAACGAGTTGAGTTATGAACTGTAAAAGTTTACCTCAGCAGTCTAAGTGCATGTGTCTCTCATGAAACTAGGACACATCTACACGTCTCTTTTTCCCCCTTAAATTCCTCACATCCCTAGCATCTATGACAAAATGTGTCATAATATGTTGGCAGACAGTGCTTGGTGGCAGGCTTTAATTTTAACAGTCTTTCAGACCAGAAGCTGTGTAGCTCAGCTCTAGATTCAACACTTACATTTAGACACTCAAATGTAGTTGCTGCAGACGCCTTAAATTTGGAGGCTCCTCAGTTGTGCAGTCAGACATGAGTACCACTGAGAGAATCTGGTCCATGTTGGAGCTGTGGGTGGTTCCTCACTGAGTGGCTGACGCTCGTTCAAAGCTCAGCAATGTCTCTTGGCAACTCAGATGCCAAAGAGGTATTTATCTGCTAGCTCTGCTTATCTTGGCAGCAAATCTGGAAATATTCACACAATAATTTGCATTATTTTGGCAACAGCACGAAATGTGAACCAACAGTAATAGAAGCCACTCTCAGCAGTGGCAGATGGGCTGCACAGCTAAGGGTGGAATTAGGCTGCAAGTTCACACATCTCTCACAACTACGCTGTGCTCCTAGTTAGATTCAGTGGGTTTACAGACTTCCAGAAGCAAAAGCAGCTGTCAGCCACGCTCAATTAGACAGGTTGGCAGATGTTTGGCCTCACTAGAACATCGTGAGGACACAGAACAAACTCAAAGGTAGCCCAGCAATAGCATTTCTCACACTGGAGAAGAGTAAGGAGGCTGTGGATGCCCATCCCTGGAGGTATTCGAGGCCAGGCTGGATGTGGCTCTGGGCAGCCTGGTTGAGTGCTTGGTGCCCTGCACACAGCAGGGGCGTTGAAACTGTGTGATCATTGTTCCTTTCAACCCAGGCTATCCTGTGATTCTATGATTCTCTGATACATTTTATTCACAGACAAAGGTCGCATGTCTTAAAGCATAATAAAGCTATGTTTTAATTTATGCACTGAAAGAAACACTACAACAGCAAAAATGCACAACTTGGTTTTGATTTTGATTTCTTTTTATTTTCTTTTTTTTTTTTTTCTCTCTCTCTCCTTTTTAACCTTAGAATATCATATAGGGAAGAACCACTGGTGTCCCCACACAATATGACATAACCCCACTGACACAGCAGTACTGGTTAATGTCTTTTTTTTAAGGCTGCCAAATATGCAAACAGAAACAGGCTAGACTTCTAATGTGGCCGAATATTTCCCTTTCCAGGTAACAACTCCATTAATCACGTACCTTCATCTACCTGTCCAGCAGTTCATTGTTTTTCTGCTGAAGGAGACTTTGCAATTAAAATCGTACTGAAATGAGAGCCATAGTTTTCCAGCATGAAGACTCAGAATGCCCTCAGTGAAAAACAACCTATTTCTTTTAAAAAAGATTTCTCATTTGCACCATGGCTTATTATACATGTAGAAGTATGTTCATTTTGTGTGTGTCTCAAGTTTACCACCAACATGCAGCATAAAAAATGCACACATTTTTTATTCTAAATGAAGTTGAAACAAATTTATTTTCAAAGATTTCTTAATACAATCCTTGTGAAATGTTCTGTATTTACGAATCTCTATTTTCTCACTGAAGGTGGTTCCATAGTGCTGCTCACTGGACAAGAGGAATAATTTATTGCATTATTTGGTGGCTGTTTTTCACAGCCTGATGTTAAAACAGCTGGTCTTGTCCTACTGCCTCTTCCTCCCTGAAAAGCAAACTAAACAAATCAACAAATAAAGAAAAGGGAATGTACAGACAGAAACTTAATTCACACCATTAGCTTATCCAGCTATCAAACTCCATTCAGACGAGGTGATTTTAAGAGTAGTTCCTCCCATGAACTACAACTCTGACTCTCAACAGAAATTATTTCTGTTTTCAACAATTTCAGTGCCTGTAAGTGCAGCCTTGCCTTACCTTATTGGAGAGTTCTAATGAAATCTTAGGAAAACTTGCCTCCCTCGCTTTCAAGATCTCCAATCTTTAAGTCCGTGTCAGCATTCACTTTTTGGCTACCGCCTATTCAGTGACAGAAAGCCAGCATGCATGTTTCAGTTTGTTTTCCAAGCTTGCCCTTTGACAACAGAATGATGAAAAGACACCACGTTTCTCCAGCCGGTTGCTGATTTGAACACAAGCTGAAGTGGTGTGAGCGGTTTCCCATGAAGTAACTTGGCAGTTTAATTATCAAATGCATTAGTTGTGTTTTCTAGTTTCAATTAGTAGGGGAGAGAAAGCTGAAACTTCAAGTAAGCTTCATGTGCTGTTAAGAAAGACCCTGGATAACGGTGCTTCTCATTAGTACAAGGTGTCACCGCCTGGGAGTTAAGTTTTTGTGTAGCGAAAACCACCAGCAGAAAAGTCAGTCTGCCCTTCATATTCATTTCCTTTATTGCCACATTCCAGCATTTTTTCCTGTAAATACCACGGCCAAAGGAATATTTAAGGCAGTTTCGGCATATGTGGGGAGATTCAAGTCATCGTTCCATCAATCAGTGTCTCTTATTCTGCCAGCATCTGACAGGTGACAAACTGGTCTTCTGTTTTTCTAGGGTAGACATCACTGAGCAATGATAAAGAGGAATCAATCCTATACAATTAAGGAGGAAGTAAAGAAGAAATTAAGAAGAAAAGAATTGAGAAGAAAAATGTATAAGATCTGCTCATTCTGGGAGTGAAGCAAGTCTTGTGGTCAGTAGATGAAAAGATGATTCAGAAACATGGAAGACATATTTTTAAAGCAAGTAAGTTCTGTATATCAGGAGTATAATTAACAGGAAGATACATGAGTTAAGTGACAGGTAACCATAACTTCAGTGTTAAAATGTCCGTTTGGATCGTTGTTAATTTGTTTAATGTACTTAGCAGTGTATTAGCAGAAGATATTTTAGGGTACATATTTTAGTGTCTCTGTGGCAGATGCTTGGTTTTCATAAACCACACATATATTTTACTTTTAAAATAAAAGCAGGGTGCCTCATCCAGAGACTAATTATACTGCAAAGCAAAACCAGCATGTTGCTCTGCACAGGTTACCAAAGCCATCCTCCTTCAGCTAGATCTGGCTACTTAATAGCTTTCATTAGCTGGGAACAGTTTCCAAAGCACTCTGTTAAAGCCATTTCCAAACCATTCTGTCCTAGGGCAGGAAGAAAAATTAGCACGTGTCCAAACAAAAATTGCTACAACTTTTTTTGTTCCCAAAAGAGAGATGAAAAGGACAAGTTTGTATTTTCTCATTCCTGACATGAGAATACAGTACAACTAAAGAGAACAGGTAGTCAGAGCCTCACTGACCATAAACCATTTTGTAATGAATAAGTCCTTTATTTTTTTTGTTCTATCAGATAGCAAACCCCAGAATAACAACTGTCCCACTGACTCTGTGTCAATGTGAGGATTAGAGGGAAGAGTGGAGAAAAGTGGTTTAATTGTATTTGTATGAATGAAGGAGATTAAATCATTTCATCAGTGTTTGTAACACAGTTTACCTGCTTTCAGGTAACATAAGCAATCTCCATTTTAAGCAGTACCTCCTGACCTGGGGAAAGAACATCCAGCAGTTCTGGAGGCTAACATACACTATATAAGTGCTCTCACAAAAAGTACTGGTGCTGTGATGAGCTCAACCTTCCCCTCTTTCACGTCACCAGTGCTGTAGAGCAAGGGGCAAGTTCTCAGAGCAAACACGGTAAGAACAATCCATGCACTGAAAGGCACACTCATACAGTGCTATACAATGCAAAATAGTTTTCTTACTAACAGTGATGGTGAAGATAAGGGCCAACTGACCTACAATCTACAGAACATTTCTACCAATACATCCATGTGAACCTCCCTTCTCCACTCTTTGCCCTCTCCTTTCAGACACAGGACACTCACCTGAGACGCAGTGTAGACAGGAATCTTTCAAATAAGCACAGGACATCTAACACCAATTAAGCCTCCCCAGCTTTTCTCTTGGCCTGTAACTTTCTCTCCAAAAGGATACACATCTTCTGTAGGATCCATGGCATATCTGCAGGCTTCTGAATGTTTCAGGTGTCCCAAAGCACCTAAAACAGTTGTAGCCATTCATGCATAAGCACCTGAATTCTACTCAGCGATCTGCAAGGTGAAAATCTCAAGAGTAACATGAGCGTACTTTGTTTGCAAGAACATCATCTGCAGGTTTCTGTTCCTTCCGTTACTGTTTCCTACTTTCACACTGCCAAGAAAAAGCACAGCAACAGAAAAAGGGCACAGGAATATACATCCTTCATTTCTAAGCCCTTGGTGAACTGAATTTCCCACACTGTCTGGAGATGCCTCGGCAAACTTCTTTCTAAATCACACCCAGCTGCACAGTGCCAAAGGGCTGCCGTCCTGTAACCAAGTGCTGTCAGAATATGGAAGCATGACTTTCTACATCTACTACATGTACTTTCTTTCCATTGAGCCAGAAATGTCGTACCTTCCAAATCATGATGCTGGTAGAGACCACAGACAGTGCAAACAGCTTCCAGGAGAAGCCATGTAACAGCAACTTCAATCAAGGAGCAAAAATTACAAGAGAAAGGAAGTGCAGCTGATGGTTCCCTCATACTGTAAATAATCTAGAAATGGGAACAAAACACAGCTTTTAGCAGTATTAGATGTCGCACAAGGAAAACTGTATTGAAATGTTTTTCAGAGTTTGCAAGGAGCAAAATCTGCAGATAGGACAACTCTTGTGCTGCCATTTTTCTTCCTGCAGATGAAGCTGCTAAAGAGAGAAATAATATATGCAGGAATTGCAATCAGAGGTACATAAAAGTGTGAATAAATGATAGCCCAGAATCCACAAAACAGCATAATATCTTTTCAATATTGGGAAAAAAAAAAAAAAAGTAAAATATTTTTTAAACTTAAATAGACATTCTATGTAAAATATGTGCTCCAGTGACAACTGTAACATGCAATCTTACCTGTATCCTTCAATAAGCCAAAATGTAACAAAAGAAATGCACCATGTTTCTAGAGAACTGATTTTCTAGGTCTCATCTGCACTATGTTCATCCTAAAATATTGAATTATGAAAACATTTAGCTTTGTACTTGAAACTCATTTGCTCAAACTATGTACTGCTATGAATGCACATAATATCAATCAAGTATCCATGAAGCAGCAGACTGTCAAGAAAGAGGTAATCACAGTGTTTTTTGCTAAACATACTCCTATGATTTCATCACAGTTTCCAAATTACACTGGCTTTGAAATTTGGAGAATTTGCTGGTTTAGAGTCATCAGTGTCAGAGCACTCTTTCTTTCTATTTCATGCTGCTTTGTCAACTCTATTGTATCATTATTTTCATTACATATCTTTGTCCTGAAGTCCTTCTAGAAGATTGGATATTTCTCCCTTTGAGCAGAAGAGGGCAGGAGAGTTCCAAGGTGAGGGCACACTCTCCCCTGCTTATCTGGCACTCAAAGAGAAAGAGAAGATGAAAACCAGATGTGTTTCCCTGAGCAGGGCAAACACCAGACTTTCCATCCTTACAGTCATGCCTGACATCAGCAATAATTGAAACAACATCCCACTCACCTTTGCCATGTCTGGCAGAGGTTGCAGCTCTTTCTATTACATCCCTCTAGCTGTCAAGTCAAGAGCTCCTGTGTCACACAAGGAAAAGCAATCTTTTACCTGCTTTGCCATGCTCATGGCAACACGAATGCAGAAGCCAGCAGCTGATGCCCACAAGGACAGCCAGCCTGGACTTATTTTCATTACATATCTTTGTCCTGATGTCCTTCTAGAAGCTGGGACATTTCTCCATCTCAGCAGAAGAGGGCAGGAGGGGTCCAAGGTGAGGGCACACTCTCCTCTGTTTATCTGGCACAAAAAGAGAAAGAGAAGATGAAAACCAGATGTGTTTCCCTGCCCATGGCAAACACCAGCCTTTCCATCCTTACAGCCCTTCCTGACATCAGCACTAATAGAAACAACATCCCACTCACCCTTGCCATGTCTGGCAGAGGTTGCAGCTCTTTCTATTGCATCCCTCTTGCTTTCAAGTCAACAGAACCTGTGTCACTCAAGGAAAAGCAATCTTTTACCTGCTGTGCCATGCTCATGGCAGCAGCAATGCAGATGCCAGCAGCTGATGCCCACAAGGACAGCCAGCCTGGACTTATTTTCATTACATATCTTTGTCCTGATGTCCTTCTAGAAGCAGGAACATTTCTCCATCTCAGCAGAAGAGGGCAGGAGAGTTCCAAGTTGCAGGCACACTCTCCCCTGTTTATCTGGCACTCAAAGAGAAACAGAAAATGAAAACCAGATGTGGTTCCCTGCCCATGGCAAACACCAGCCTTTCCATCCTTACAGTCCTTCCTGACATCAGCACTAATTGAAACAACATACCACTCACCTTTGCCATGTCTGGCAGAGGTTGCAGCTCTTTCTATTGCATCCCTCTAGCTGTCAAGTCAAAAGCTCCTATGTCACACAAGGAAAAGCAATCTTTTACATGCTTTGCCATGCTCATGGCAGCAGCAATGCAGATGCCAGCAGCTGATGCCCACAAGGACAGCCAGCCCGCACTTATTTTCATTACATATCTTTGTCCTGATGTCCTTCTAGAAGCTTGGACATTTCTCCCTCTGAGTAGCAGAGGGCAGGAGAGTTCCAAGGTGAGGGCACACTCTCCTCTTTTTCTGGCACACAAAGAGAAGATGAAAACAAGCTGTGTTTCCCTGCCCATGGCAAACACCAGCCTTTCCATCCTTACAGTCATGCCTGACATCAGCACTAATTGAAACAACATCCCACTCACCTTTGCCATGTCTGGCAGAGGTTGCAGCTCTTTCTATTGCATCCCTCTAGCTTTCAAGTCAAGAGCTCCTGTGTCACACAAGGAAAAGCAATCTTTTACCTGCTTTGCCATGCTCATGGCAGCAGCAATGCAGATGCCAGCAGCTGATGCCCACAAGGACAGCCAGCCTGGACTTATTTTCATTACACATCTTTGTCCTGATGTCCTTCTAGAAGATTGGACATTTCTCCCTCTCAGCAGCAGAGGGCAAGTGAGTTCGAAGTTGAGGGCAAACTATCCCATGTTTATCTGGCACTCAAAGAGAAAGGGAAAATGAAAACCAGATGTGTTTCCCTGCCCATGGCAAACACCAGCCTTTCAATCCTTACAATCTTCCTGACTTCAGCAATAATTGAAACAACATCCCACTCACCTTTGCCATGTCTGGCAGAGGTTGCAGCTCTTTCTATTGCATCCCTCTAGCTTTCAAGTCAAGAGCTCCTGTGTCACACAAGGAAAAGCAATCTTTTACCTGCTTTGCCATGCTCATGGCAGCAGCAATGCAGATGCCAGCAGCTGATGCCCACAAGGACAGCCAGCCTGGACTTATTTTCATTACATATCTTTGTCCTGATGTCCTTCTAGAAGCTTGGACATTTCTCCATCTCAGCAGAAGTGGGCAGGAGGGGTCCAAGGTGAGGGCACACTCTGCTCTTTATCTGGCACTCAAAGAGAAAGAGAAAATGAAAACCAGATGTGTTTCCCTGCCCATGGCAAACACCAGCCTTTCCATCCTTACAGTCCTCCTGACATCAGCAATAACTGAAACAACATCCCACTCACCTTTGCCATGTCTGGCAGAGGTTGCAGCTCTTTCTATTGCATCCCTCTAGCTTTCAAGTCAAGAGCTCCTGTGTCACACAAGGAAAAGCAATCTTTTACCTGCTTTGCCATGCTCATGGCAGCAGCAATGCAGATGCCAGCAGCTGATGCCCACAAGGACAGCCAGCCTGGACTTATTTTCATTACACATCTTTGTCCTGATGTCCTTCTAGAAGATTGGACATTTCTCCCTCTCAGCAGCAGAGGGCAAGTGAGTTCCAAGTTGAGGGCAAACTATCCCATGTTTATCTGGCACTCAAAGAGAAAGAGAAAATGAAAACCAGATGTGTTTCCCTGCCCATGGCAAACACCAGCCTTTCCATCCTTACAATCTTCCTGACTTCAGCAATAATTGAAACAACATCCCACTCACCTTTGCCATGTCTGGCAGAGGTTGCAGCTCTTTCTATTGCATCCCTCTAGCTGTCAAGTCAACAGAACCAGTGTCACTCAAGGAAAAGCAATCTTTTACCTGCTTTGCCATGCTCATGGCAGCAGCAATGCAGATGCCAGCAGCTGATGCCCACAAGGACAGCCAGCCTGGACTTCTTTTCATTACATATCTTTGTCCTGATGTCCTTCTAGAAGCTGGAACATTTCTCCATCTCAGCAGAAGAGGGCAGGAGGGGTCCAAGGTGAGGGCACACTCTCCTCTTTTTCTGGCACACGAAGACAAAGAGAACATGAAAACCAGATGTGGTTCCCTGCCCATGGCAAACACCAGCCTTTCCATCCTTACAGTCATGCCTGACATCAGCACTAATTGAAACAACATCCCACTCACCTTTGCCATGTCTGGCAGAGGTTGCAGCTCTTTCTATTGCATCCCTCTAGCTGTCAAGTCAACAGGACCTGTGTCACTCAAGGAAAAGCAATCTTTTACCTGCTTTGCCATGCTCATGGCAGCAGCAATGCAGATGCCAGCAGCTGATGCCCACAAGGACAGCCAGCCTGGACTTCTTTTCATTACATATCTTTGTCCTGATGTCCTTCTAGAAGCTGGAACATTTCTCCATCTCAGCAGAAGAGGGCAGGAGGGGTCCAAGGTGAGGGCACACTCTCCTCTTTTTCTGGCACACGAAGACAAAGAGAACATGAAAACCAGATGTGGTTCCCTGCCCATGGCAAACACCAGCCTTTCCATCCTTACAATCTTCCTGACTTCAGCAATAATTGAAACAACATCCCACTCACCTTTGCCATGTCTGGCAGAGGTTGCAGCTCTTTCTATTGCATCCCTCTAGCTGTCAAGTCAAGAGCTTCTGTGTCACACAAGGAAAAGCAATCTTTTACCTGCTTTGCCATGCTCATGGCAGCAGCAATGCAGATGCCAGCAGCTGATGCCCACAAGGACAGCCAGCCTGGACTTATTTTCATTACATATCTTTGTCCTGATTGACCTTCTACAAGCTGGAACATTTCTCCATCTCAGCAGAAGAGGGCAGGAGGGGTCCAAGGTGAGGGCACACTCTGCTCTTTATCTGGCACTCAAAGAGAAAGAGAAAATGAAAACCAGATGTGTTTCCCTGCCCATGGCAAACACCAGCCTTTCCATCCTTACAGTCCTTCCTGACATCAGCACTAATTGAAACACCATCCCACTCACCATTGCCATGTCTGGCAGAGGTTGCAGCTCTTTCTATTGCATCCCTCTAGCTTTCAAGTCAAGAGCTCCTGTGTCACACAAGGAAAAGCAATCTTTTACCTGCTTTGCCATGCTCATGGCAGCAGCAATGCAGATGCCAGCAGCTGATGCCCACAAGGACAGCCAGCCTGGACTTATTTTCATTACACATCTTTGTCCTGATGTCCTTCTAGAAGATTGGACATTTCTCCCTCTCAGCAGCAGAGGGCAAGTGAGTTCGAAGTTGAGGGCAAACTATCCCATGTTTATCTGGCACTCAAAGAGAAAGGGAAAATGAAAACCAGATGTGTTTCCCTGCCCATGGCAAACACCAGCCTTTCAATCCTTACAATCTTCCTGACTTCAGCAATAATTGAAACAACATCCCACTCACCTTTGCCATGTCTGGCAGAGGTTGCAGCTCTTTCTATTGCATCCCTCTAGCTTTCAAGTCAAGAGCTCCTGTGTCACACAAGGAAAAGCAATCTTTTACCTGCTTTGCCATGCTCATGGCAGCAGCAATGCAGATGCCAGCAGCTGATGCCCACAAGGACAGCCAGCCTGGACTTATTTTCATTACATATCTTTGTCCTGATGTCCTTCTAGAAGCTTGGACATTTCTCCATCTCAGCAGAAGTGGGCAGGAGGGGTCCAAGGTGAGGGCACACTCTGCTCTTTATCTGGCACTCAAAGAGAAAGAGAAAATGAAAACCAGATGTGTTTCCCTGCCCATGGCAAACACCAGCCTTTCCATCCTTACAGTCCTCCTGACATCAGCAATAACTGAAACAACATCCCACTCACCTTTGCCATGTCTGGCAGAGGTTGCAGCTCTTTCTATTGCATCCCTCTAGCTGTCAAGTCAACAGGACCTGTGTCACTCAAGGAAAAGCAATCTTTTACCTGCTTTGCCATGCTCATGGCAGCAGCAATGCAGATGCCAGCAGCTGATGCCCACAAGGACAGCCAGCCTGGACTTATTTTCATTACATACCTCTGTCCTGATGTCCTTCTACAAGCTGGAACATTTCTCCATCTCAGCAGAAGAGGGCAGGAGGGGTCCAAGGTGAGGGCACACTCTCCTCTTTTTCTGGCACACGAAGACAAATAGAAGATGAAAACCAGATGTGTTTCCCTGCCCATGGCAAACACCAGCCTTTCCATCCTTACAGTCCTCCTGAAATCAGCAATAACTGAAACAACATCCCACTCACCTTTGCCATGTCTGGCAGAGGTTGCAGCTCTTTCTATTGCATCCCTCTACCTGTCAAGTCAAGATCTCCTGTGTCACACAAGGAAAAGCAATCTTTTACCTGCTTTGCCATGCTCATGGCAGCAGCAATGCAGATGCCAGCAGCTGATGCCCGCAAGGACAGCCAGCCTGGACTTATTTTCATTACATATCTTTGTCCTGATGTCCTTCTACAAGCTGGATCATTTCTCCATCTCAGCAGAAGTGGGCAGGAGGAGTCCAAGGTGAGGGCACACTCTGCTCTTTATCTGGCACTCAAAGAGAAAGAGAAAATGAAAACCAGATGTGTTTCCCTGCCCATGGCAAACACCAGCCTTTCCATCCTTACAGTCATGCCTGACATCAGCACTAATTGAAACAACATACCACTCACCTTTGCCATGTCTGGCAGAGGTTGCAGCTCTTTCTATTGCATCCCTCTAGCTTTCAAGTCAAGAGCTCCTGTGTCACACAAGGAAAAGCAATCTTTTACCCGCTTTGCCATGCTCATGGCAGCAGCAATGCAGATGCCAGCAGCTGATGCCCACAAGGACAGCCAGCCTGGACTTATTTTCATTACATACCTCTGTCCTGATGTCCGTCTAAAAGCTGGAACATTTCTCCCTCTCAGCAGCAGAGGGCAAGTGAGTTCCAAGTTGAGGGCAAACTATCCCATGTTTATCTGGCACTCAAAGAGAAAGAGAAAATGAAAACCAGATGTGTTTCCCTGCCCATGGCAAACACCAGCCTTTCAATCCTTACAATCTTCCTGACTTCAGCAATAATTGAAACAACATCCCACTCACCTTTGCCATGTCTGGCAGAGGTTGCAGCTCTTTCTATTGCATCCCTCTAGCTGTCAAGTCAAGAGCTCCTGTGTCACACAAGGAAAAGCAATCTTTTACCTCCTGTGCCATGCTCATGGCAGCAGCAATGCAGATGCCAGCAGCTGATGCCCACAAGGACAGCCAGCCTGGACTTATTTTCATTACATATCTTTGTCCTGATGTCCTTCTAAAAGCTTGGACATTTCTTCATCTCAGCAGAAGAGGGCAGGAGGGGTCCAAGGTGAGGGCACACTCTCCTCTTTTTCTGGCACACGAAGACAAATAGAAGATGAAAACCAGATGTGTTTCCCTGCCCATGGCAAACACCAGCCTTTCCATCCTTACAGTCCTCCTGAAATCAGCAATAACTGAAACAACATCCCACTCACCTTTGCCATGTCTGGCAGAGGTTGCAGCTCTTTCTATTGCATCCCTCTAGCTTTCAAGTCAAGAGCTCCTGTGTCACACAAGGAAAAGCAATCTTTTACCTGCTTTGCCATGCTCATGGCAGCAGCAATGCAGATGCCAGCAGCTGATGCCCACAAGGACAGCTAGCCTGGACTTATTTTCATTACACATCTTTGTCCTGATGTCCTTCTAGAAGATTGGACATTTCTCCCTCTCAGCAGCAGAGGGCAAGTGAGTTCCAAGTTGAGGGCAAACTATCCCATGTTTATCTGGCACTCAAAGAGAAAGAGAAAATGAAAACCAGATGTGTTTCCCTGCCCATGGCAAACACCAGCCTTTCAATCCTTACAATCTTCCTGACTTCAGCAATAATTGAAACAACATCCCACTCACCTTTCCCATGTCTGGCAGAGGTTGCAGCTCTTTCTATTGCATCCCTCTACCTGTCAAGTCAAGATCTCCTGTGTCACACAAGGAAAAGCAATCTTTTACCTGCTTTGCCATGCTCATGGCAGCAGCAATGCAGATGCCAGCAGCTGATGCCCACAAGGACAGCCAGCCTGGACTTATTTTCATTACATATCTCTGTCCTGATGTCCTTCTACAAGCTGGAACATTTCTCCATCTCAGCAGAAGTGGGCAGGAGGGGTCCAAGGTGAGGGCACACTCTGCTCTTTATCTGGCACTCAAAGAGAAAGAGAAAATGAAAACCAGATGTGTTTCCCTGCCCACGGCAAACACCAGCCTTTCCATCCTTACAGTCCTTCCTGACATCAGCACTAATTGAAACAACATCCCACTCACCTTTGCCATGTCTGGCAGAGGTTGCAGCTCTTTCTATTGCATCCCTCTAGCTTTCAAGTCAAGAGCTCCTGTGTCACAAAAGGAAAAGCAATCTTTTACCTGCTGTGCCATGCTCCTGGCAGCAGCAATGGAGATGCCAGCAGCTGATGCCCACAAGGACAGCCAGCCTGGACTTATTTTCATTACATATCTTTGTCCTGATGTCCTTCTAAAACCTTGGAAATTTCTTCATCTCAGCAGAAGAGGGCAGGAGGGGTCCAAGGTGAGGGCACACTCTGCTCTTTATCTGGCACTCAAAGAGAAAGAGAAAATGAAAACCAGATGTGTTTCCCTGCCCATGGCAAACACCAGCCATTCCATCCTTACAGTCCTTCCTGACATCAGCACTAATTGAAACAACATCCCACTCACCTTTCCCATGTCTGGCAGAGGTTGCAGCTCTTTCTATTGCATCCCTCTAGCTTTCAAGTCAAGAGCTCCTGTGTCACACAAGGAAAAGCAATCTTTTACAAGCTTTGCCATGCTCATGGCAGCAGCAATGCAGATGCCAGCAGCTGATGCCCACAAGGACAGCCAGCCTGGACTTATTTTCATTACACATCTTTGTCCTGATGTCCTTCTAGAAGATTGGACATTTCTCCCTCTCAGCAGCAGAGGGCAAGTGAGTTCCAAGTTGAGGGCAAACTATCCCATGTTTATCTGGCACTCAAAGAGAAAGAGAAAATGAAAACCAGATGTGTTTCCCTGCCCATGGCAAACACCAGCCTTTCAATCCTTACAATCTTCCTGACTTCAGCAATAATTGAAACAACATCCCACTCACCTTTGCCATGTCTGGCAGAGGTTGCAGCTCTTTCTATTGCATCCCTCTAGCTTTCAAGTCAAGAGCTCCTGTGTCACACAAGGAAAAGCAATCTTTTACCTGCTTTGCCATGCTCATGGCAGCAGCAATGCAGATGCCAGCAGCTGATGCCCACAAGGACAGCCAGCCTGGACTTATTTTCATTACATACCTCTGTCCTGATGTCCTTCTACAAGCTGGAACATTTCTCCATCTCAGCAGAAGTGGGCAGGAGGGGTCCAAGGTGAGGGCACACTCTGCTCTTTATCTGGCACTCAAAGAGAAAGAGAAAATGAAATCCAGATGTGTTTCCCTGCCCATGGCAAACACCAGCCTTTCCATCCTTACAGTCCTTCCTGACATCAGCACTAATTGAAACAACATCCCACTCACCTTTCCCATGTCTGGCAGACGTTGCAGCTCTTTCTATTGCATCCCTCTAGCTTTCAAGTCAAGTGCTCCTGTGTCACACAAGGAAAAGCAATCTTTTACCTGCTGTGCCATGCTCATGGCAGCAGCAATGCAGATGCCAGCAGCTGATGCCCACAAGGACAGCCAGCCTGGACTTATTTTCATTACATATCTTTGTCCTGATGTCCTTCTACAAGCTGGAAAATTTCTCCATCTCAGCAGAAGAGGGCAGGAGGGGTCCAAGGTGAGGGCACACTCTGCTCTTTATCTGGCACTCAAAGAGAAAGAGAAAATGAAAACCAGATGTGTTTCCCTGCCCATGGCAAACACCAGCCTTTCCATCCTTACAGTCCTTCCTGACATCAGCACTAATTGAAACAACATACCACTCACCTTTGCCATGTCTGGCAGAGGTTGCAGCTCTTTCTATTGCATCCCTCTAGCTTTCAAGTCAAGAGCTCCTGTGTCACACAAGGAAAAGCAATCTTTTACCTGCTTTGCCATGCTCATGGCAGCAGCAATGCAGATGCCAGCAGCTGATGCCCACAAGGACAGCCAGCCTGGACTTATTTTCATTACATATCTTTGTCCTGATGTCCTTCTAGAAGCTTGGACATTTCTCCATCTCAGCAGAAGTGGGCAGGAGGGGTCCAAGGTGAGGGCACACTCTGCTCTTTATCTGGCACTCAAAGAGAAAGAGAAAATGAAAACCAGATGTGTTTCCCTGCCCATGGCAAACACCAGCCTTTCCATCCTTACAGTCCTTCCTGACATCAGCAATAATTGAAACAACATCCCACTCACCTTTCCCATGTCTGGCAGAGGCTGCAGCACTTTCTATTGCATCCCTCTAGCTGTCAAGTCAAGAGCTCCTGTGTCACACAAGGAAAAGCAATATTTTACCTGCTGTGCCATGCTCATGGCAGCAGCAATGCAGTTGCCAGCAGCTGATGCCCACAAGGACAGCCAGCCTGGACTTATTTTCATTACATATCTCTGTCCTGATGTCCGTCTAAAAGCTGGAACATTTCTCCATCTCAGCAGAAGAGGGCAGGAGGGGTCCAAGGTGAGGGCACACTCTGCTCTTTATCTGGCACTCAAAGAGAAAGAGAAAATGAAAACCAGATGTGTTTCCCTGCCCATGGCAAACACCAGCCTTTCCATCCTTACAGTCCTCCTGAAATCAGCAGCAACTGAAACAACATCCCACTCACCTTTGCCATGTCTGGCAGAGGTTGCAGCTCTTTCTATTGCATCCCTCTAGCTTTCAAGTCAAGAGCTCCTGTGTCACACAAGGAAAAGCAATCTTTTACCTGCTTTGCCATGCTCATGGCAGCAGCAATGCAGATGCCAGCAGCTGATGCCCACAAGGACAGCTAGCCTGGACTTATTTTCATTACACATCTTTGTCCTGATGTCCTTCTAGAAGATTGGACATTTCTCCCTCTCAGCAGCAGAGGGCAAGTGAGTTCCAAGTTGAGGGCAAACTATCCCATGTTTATCTGGCACTCAAAGAGAAAGAGAAAATGAAAACCAGATGTGTTTCCCTGCCCATGGCAAACACCAGCCTTTCAATCCTTACAATCTTCCTGACTTCAGCAATAATTGAAACAACATCCCACTCACCTTTGCCATGTCTGGCAGAGGTTGCAGCTCTTTCTATTGCATCCCTCTAGCTTTCAAGTCAAGAGCTCCTGTGTCACACAAGGAAAAGCAATCTTTTACCTGCTTTGCCATGCTCATGGCAGCAGCAATGCAGATGCCAGCAGCTGATGCCCACAAGGACAGCCAGCCTGGACTTATTTTCATTACACATCTTTGTCCTGATGTCCTTCTACAAGCTGGAACATTTCTCCATCTCAGCAGAAGTGGGCAGGAGGGGTCCAAGGTGAGGGCACACTCTGCTCTTTATCTGGCACTCAAAGAGAAAGAGAAAATGAAAACCAGATGTGTTTCCCTGCCCATGGCAAACACCAGCCTTTCCATCCTTACAGTCCTTCCTGACATCAGCACTAATTGAAACAACATCCCACTCACCTTTGCCATGTCTGGCAGAGGTTGCAGCTCTTTCTATTGCATCCCTCTAGCTTTCAAGTCAAGAGCTCCTGTGTCACACAAGGAAAAGCAATCTTTTACCACTTTGCCATGCTCATGGCAGCAGCAATGCAGATGCCAGCAGCTGATGCCCACAAGGACAGCCAGCCTGGACTTATTTTCATTACATATCTCTGTCCTGATGTCCTTCTACAAGCTGGAACATTTCTCCATCTCAGCAGAATTGGGCAGGAGGGGTCCAAGGTGAGGGCACACTCTGCTCTTTATCTGGCACTCAAAGAGAAAGAGAAAATGAAAACCAGATGTGTTTCCCTGCCCATGGCAAACACCAGCCTTTCCATCCTTACAGTCCTTCCTGACATCAGCAATAATTGAAACAACATCCCACTCACCTTTGCCATGTCTGGCAGAGGTTGCAGCTCTTTCTATTGCATCCCTCTAGCTTTCAAGTCAAGAGCTCCTGTGTCACACAAGGAAAAGCAATCTTTTACCTGCTTTGCCATGCTCATGGCAGCAGCAATGCAGATGCCAGCAGCTGATGTCCGCAAGGACAGCCAGCCTGGACTTATTTTCATTACATATCTTTGTCCTGATGTCCTTCTAAAAGCTTGGACATTTCTCCATCTCAGCAGAAGAGGGCAGGAGGGGTCCAAGGTGAGGGCACACTCTGCTCTTTATCTGGCACTCAAAGAGAAAGAGAAAATGAAAACCAGATGTGTTTCCCTGCCCATGGCAAACACCAGCCTTTCCATCCTTACAGTCCTTCCTGACATCAGCACTAATTGAAACAACATACCACTCACCTTTGCCATGTCTGGCAGAGGTTGCAGCTCTTTCTATTGCATCCCTCTAGCTTTCAAGTCAAGAGCTCCTGTGTCACACAAGGAAAAGCAATCTTTTACCTGCTTTGCCATGCTCATGGCAGCAGCAATGCAGATGCCAGCAGCTGATGCCCACAAGGACAGCCAGCCTGGACTTATTTTCATTACACATCTTTGTCCTGATGTCCTTCTACAAGCTGGAACATTTCTCCATCTCAGCAGAAGTGGGCAGGAGGGGTCCAAGGTGGGGGCACACTCTGCTCTTTATCTGGCACTCAAAGAGAAAGAGAAAATGAAAACCAGATGTGTTTCCCTGCCCATGGCAAACACCAGCCTTTCCATCCTTACAGTCCTTCCTGACATCAGCAATAATTGAAACAACATCCCACTCACCTTTGCCATGTCTGGCAGAGGTTGCAGCTCTTTCTATTGCATCCCTCTAGCTTTCAAGTCAAGAGCTCCTGTGTCACACAAGGAAAAGCAATCTTGTACCTGCTGTGCCATGCTCATGGCAGCAGCAATGCAGATGCCAGCAGCTGATGCCCGCAAGGACAGCCAGCCTGGACTTATTTTCATTACACATCTTTGTCCTGATGTCCTTCTAGAAGATTGGACATTTCTCCCTCTCAGCAGCAGAGGGCAAGTGAGTTCCAAGTTGAAGGCAAACTATCCCATGTTTATCTGGCACTCAAAGAGAAAGAGAAAATGAAAACCAGATGTGTTTCCCTGCCCATGGCAAACACCAGCCTTTCAATCCTTACAATCTTCCTGACTTCAGCAATAATTGAAACAACATCCCACTCACCTTTGCCATGTCTGGCAGAGGTTGCAGCTCTTTCTATTGCATCCCTCTAGCTGTCAAGTCAAGAGCTCCTGTGTCACACAAGGAAAAGCAATCTTTTACCTGCTTTGCCATGCTCATGGCAGCAGGAATGCAGATGCCAGCAGCTGATGCCCACAAGGACAGCCAGCCTGGACTTATTTTCATTACGTACCTCTGTCCTGATGTCCTTCTACAAGCTGGAACATTTCTCCATCTCAGCAGAAGAGGGCGGGAGGGGTCCAAGGTGAGGGCACACTCTGCTCTTTATCTGGCACTCAAAGAGAAAGAGAAAATGAAAACCAGATGTGTTTCCCTGCCCATGGCAAACACCAGCCTTTCCATCCTTACAGTCCTTCCTGACATCAGCACTAATTGAAACAACATCCCACTCACCTTTGCCATGTCTGGCAGAGGTTGCAGCTCTTTCTATTGCATCCCTCTAGCTTTCAAGTCAAGAGCTCCTGTGTCACACAAGGAAAAGCAATCTTTTACCTGCTTTGCCATGCTCATGGCAGCAGCAATGCACATGCCAGCAGCTGATGCCCACAAGGACAGCCAGCCTGGACTTATTTTCATTACACATCTTTGTCCTGAAGTCCTTCTAGAAGGTTGAACACTTCTCCATCTCTGCTGCAATGGTCAAAAAGGGTCCAAGTTTAGGGCACACTCTCCTCATGGCCTCTTGCACTCAAATACAAAGGGAACATGAAAACCAGAAGTGTTTCTTTGCCCATGGCAGACACTAGCCTTTCCATCCTGACAGTCCTTCCTACAATCACCTGGAATTGAAACAACATCCCCCACATCTCTTTTTTGAACTTATTCATGCATGAATAATAATAATGAGAATTTTTCTGTAAATCTTATTTCTGCATGGAAACGATCAGATAACCGGAGCTTTTTTCTCTAAAACAATCCAGGTAATTTGCATTGCTTATCTATGTACACAAAATGTTTTGTCCTTTCATCTCAAATATCAATACATCTGGCAATATAATACAGAAAAAGTATTTACAGACATTTTTGGACATAGATCACTTCTGGTCAAGTGGGAAAGAATCCCTTAGCTGCAATCATGACATTCTTTTATCACTTTCTCTGATTTAGCCAGTGTTACTAAAAGGGAAATAAGACACAGGCTTTCGATAGCAGCTGCCAATTTAAGAACAATAATAAGTTTTATTATTCTTGGCTAAGATCAAAGTCCCACATTTCAGGATTATCTCCAGCTCATCAAGTATAATTAACAGTTTTGGATAGCCACATTATTGTATAGCAATATTGTCTTCCTGCAAGGAATTTCATTGTTTTGACACGTGCCACAGGTTGTTAATATACTGCCTGATTACCATTTATTTTTTTTATTGGCTTATGATGACCACAGAAAATTATACAGCAACACCATAAAAACTTTAAATCCTATCCCATGTATCTGCATTCATACGAAAATAATATTGGAAAGCATTGGTGAAACTAAGATTACAAAATGAAGCAGAGGACAATTTCAGTGAAAGCCTGCAGGTTTTACTTCTCTGCCCATTTCAAACCCCTGAAGACATCCACGGGTTTCCTGCTGTGGGACACAGGCACTCACCTGCAGCTCAGCACTGCCTGCTCATGCCTGCGCACACCTTCAGGCTGGAACCAAGGAAATCCTCAGCAAAGACATCAGTACACTTTTGTTAGGATGACTTTCATAAGGAAGCATCAAATATTTCTTCACGAGAAATACTGCAAGTCCCTTTGACACTAGCCCTTATTTTAAATGTTTAGATTTGTGCTTCATTCAGGCGTGCTGTCACTCACAAAAAGATTTTTATTCTTTTGTTTTTTATTCTGAGGAACAGAGTGATTTCTGCCTTGTTTACTGACTGTAGGCACAGCAATACTCCTGCACCTTCAGGGAAAAGGCAAATCCATCTCTTTCACACCCTACTTCTATCAAGCTCACTCACCTTACAAGGTATTTATTGCAAGCAGCTCTTCCAAAAATGGAGATTAGCAGAACCTGCAACCCAGGACACCTCAGTAAGCCAGTACTTTTCATCTCCTGAAGGTGTAGGTAGACACAGAGCTGGAACATCTTTTCCAGAGCTGTGTGATGCTATCTCATCTGTGTTCCCTTACTGTTGACTCAGTTTCACTTCTTATCTAACCTGGTTGCATCCCAGGATTTCTGGTGCCAAAAATAAACTGACAGCTTTCATCACTAGTTAAAAGGAAACTGCAATAGGAAAAGCAATTTTTCTGATTTCTCTGTTGATCAGAGATGCTTCATGCAAGCCTGATGCGGTAGAAACAATATCAGCTTTAGAATGACAGTCATTAGAGCAGAATCCTTTCACTGATGAAATCCCACAGTCCTGATTCATACAAGACTGACACTGGAGGACACAGTAGTTTAGATGAGAGCGCATTAAAAATGACTAAGTTAAGGTCTCAGCAAAGAGTGACAAGTATGAAAAAAAGAAGTTGCAGAAACTGCTTCAGTTTGGCACTCTGGCATAAAGTATGACAACACACAACCTGCCTGTGCAGTTCCAGAAGCAGAAGAAAGCCGTCAACCAGGACTTGTTCTCATCTGCTCTGAAAGTCCACTGGGACAAGGCCACTTTTCTCTGACGTGCTTCCAGAAGTATCACTTCTGAGCACTGTGCCAGGGAGTTACCAAGATACTGTTTATGTGTACAAAGGAGAAAAAGACGTCTGTCTGGAAACAGACATTGACTTGAAGGAGAAGCAGCATTTTCCAGAGTACTTCAGAAAGAACTGAGCACTGCCCCAAGAGCTTCAGAGCGGCAGGCTGTCACAGTGTGCCAACCAGCTCAGCTGTGAGTTGGCACTGAAGCTGCACCACAGGGAGAACAAAGCCCCCTGTGCACCCTTGGAGAGCCAAGGGTTGGAGATTCATGAACCTTGAGCTCCTTTCCAACCCGGGCCATGCTGTGATTCTGGGATTCTCACCTTTGCCTCATCTGGCAGAGGGAGGCAGCTCTTTCTCTTGTCTCCCTATGGCTGTCAGGTCACCAGGGCCAGTGTCACACAGGGAACTGCAAACACTGTGTGTGCTGTGCCCTGCCCATGGCAGCACAGAGGCAGCTGCCAGCAGCTGATGCCCACAAGGACAGCCAGCCTGGACTTCCTTTGATTCCTTCCCTTTGGATCAGCGTCCTTCAGGAAGGCGGAACATCTCTCCAGCTGAGCAGCAGAGGACAGCAGGGCTTCGTTGTCTGGGCATGTTCTCTTCTGGCCCTCTGGCCCTCACAGACACAGGAGGAGGACACAGAGGCTGCTGTAACACAGCCAGCCCTGCCTCTCAGGTCAGCTCTCAGGCCATCCTCTCTCCCCTCAGCAGCAGCTCACTGTTCTGCACTCCTCTGGCCTGGGCTGGCAGAGGTGTGCAGCAGTTCTGCTGATCTCCCAGTGCTGGCCATGTCTGCAGTGCCTGTGTGAAAGACACAGGAAGCTGCCAGCATTGCACTGCTCTGCTGTGCCCCTGCCATCACCGAGTTTGCTGTCAGCAGCTGCTGCTACACGTCCATTCAGGCACAGGCCTTTCCTTCCTGGCCCTCTTTCCCCCCCTCTCTCCTCTGCTCTCTCTCGTGCTCCCCTTTGGCCTGGGCTGGCTGAGCAGTGCAGGCCTTGTTGTTGCTCCCTGGGCCAACTACGTCACGGTTCCCCGTGACTCTGCCAGCTGCTCTGACACAGCGACTGCGTCCTCAGTGTGGATTCCAGAATGCGACAGACGTCCAGAGAAGACTTCCAGGGCTGATTGGAACATGCTGCCATCAAGAACTGCCATGGCTCAGGCCCCCTGGGAATCTGCTCACAGCGAAAGCTGCTGTCACTCTGTGTGGGCACAGCCTTGTCTGTGTAGGCCTGCTCACACTGCAGCCCCTGTCTGCACCAGAACCGTGCCGATCCACCTTCTCTTGGCCTCCTTGCCTGCATGGAAAAGGGCAGCTTGGGCTGAAGTCCCTCAACTTTCAGATGGCCGAGTGAAGTCTCTGAGCCCTGGTGACCCAGCAGGGACAGGGAGGTGATTGTTCCCCTCTACTCTGCTCTTGTGAGGCCCCATCTGGAATACTGCGTCCAGGTCTGGAGCCCCCAGTACAAGAAAGACAGGGAGCTGCTGGAGAGGGTCCAGAGGAGGGCCACAAAGATGATCAGGGGACAGGAGCACCTCCCCTGTGATGACAGGCTGAGGGAGCTGGGCTTGTTCAGCCTGGATAAAGAAGGCTGCGGGGTGACCTCATTGCAGCCTTTCAGTACCTAAAGGGAACCTACAAACAGGAGGGAAATCAACTCTTTGAAAGGGTGAAGCAGGACAAGGGGAAATGGTTTTAAGCTGAGGGAAGGGAGATTTAGGTTGGACGTCAGGGGAAATTCTTTACGGAGAGAGTGGTGAGGTACTGGAACAGGATGCCCAGGGAGGTTGTGGATGCCCCTTCCCTGGAGGTGTTCAAGGCCAGATTGGATGGGGCCCTGGGCAGCCTGGTCTAGCTTTAGGTGGAATGGTTGGTGGCCCTGCGTGTGGCAGGGGGGTTGGAGATTCATGATCCTTGAGGTCCCTTCCAACCCTTGCAATTCTGTGATTCTGTGATTCTGTGACCCACTCAGCTCTTCAGCCTGCTGACCTGGTCTGCTTGGGCTGTCTTAAAGGGCAGAGGGCACGTTATCCTAATGTCCCCACATACATCCCTCTTAGCATACTGTAGTCCAGTTCCTAAAAGGACACCTGCACAATCTCTCTGAATGTTAATCAACAGGTAGTTAGTTTTCACTGGTGATTCGCTATGTGTTTAGTCAGAGGTGCAATGATTCTAATTGTGAGAGAAAGAAATTCCCAGTTGTCATCTGGTGGAACACACTTCAGACTGGAATTGTACTTGTGGGCATCTGTTGCTGGAAAATTTAATGTCAGTAAACTGCCTAGATAATGACAGAATGAGGGTGACAATAGAATGGTACGTAATCACAGTGCAATGAAAAAAGTATGCAGGGTGCAGGAAGGGAGGTGTGGACATTCTGAGTTGCAACTCTGTATTTGCTCCAGAAAGCTCTATCAGAATGGAAGACTGAAGGAAATACTTTGAGTGTTTTTTTAATGTGACTGGATAAAAGATCCATGTGGCAAATTGAATAACTGAGTGGTAAAGGGACATAGATACCTCACTGTTTCATGGAACCTTTCAATTAAGCACCTGAGCACTGTGTACAGGACTTGGGAATATAAGTATTAGAGGATCATGGAATATCTTTATTTGGAAGGGACCTCGAGGATCATGTATTCCACCTCCTGGTTCCACACCAGACCTCCTATGGGTCAAGCCCTGTGTCTGAGAGCATTGTGCAAATGCTCTTTGGCCTTTGTCAGCTCAGTGCCAAACCACTGCCCTGGGGAGCCAGTGCCAAATTCCATGTATCTAGTTCATCCTACAGAATGATGCCAAGAACAGTTATAGAGATCGACTTACAAACAAAATTCTTGTCTTGAATTAATGGTACACTCACCATTTAAAAAAAAAAAAAAAAAAAAGAAGAAGAAGAAAAAGAAAAAAAAAATCAAAGCCACATTCTTACGCTGGCATTTTACAGTATTGTCAGATTTTTGTAATTCTGATGTGTCAGATCAAGGTTCTCTCATCATGAAATAATGACCAAATTCTCCTTTCAGATCTAAACATACAAATGTTAAAGGCAACAGTGCTGTTCAAGAGTACATTACCACCTCAAACACTGCTTTGGCTATAAAACTGAAGGTAGGAAGGAATTTTGTCAAGGAGTTAGAAGAAAACATGTAAGTGTAGATTTAAAAGCAACCTGTATTGTTACTTAGAGTTTGATATAGTGTAATCCAATGCACAGTACTTGTAACGTGTGTTTTACAAAATGCTGTGCAATGTAGGCATCTATTAAGATAAATGCTGCAAGTTCTCATATGTCCATGACCTTTTCAAACAGTTCCTTACTCCTACACATCACTACGAGTAGTTCTTCTGTCAGGAAGGATCACATGAGTAATTAACCTGTGACCTTAAGTTTGGAATTAAATGCATACAGTGGAAGTAAGAGCTGTGGGTTATTTTGCTCTTTCAGTGTTGAACAGCCGAGGTGTTTTGTTTTGGAGGGTGGACAGTGATGGGACAAGTGGGGAGTGGCTTTAAACTGAGACGGGGGGTGTTGAGGTTGAGGTTGGATGTGAGGAGGAAGTTTTTCAGCCAGAGGGTGGTGAGGCACTGGAACAGGTTGCCCAGGGAGGCTGTGGATGCCCCATCCCTGCAGGCATCCAAGGCCAGGCTGGATGTGGCTCTGGGCAGCCTGGGCTGCTGGCTGGCAGGTTAGAAACCCAACATGACTTTATTGCAGCCCTGGGTGCAGGGGGATCACTGCTCCTCGCATGCACACAGAAGAGCTGGAGCACACAGGTGATGTACATTCCACTTGTGAACATTCCTGCAATTGCAGAGAGCGTGCGCCTGTTCCAATCACTGCTGCACAGATTAAAAACTCATTGCAGATGAGCTGTTTTGGTGTGGGGTTCTTGCCAACGGTCTGCAGTGGCTGTGTGATTCCTCGGGGAGTTGCTCTCCAGCCCAAAGGTCATGTCCTAAGTCGACCAGATCCCGTTTGTGTCCAGAAATGGCTGACAACAGATCAGCTGCTGGTCAAGTTTCTAACAGCACACTGGCCTTGCTCCAGTGTCTGTGTCATCAGCCCCAGCACATACGGTGCACCTCTTCAAGGCTTTGCAACACTGAGACTCTGCACTTGGGCTCCAGACATCCTGCTGCACCAAGAGGTTATTCTAGCTTTGGTATCTTGCAACTTTGTATATAACTACATCACTGTAATCATAAATGTCTAGGAGCATGGAGATGGAGAAATTAATCTTCCTGTAATTCTCTGTACTGAAGCCCCATGGTTGTCAACACCTAATGCAATATTGAAATTTCAGTTGAGAAATTGAAAGCTGTCCCTAACAAAAAAACATCTGCATTTGTTATTGAAATCACACTGAGGATCAAGAAATCCAAATGCTTCTAGCATAACCACGATTATAGGCAGTGTTTAGACAAGCTCTTACAGGAAAACCATGAACACAAGGCTTAGGAGAGACTAAGTGATGCACTCTGCAGGAATACTCATGGAAGTCTTCACAGTGCAGGAGTCTGATCTGATTACAGATGCTGTGCTTTAAGTACCCCTTATCATATCTTTTTTTTCACTGTTGTGCAGGGGTTGGACTCAGTGATCTCTGCAGGCTGGAGATGCTGTTTGCTAATGGCAGATGGAGAGAGGAAAAGCAAGTGCAAGGCATGCTGTGCATAGCCACCACATGGCATCTGCACCATTTCCCCCTGCACCAAGGAGGAGCAGCTCACAAGCTTGGCCTGGGCCAGGGAAGGGAGCAGACAAACATCTGGACCGACCCCAAACGAGCTGGTTCTGCAGGTTGGGTGTCTTCTGCTGCTTGTCTCACATCCTGCTGCTCAGCGGTAGATTTGTTCCTGCTCAGTGCTAACAGGAAACTCACACAGCATTTCTGTTTCAGCTGTGCCAACGCTTTGATCCCTTGCTGCTTGGATGGGGCGTTTGAAGAATGATGCCTGTGCTGATGTCCAGCCAGGCTTTGGGGATGAGTCTCCACACCAGGGTCCGTCTGACAGGACTGAGGGCTGGGGATCGGGCCAGGTCGAGTCCAGCGTGCTTTGCTCTTGTTCTTAGTGCTTGTTTTTGCTCAGGAGGGCAGGAGGTGAACCTCGTGAACCAATGCCTGCAGATGGGGTTTGCAGAGAAAGAGGTCCTGCAGGCCTTGTGTGACAGCCACGGAGCTGCAGCGAGGCTGCATCAGTGTAAAACACCAGAGATCCATGGAGGTGTGAAGGGGAGCTGTGGGCTGCAGTCACGCAGGAAGGGATGTGCATGCTCGGGGTTTGGTTGTTGTGTGTGTGTTAAGTGACTGTGATACCACTGCTGGGTCAGTGTGAGTGTACGGAACAAGTGTGACAGCCTTTTTGATGGAGCCCTGTGAAAGGAGTCCTATGGACTTGAGATCCAACTATCAGCCTGTGGGCATCATCCAGGAGTTGGGGTAGGGGATGAGGCAAGGGAAGGTGGTGTAAGAAGGTGATAAAGCAGTCTGGCAGCAGTTCTGTGTTTCTCCCATCTCCTGCTTTATTTCCTTCCAGGTGAAATAGATGGGTGCTGCAACATGCCCTTGAATGTAACAAAACCCACTCTAGTGTGGATTTGACATGGGCCCAGCACTGCAAGGTACGCTGCTGGGAGGAAGCGTCCATCTGGCTGAGGGCAGGAAGGCCCTCCAGAGGGATGCACTGAGGCCAGTTGTGCGAGGCTCAACAAGAGCAAGCGCCAGGTCCTGCGCTTTGGTCATGACGACCCCGTGCCAGCTTCTCCAGGATTTGGCTGGGGTAGAATTCCAAGCAGCCCCTGATTCCAGAACGTTGGGCTGGGCTGTTGGAATCTTCTGCCCTTGTGACTGGTCTTGCCTCCCCACCCTGTCCGTCGTGGTGGAGCAGCCTGGTGGCCCTCAGTGATGTCATAAGGGCTAGAATGAGGGGAGGAGCAGTGCGTGCTGCGTCCCTTCATTGGAGCGCTGGAGCTCTGACTGAGCAGCTCGCTTGTTGCACTTGTGCACCGACTGCGTCCCTTTGTCTTCACACCGTCCTGTGCAGCACTTGTAGGTAAGCTGAGACAGTGTGGGAGAGACGGGGGGACAGTGAGTGCTGAGAACTGCTGGCTGGCGGAGCTCATAGGATCACATTATCTCCATCAGCAGAGGGGTGGCCATGAGGGACAGGGAGGTGATCGTCCCCCCCTGCTCTGCTCTTGTGAGGCCCCAGCTGCAGTACAGTGTCCAGAAAGACAGGGAGCTGCTGGAGAGGGTCCAGAGGCGAGCCACAGAGATGATCAGGGGACAGGAGCACCTCCCCTGCAAAGACAGGCTGAGGGAGCTGGGCTTGTTCAGCCTGGAGAAATGAAGGCTGTGGGGTGACCTCATGGCAGCCTTCAGTACCTAAAGGGAGCCTAAAAAGAGGAGGGGAATCAACTCTTTGAAAGGGTAGATAACAGCAGGACAAGGGGAAATGGTTTTAAGTTGAAAACTTAAGTTTTTAAGTTGAGGGAGGGCAGATTTTGGTTTTTCCCTCGTAGTCTTTGCTAAACCGTGGAAGCAAACTGACCTGCTCTTTCTCTCTCCTCTCTCCACCCTCTGCCTGCTTCCCTGCTGCAGCTTTTGCTCGTGGAAGATCAGAGCGTAGTGACAAGGAACGGCTGCGGATTCGTGAGATTTGTCTCCCTCGTTCTGATCTCTTGCCAGGTACCTGCCATGGTTTGTCCCCCCACATGCTTTAGCAGCCCGTGACGCCCCGTGTTTAGTAACACAGCCTCATCCAGCTTTGATGGGACGCTGGTCACGTGTGGGTTTTCTCCACGTGCTCTGCAGCTCAGCCCTCAGAAGGATGCTGTCTGTGGTCCTGTGACCAGCTGGTCTTAAGGAAACCAATCCCTTAGGCAAAGAGTCCCAGCCCCAGCTTGTGCAGAGCTGCACAGCATCACCAGGGACACCAGCAGGCGTGCTTGGGCTGTGTGAGTGTGCCCGACAGCTGTAGGGAGCACAGCAGAGATGTGAACAGAGAACATAAAAGTGTGTTTCTTTTCAGTTCCAGCTTGTCACACCTACGCTGATGGCTGTGGCGTGCAGCGAGATCAGCTGTGGGCCTGACCTGGCATGGACAGAGGTAGAGTATGAAGCTCTGATTGGTCTTTGTTCCCTGACTGCAGCCAGCAGAGTGAGCCGCAGATGTGCTCTCCTGCTTTCCAAGAGAGCTCCTCTGTGGCAAGACAGTAGTGCAAGTGTGGCAAGTTTTTAAAAGTACCAGAGCCATCTCGGCTGTTGTGTTTGTCCTCTACTGACTTTTCCCTTGAAATGGCTGCAGGAACAACAATCATTCTCTGCTCTGTTTGGCCTCGCTGTTGGTTGGACTGCTCAAGAGAGCTGCTTGGTGCTTGCAATGGCACTGTTTGCACCTTGTAACTGCAGCCGTAGCTTTGGTTTCCCTCTTCACGGTCTCCTAGCATCTGAAACAGTCAGCCTTCCTGCACAAAGAGCGCAGGAAAGGTGGGGGCAAAATGGACAAGGCCACCTGTCTGCATCAGTGCCATTGCTGATTAGTCTGGGTGGGGAGAGATGCATCTTTGCTGGCGTGTGCCTGCTGCACACCAGGAAGAGAAACAGCCGTTATTAGACTTGCAGTTCCTTCTGAAGTGCCCATGATAAGGACCGAGTGCATTTCCTGCAGCTTTCTCTGCAGATGTGCTCCTCACCTTGAAGTCCTCCTTGTTGGTTCCCAGCTCCTCACCGTGGCCTGTGCTCTCTGTTTCAGACTGAGAACAAGGGGAAGCCCCTGCTGGACCATGAGGTGGCACCTGTGAATGTTCCAGCTATTGCTGCTGCCCATGCTATTAAGAGACACGTTGCCCAGGCAGCGGATGAACTCTCCTTTGAGGTAAGCAGTTCAAGGCGTTCCTTGTTGCTCAATTTTACAATGGCAAATGCCTTCAGAGCTGCACTGGTTCAAGTGCTCTCATGCTCGGCGATGTTTGGCAGTGCAGAAGAATGCAGTCATTTGAGCTGTGCTTTCCTCCCAGCCGTGCTGAAGCTGGGATTGACGTTGCAATCTCTTGCAGGTGGGAGACATCATCTGTGTCATCGACATGCCACCAAAGGAGCTGAGCCCCTGGTGGAGAGGCAAGCTCGGCTTCCAGGTAGGCACAAGCTTCAGACTGGAGAGTGCAACTTCAGTAAAGGCAGGAATCTCAGCTTAGAGCTGCTCTGCCTGCACAGGATGCCTAGTGGACATAAACAGTTTCCCTGTGTCGGTGTCAGAGGACCTTGCCTTTGGCTGCAAATGTTGAAAAATTATTACCTTTATGCTGTGAACTATGGCCATTTTCTGCTGGATAGACTTATGGAACGTCAGGCAAGCACGTTCCGAGGGAAATGTTACGTGGCTTTTGGTTTAACAGTTCAGATCTGAGAAGTGCTGCATGCAATAGTTGGCCTCTCTTTTCTTCTTGTTACAGGTTGGATTTTTCCCAGGGGAGTGTGTGGAACTCATTAATAAGAACATTCCTGAGGCACTCATCAACTCTGTGCCAAAGCCAGGTATGGATGTTACATTTGATGGTGTGGGGAAGCAAAATGAAGTCTTTTTTGGGGTGCGTTCCATGTTTAGTACCTCCTTTATCCATCCCACATTGTCCTCTGGGTTGATGATTCTTCATGCACACCATGGGGCAGAGATTTGGCCCAATCCTCCTATGTTTATGATTGGACTTGGCAAAACTATAGAATCTTCATAGAATGGCTTGGTTTAGAAGGGACCTCAGGGATCATCATGCTCCAACCCTCCCGCCTCAGGATGGTCTCCCAGCCCCCACATTTAATGTGAGACTAGACCAGGCTGCCCAGGGCCCCATCCAGCCTGGCCTTGGGCTCCTCCAGAGATGGGGAAAATCCCTTTTTGTATGTACTGGTTGGTAATGTTCTTCCCGTTCTGACGTGCTCTGTAGAATGTGCTGCGCTCAGCCTCTTCCAACGGAGCCAGACCTGAAATGACCTGGTTTCTTCCTTTTGTTGTGCAGTGCCCAAGAAACGCAGCAAGATCCTCACCTTCCTTCGTTCCTTGGTGAAGGCCCGCCCAAAGGAACCGACCGAGCGGGAGGTGGAGAAGGAAAGGGTGTTTGGCGGTGACCTGGGAGAGCATCTTCTCCACTCCGGTCGTGATGGTAAGGAGCTGCCCATTCCTGAGATCTTCCTCTGCTGGGCATCTAAAGAAGATGAAAGGGAGCTCATATCTAGCAGGGGGCAGGCTGATAGCCGTGGAGACACGTTTAATAGGAGTTGATGGCTGAAGGATAAAGTGAGGCGGATGCTCCTAAGAGACAAGCACATCTGTATTTGCTTCAGCCAAGCCTGGCTGGGCTTAGTGGATGGGATGTGAAGCACAGCCTGCAGCAGGACTTGAATCAGGAGCTCCACTGACGGCTGGCACGTGTTCTTCAGTCCCCCAGGTCCTCCAGAGCTGCGCTGAGTTCATTGAGCAGCACGGCGTGGTGCAGGGGATATACCGCCTGTCCGGCGTCGCGTCCAACATCCAGAGACTGCGGTAAGAGTGCTGCGACTGACACAGCCTGAGTGCATCTGGTGTGGCTTTGGGCTTGCCTTCCTCTCGCTCAACCGGGTTTGCGTCCCTCTCTCCAGGCAGGAATTTGAGTCGGAGCAGATTCCTGAGCTCACCGTCCGTGACATTCACAGCGTGAGCTCCCTCTGCAAGATGTACTTCAGGGAGCTCCCGAACCCTCTGCTCACCCACCAGCTGTACGGCAAGTTCTCGGTAAGCACAAGGCCACGTCTTTCATTTCCCTCTTCCTGGGCCTCTTGGCAGATGGCTGCAGCAGTGCCCCAGCTCGGAGGCCCTTTTGCTGTCAGCCCCACGAGGTTTACTCGCAGTGGTGTACTAGCCTGATTGGTGTCTCGCTCCCTTTCTGCACTACTCCAGGATGCTGTTGGTGCCGCTACAGAGGAGGAGCGGCTGCTCAGAATGCAGGACGTCATCCAGCAGCTGCCCGCTCCTCACTACAGGTCAGTGCTGCCCTCAGCCTGCTGAGCTCAGCCCTACTGCATCGCAGAGGGCAACGATGCGGTTCCAGGCTCTGTCTCACGCCGGCAACACGATGCCTGTGTATGCTGAAGGGTTGAAGGCTCCATGGGCTTACTTTATGGGGTCAGTTCCTGGGCACGGGGGCACGCTTGGTGCAGCTGATGGCTGCGGCTGTGCTGTGCTGGGGCTTGGTGCTGCAGCGTGGCACTCAGTCAGGTTGGATCTACTTCATCTTCGGTGACAGTAGCAATCACAAGAAGTAGCATGAATGGAGGTTTGCTTTCTGAATTGCAGCACGGCATGCTCGTTGGTGCTGAACGTTTGCTTCTCTTGTTTTCCAGGACACTGGAGTACCTGATGAGACACTTGGCATGTCTGGCTGGGAGCTCCACGGTAACAAACATGCATGCCAAGAACCTAGCCATTGTGTGGGCTCCAAACCTCTTAAGGTAAACTGCTGGTTCTGTTTCAACACAATGCTTACATCTGTTCTCCAGTAGAAAAAAAAAACAGTCCTCCCTTTTTCTCCATCAAATGTGCTCTTCTCCTGTAAAATCTGTGGCTGACAGAAGCGCAGGAGCCTGGGCTGTTCTCCATCCCCACGGGCACAATGTCTAGGTGACAATTTCTGCAGTCTTGTTGAGATGGGACTGACGTGTCCTTGATCATCCAGGGGAATTTCTGCAGTGGCATCACTGATTGCCCACTGCGGAAGTCTCCAGAGCCTCAGCTGACAGCTTTTGGCTGCAACAATTCAGACTCGGGGAAACGGTCTTGGAGAAATGACTTCTAAAATCTGCCTTTTCTACAGATCACAGCAGAACGAGTCTGCCTGCGCCAGCGGAAGAGCTGCCTGCATGGAGCTGCAGACGCAGTCAGATGTGGTGGAATTTCTCATCAACCACACCGACGTCCTCTTCTGCTCCAAATCCAGAGCAGACATTGCAGATGCAGCAGGTGAGTGTCTTCCTCCATTAGCTTTATCTTGACCTGACACCTTGACCAAATGCAGGCCTTCTCCAGGAACTTTGAGATACTCTTTTACCATCAAGGGGACAGCAGACCTCTGGGCTTCCATTAGGGTGTGGCATCCTGTTGCTGGATGCTGAGAATGTCCAAGCCCAAACTTTACAAGGAAGAAACTGTCATTATTATGGTTTGCATGCAGGAAAAGCTTGATGCAAGTGTGGCAAGTGTGGCAAGTGTGGCAGAAGCTTTCTCAGTTCCCTGCCCCCATTTCCTTGGATTTTTCCTTGCCTATTTTGATACAGTAAGCTGCTCTTAATGATGACCGTGTCCTTTGCCATAAACACACATCTGACGTTATGGTTATTTTGAGCTCCTCTTCTTCCAGTTGCTCGGATAAGCAAGCCTGAGAAAAATACAGCACCTCCCCCAGAACTCTGGTGGCTGTGCTGCTGCTTTTCTGCTGCTGATCCTCGCTCTTACCTGTGGTTTTCCCTTACAGGCCAGAATTCTCTCCCAGGGCCCAAGTCTGTGGGAGTCTCTTCTGCTGCCAGAAAGCTGCTCAGCCTGGAGGAGGCACAGGCACAGAGGCGAGGCCACAGCACCTCTTCTGTGGTAACAGAGAGCAGCAGGGACATTGAAGTGGAAGAAAGCCCTGCAGCTGGGCAGGGCAAATTCCACACAGTCATCGACTTTCCATCTGACAGGTAAAGAGGACTTTCTTTTCCAGCACCTAGCATCATTGTTTGGGTGGGTTTTTGTGTTTTCCTGCAGAAACCAGGCAGTGCTAGGAACAAGCAACTGCTGCCAAGAGCTCAGTGCTGCTCTTCCCTCACCCTCCACCACGCACGACTCACAGCATTGGCTGTTTTCTCTCTCCAGGCAAAATCCACCCAGCAAGACTGAGGAATCACCAGCTAGCAGTTGGTGTTGCTGCTTCAGCCTCAGAAAGCCATCCTCTGGCAGCAAACGCCAACTGCAGCGCAATGCCAGGCAGCCCTCAGAAACAGCAGTGGTAGTCCTGGCAGGTAAGGGTGCAAATGCAGCTTCCAAATCCCTGCTTTTCAGGAACATAGAATTCAAGCTTGCAGTGCACTTGTATCTCCTTCTGGCATTCCAGCCCCTGCCTAGCATCTTCACCCCTGATCAAGAACCACTGTCGTAATTCAGCTTCTGAAAGTTTGACACTAACCCCTGTGTATCCTTTCTAGGTGAATCGAGCCCTTGCCAACCCATAAGATCCAGGGCAAGCAGCGAGGATGCTCTCTGTGCTTCGATCAGTGGAGGGCTCTTAGGAAGCACAAACTGCTGCAGTTCCAACAGCAGCCTTCCATCTAACAACATTAATGGAGAGAAGGAGCTCATCGAAGTCCATGCTCTCATCACACCTGGCTCTGCTGAAGTTGGTGACGTGAGCCTCCCAGACACCACAGTCACAAGTGTGGTCTGTCACCCAGAGTCTCTGCAGTGCAGCCCATCCCAAGCACAGTGTGAGTGCCCCGACAGCAGCACCTCCATGCAGGAGCAGGTCAGTGTCAGGGAGGAGGAGCAGAGCCTCTTGCAGGAGGACTTTCAATCAGGCCTCCAGTCCCAGGCACCGGACAGCAGCACTGAGAGCTCTGAGCCACTCTCTCCATGACAAGACAGGATGAGTCCCATCTTCACCATGGACCTCTCACATCCTCCTGTCCTTTATACAGTAATAAAAGCACACTTGTGCTCAATCAACGCCTTGACTGCCTCCAGTGCCTTCATTCAAACAGATTGGGATGAATGCAGCACACAGCAAGGCACCTCAGCTTGCAATGCTGTGGCCGTGGGGTGCGTGCAGCACAGCTCCGGGTTTGTTCCTGTTTTGTCTGGCTTTGGGATGTCTGCAGGGGGAGCTCTGCTTCCATTTGGCATGGTAGCAAATAATCTCTCGCATCCTGGATGCTGCTCATGATACTCCCAAGCTTCCTGGCTGTGGCTTTGTGATGCTTTTCAGGGCTTTCTGATGCATTTTCATGCCTTGGCTGTTGCTTAACACCTCCCTCCTCCCATCATGTCCTTTCCTGGCTCCCATCTACGAACTGGCCCTGCAGATCATCTCCAGACCTGTCATCAGCACACTGCGGCAGTAGAAGCTCCCCCTGGCCAACGTCAGGCAGTACTGCTTGGTCTGCAGCTCAGTGGCCATTTCCCTTTTAGGTGGCTCCTGCAGAAGAACCAAGCAGCAGAACCTTTTGCTCACCCTGCAGCACACAAATGCTACAAAAGCAGAAACAACCTGGGAATCTCTGGGTCTGCAAGACTTCACAGACACTCACCGACTGTGTCTGATGTTTCCCTCCCATCCTTGATTTCCTTCTCCCCTTCTCCTCGTCTGATCCCACTGCTGAGCCATGATCAAGCTGCCCAGTGTGGCAGAGCATCGTGCAGAGCCGTGCTGGCACCTCCTCCCCTTCCTCTCCTGCAGCTCAGCGTGCAACCTGAGCAAGTTTTTTTCTGAGAAAGTGACCAGCTCTTTTCCATCCCTTTGCCCCTACAAACAGTTGTCCAGAGGATCTCATCCAAGGATTCCTGGAACAGCCTGCAGCTGGCTCTCCTGAAGTTCAGGCTCCTGCCTTTGCTTCCTGCCAGGCCCGCATTCCTTGAGATCACAAGCTCAAGGAGGGCATGGTCACTGCAGCCCTGACCGCCTCCTGTCGTAACCCCTGGTGTGCACCATGTCCAGCAATGCTTCCCTTCTGCTTGCTGTGCCCAATGCCTGCACCACAGAGTGATTCTCACTGCACTCCAGGAGTCTGTCAGATTGCTTGCAGCCAGCCATGCTGACTTCCCAGACTGACTGGAATCCCCCATCAGGATGAGAGTCAGTGAGTGCGATGCTTCTGCTGGCTGCAGTAAGCAGCTCCCACCAACAGGCTCTCTTTCCAGGCGGCTGTAGCAGACCCTCACCTCCAGAAGCCCTGCACTGCTGCAGTTCCTAATTTTACCCACAAGTTCACAACCTGGTCATGGCTCTTCTTATTTCTTTGCACTCAACTTCTCATCATAGAGGGCAAATCCCTTGCCTTCCAGAATTCCATAGTATCAACTGTGTCTGCTTTATGTCAGGATTTTTTGTCTTTCTTTTCTTTTCCCATTTTCTAGGTAGGAAAATGAATTTCTGAGCCAGGAGAAGCAGAAGTGAAACAGTCTTCCTGGCACTGCTCAGGTTGCAGGAGTTGCCAAGTGCTCCTCAGGTAATGTGTGCTGAAGAGCTGACCTTGGTGGCAGGGGCTGTGGCTGCATTTTGTGCCTGTCATGCGGGAATCCAAGAAAGCCTATTCAGAGCAGGAGCTGCAGAGCGAGATAAACATCACGAGAAGGTAAGGCTGAGAAGCAAGGCCACCTCCAGAAAGAAGAGAAAAACTGAGTCAAGTGAGCTGCGTGACGGCCGTGTGATGCTGACCATGATTGGAGGAAGAGCGCATGGCTGGGAATGACTGATGGCTCTGGTTGGATGGGTGCCTGTGTGCACAGAGGTAAGGAGTGTTTGTGGGATGTTTTGCTGGCATCTAACGGCTGTAAGGGGAAGTCAAGAGAGAAAACTTGTGAATGCATAGAAGGGATGTTAAAATCTGGAACAGACTGTTTGGATCATTCACAGCTGAGTCCATGCCAGATTGCCACGCTGCCAGAACCTGGGGCCTAGGATTTTCCTTTAAGAGTGCCAACTGCTTATTTTAAATGATAAAAAGTAACATTGATAGAAGCTTCCCTCCTTGCATTAGAATAAGGCATTGATATTTGATGTTTCTGTCTTTCCATTCCTTTAGCAGCCTGGGTGTTGATGCAGCTGTATGCATCTGCTGCCCTCTCCTTCTGTTTTGTGTAAAAGAACAGTAAAATATGCAATCAGTGTGAGATCTTCCTGAAGTATTTTACTTTATTTGCCCCTAGGCTGCAATGGCTGGGAAATGGCAGTGTCACCCAGGAGCCCACACGGCGACCTGATGTCTCATTGTTGGGGTCTATTGGGAACCACCACGATGACAAAAGAATGCCTGGGATTCCTCCGGCCCAAATGCCAAACCTTGCACTTGGCTGTGCTGAACCTCATGAGGTTCACCCAGGCCCACCTCTCAAGTCTGCTGAGCTCAAACAGATGTCATTTTTCTCGTGTCCTTCCATTCCGAGTCCATCTGTTCCCCAAAGCAAAAGAATTTGGAGGGAACCACCGACAGTTATGTGAGCGATTTCAGCGTCTATTTCTGATCATGGCAACAACTTCAGAGGTCACACTTACTTTACGGTGCCCGTTGTAATTCTGACCAAGGCTGCAGTTGCAGCTGACTTCCCAAGGCTGCAAGACGTGGTGGTGACACAGCCTTGTGCTTCTGCATTGGTGCTCATCCCACGTTTCCTTTCTCTGTCTCGCAGGTCAGCTCCTGCTGGAAGCAGATGGTATCCCAGTGTGAATGAAGGTCAGTGCAGGAGCAGCTGCTGATGGGAGGAAGGAAGTCCATGCTGAAGAGCTCTGAAGCATCTGCAGGTATGGTTCTGGAGGAGGCAGCAGTGATGTCGGAGGGCTCCCAGCAGGAAGCTGTCTCATCCAAATGCTTGCTGAGTGGTTGGAAGGGAGCTTTCTGCATGACAGCAGCACCAGCTGCTTGCTTCAAATGTTGCAAAGACAAGGATTAGCACGAGTTCCAGTATCTACAGTATCATCACGAATCACGATAGGATTACAATGTGTCCTCATACAAACGCAGCCATTTCTCTCTGAGTCCAAAGGCTGTCCGGAAAGCATCTTTGAGGTCTCTCACACCAAACCACTGCTGTCCGTGTGGGATCTGACTCATTAGGGTATAGGGGTTAGGAACCACAGGCTGTCTTTTGAGAACGGGTTCAGTCATTTCCTTACATCTTGCACCAGCCGATACGTGCCGTCTGCCTTCCGTGCCGACAGGATTGGGGTGTTATAAGGCCACAGACAAGGTTCCAGAAGACCATCCTTAACCAGTGTCTGTGTTACAGCTTTTAGACCCACTCTCCCTTCTAAGGCTATGGGATATTGTTGCTGTTTCACAGCTCCACTCCCTCCTTGGGCAGTTCTTTGTAAGGGAAAATTGTGAGTCCACCCCGATTTCCTTCCCCTGCCCACACCTTTGGATTCATTTCTTCTCATCACCAGCTGTTAACACATTCATTGACCCCTGATATCTGTTTAACAGACTTGCAGCTGTAATCCTCATTTAACTGTAAAATCTCTCCCCCATAAATCGGTCCCTGCTTCAGGCACAGAGAACAATTGCCCTGCAACTATTTTATCTTTCCATTTTAGTTCTGTGGTCTCCAAGAGTGGAGCTGTCATTTCTGATCCCTCAGCCCCAGTTATGCACAACAGCCACATCCAGATAAATGCCTGGTACCTCTGAAGTAGCTAATGCTGTAGGATGGAATGTTGTTTCTGCACTGGCTATCAAATGTGGGATTGCTCTGAAGCAGTACAGCACCATGTGTTTTGTAATTTGCCCTTAGAAACAGTTTGAAAAAGTAGAAAGACTTTATTAGTATTAGTATTAGTAAAAAGAAGTTATTTCATAACATATTTTAGAAATACAGTTGTTCAATCATGTGATCAATTCTCACTTACAGAACTGTAATAGTTACAAATTGCATGGGTATAGCATTAAGGACCAGAAAGCATGTTGTAAGGCCATTCTGTTTGGATAGGAGAAGCTCAGCAAAAGAAAAACAGACTCCAAAGAAGCCAGGGCCTCCACACAAGGCCGAAGTGACTCACTCTGTGGGCAGGTTGGGATGCAACAGGCAGGCATCAAGAGACTCCCCTCTGTCCTCCTTCCAAACTTCTCTCTCTTCAGGGATGAGCAGGTGTCCAGAAATAGTGGCCAAGTGTTGATAAGCAGCTGTCAGGCGTTCAATAATTAGCAGTATACCTGCTGAGCTAGCAACAATTGGTGTTTAGCCAGTCACACACACACACATAGAATGGCACTGGTTGGAAGGGACCTCAAGGATCTGGAATCTCCAACTCCCTGCCACAGGCAGGGCCACCAACCTCTGTAGCACTGCACATATGCACATTGCTGGATAGAAACAGCAGTGTGGGAAAAAACTGTATGCTGTGGATGCAAAGGGTGAATCAGAATGGCTTAACAGCTGTCCCACAAGGAAAAGCAATCCCTTACCTGCTGTGCCATGCTCATGGCAACACCAATGCAGAAGCTAGCAGCTGATGCCCACAAGGACAGCCAGCCTGGACTTATTTTCATTACATATCTTTGTCCTGATGTCCTTCTAGAAGCTGGGACATCTCTCCATCGCAGCAGAAGAGGGCAAGAGGGGTAGAAAGCATGCACACTCTCCTCTATTTTTCTGGCACTCAAAGAGAAAGAGAAGATGAAAACCAGATGTGTTTCCCTGCCCATGGCAAACACCAGCCTTTCCATCCTTACAGTCTTCCTGACATGATCAGCACTAATTGAAACAACATCCCACTCACCTTTGCCATGTCTGGCAGAGGTTGCAGCTCTGTCTATTGCATCCCTCTAGCTTTCAAGTCAAGTGCTCCTGTGTAACACCAGGAAAAGCAATCTGTTACCTGCTGTGCCATGCTCATGTCAACACCAATGCAGATGCCAGCAGCTGATGCCCACAAGGACAGCCAGCCTGGACTTATTTTCATTACATATCTTTGTCCTGATTTGCTTCTAGAATCTGGGACATTTCCCCATCTCAGCAGAAGAAGGCAGGGGAGTTACAAGGTGAGGGCACACTCTCCCCTGTTTATCTGGCACTCAAAGTGAAAGAGAAAATGAAAACCAGATGTGTTTCCCTGCCCATGGCAAACACCAGCCTTTCCATCCTTACAGTCCTTCCTGACATCAGCACTAATTGAAACAACATCCCACTCACCTTTGCCATGTCTGGCAGAGGTTGCAGCTCTTTCTATTGCATCCCTCTAGCTGTCAAGTCAAGAGCTCCTGTGTCACACAAGGAAAAGCAATCTGTTACCTGCTGTGCCATGCTCATGGCAGCAGCAATGCAGATGCCAGCAGCTGATGCCCACAAGGACAGCCAGCCTGGACTTATTTTCATTACATATCTTTGTCCTGATGTCCTTCTAGAAGCTGGGACATTTCACCATCTCAGCAGCAGAGGGCAGGGGAGTTACAAGGTGAGGGCACACTCTCCCCTGTTTATCTGGCACTCAAAGAGAAAGAGAAAATGAAAACCAGATGTGTTTCCCTGCCCATGGCAAACACCAGCCATTCCATCCTTACAGTCCTTCCTGACATCAGCACTAATTGAAACAACATCCCACTCACCTTTGCCATGTCTGGCAGAGGTTGCAGCTCTGTCTATTGCATCCCTCTAGCTGTCAAGTCAAGAGCTCCTGTGTCACACAAGGAAAAGCAATCTGTTACCTGCTGTGCCATGCTCATGGCAGCAGCAATGCAGATGCCAGCAGCAGATGCCCACAAGGACTGCCAGCCTGGACTTATTTTCATTACATACCTTTGTCCTGATGTCCTTCCAGAAGCTGGGACATTTCTCCCTCTCAGCAGCAGTGGGCAGGAGAGTTGCAAGGTGTGGGCAGACTCTCCCCTGTTTATCTGGCACTCAAAGAGAAAGAGAAAATGAAAACCAGATGTGTTTCCCTGCCCATGGCAAACACCAGCCTTTCCATCCTTACAGTCCTTCCTGACATCAGCAGAAATGGAAACAACATCCCACTCACCTTTGCCATGTCTGGCAGAGGTTGCAGCTCTGTCTATTGCATCCCTCTAGCTGTCAAGTCAAGAGCTCCTGTGTCACAGAAGGAAAAGCAATCTGTTACCTGCTGTGCCATGCTCATGTCAACACCAATGCAGATGCCAGCAGCTGATGCCCACAAGGACAGCCAGCCTGGACTTATTTTCATTACATATCTTTGTCCTGATTTGCTTCTAGAAGCTGGGACATTTCCCCATCTCAGCAGAAGAAGGCAGGGGAGTTACAAGGTGAGGGCACACTCTCCCCTGTTTATCTGGCACTCAAAGAGAAAGAGAAAATGAAAACCAGATGTGTTTCCCTGCCCATGGCAAACACCAGCCTTTCCATCCTTACAGTCCTTCCTGACATCAGCAGCAATGGAAACAACATCCCACTCACCTTTGCCATGTCTGGCAGAGGTTGCAGCTCTGTCTATTGCATCCCTCTAGCTTTCAAGTCAAGAGCTCCTGTGTAACACCAGGAAAAGCAATCTGTTACCTGCTGTGCCATGCTCATGGCAGCAGCAATGCAGATGCCAGCAGATGATGCCCACAAGGACAGCCAGCCTGGACTTATTTTCATTACATATCTTTGTCCTGATGTGCTTCCAGAAGCTGGGAAATTTCACCATCTCAGCAGAAGAAGGCAGGGGAGTTACAAGGTGAGGGCACACTCTCCCCTGTTTATCTGGCACTCAAAGAGAAAGAGAAAATGAAAACCAGATGTGTTTCCCTGCCCATGGCAAACACCAGCCTTTCCATCCTTACAGTCCTTCCTGACATCAGCACTAATTGAAACAACATCCCACTCACCTTTGCCATGTCTGGCAGAGGTTGCAGCTCTGTCTATTGCATCCCTCTAGCTTTCAAGTCAAGAGCTCCTGTGTCACACTAGGAAAAGGAATCTGTTACCTCCTTTGCCATGCTCATGGCAACACCAATGCAGATGCCAGGAGCAGATGCCCACAAGGACTGCCAGCCTGGACTTATTTTCATTACATACCTTTGTCCTGATGTCCTTCCAGAAGCTGGGACATTTCTCCCTCTCAGCAGCAGAGGGCAGGAGAGTTGCAAGGTGAGGGCAAACTCTCCCCTGTTTATCTGGCACTCAAAGAGAAAGAGAAAATGAAAACCAGATGTGTTTCCCTGCCCATGGCAAACACCAGCCTTTATCCTTACAGTCCTTCCTGACATCAGCACTAATTGAAACAACATCCCACTCACCTTTGCCATGTCTGGCAGAGGTTGCAGCTCTGTCTATTGCATCCCTCTAGCTTTCAACTCCAGAGCTCCTGTGTCACACAAGGAAAAGCAATCTGTTACCTGCTGTGCCATGCTCATGTCAGCAGGAATTCAGATGCCAGCAGGTGATGCCCACAAGGACTGCCAGCCTGGACTTATTTTCATTACATACCTTTGTCCTGATGTCCTTCCAGAAGCTGGGACATTTCTCCCTCTCAGCAGCAGAGGGCAGGAGAGTTGCAAGGTGAGGGCACACTGTCCCCTGTTTATCTGGCACTCAAAGAGAAAGAGAAAATGAAAACCAGATGTGTTTCCCTGCCCATGGCAAACACCAGCCTTTCCATCCTTACAGTCCTTCCTGACATCAGCACTAATTGAAACAACATCCCACTCACCTTTGCCATGTCTGGCAGAGGTTGCAGCTCTGTCTATTGCATCCCTCTAGCTTTCAACTCAAGAGCTCCTGTGTCACACAAGGAAAAGCAACCTTTTACCTGCCTTGCCATGCTCATGGCAGCAGCAATGCAGATGCCAGCAGCTGATGCCCACAACGACTACCAGCCTGGACTTATTTTCATTACATATCTTTGTCCTGATGTCCTTCTAGAAGCTGGGACGTTTCACCATCTCAGCAGAAGAGGGCAGGGGAGTTACAAGGTGAGGGCACACTCTCCCCTGTTTATCTGGCACTCAAAGAGAAAGAGAAAATGAAAACCAGATGTGTTTCCCTGCCCATGGCAAACACCAGCCTTTCCATCCTTACAGTCCTTCCTGACATCAGCACTAATTGAAACAACATCCCACTCACCTTTGCCATGTCTGGCAGAGGTTGCAGCTCTTTCTATTGCATCCCTCTAGCTTTCAAGTCAAGAGCTCCTGTGTCACACAAGGAAAAGCAATCTTTTACCTGCTGTGCCATGCTCATGGCAGCAGCAATGCAGATGCCAGCAGCTGATGCCCACAAGGACAGCCAGCCTGGACTTATTTTCATTACATATCTTGTAATGTCCTGATGTCCTTCTAGAAGCTGGAACATTTCTCCATCTCAGCAGAAGAGGGCAGGAGGGGTCCAAGGTGAGGGCACACTCTACTCTTTTTCTGGCACACAAACAAAACATGAAAACCAGATGTGTTTCCCTGCCCATGGCAAACACCAGCCTTTCCATCCTTACAGTCCTTCCTGACATCAGCACTAATTGAAACAACATCCCCCTCACCTTTCCCATGTCTGGCAGAGGTTGCAACTCTTTCTATTGCATCCCTCTAACTTTCAAGTCAAGAGCTCCTGTGTCACACAAGGAAAAGCAATCTGTTACCTGCTGTGCCATGCTCATGTCAGCAGCAATGCAGATGCCAGCAGCTGATGCCCACAACGACTACCAGCCTGGACTTATTTTCATTACATATCTTTGTCCTGATGTCCTTCTAGAAGCTGGGACATTTCACCATCTCAGCAGAAGAGGGCAGGAGGGGTCCAAGTTGAGGGCACACTCTCCTCTTTTTCTGGCACACAAACAGAACATGAAAACCAGATGTGTTTCCCTGCCCATGGCAAACACCAGCCTTTCCATCCTTACAGTCCTTCCTGACATCAGCACTAATTGAAACAACATCCCACTCACCTTTGCCATGTCTGGCAGAGGTTGCAGCTCTTTCTATTGCATCCCTCTAGCTTTCAAGTCAAGAGCTCCTGTGTCACACAAGGAAAAGCAATCTTTTACCTGCTGTGCCATGCTCATGGCAACAGCAATGCAGATGCCAGCAGCTGATGCCCACAAGGACAGCCAGCCTGGACTTATTTTCATTACATATCTTTGTCCTGATGTCCTTCTACAAGCTGGAACATTTCTCCATCTCAGCAGAAGAGGGCAGGAGGGGTCCAAGGTGAGGGCACACTCTGCTCTTTATCTGGCACTCAAAGAGAAAGAGAAAATGAAAACCTGATGTGTTTCCCTGCCCATGGCAAACACCAGACTTTCCATCCTTACAGTCCTTCCTGCAATCATCAGCAATGGAAACAACATCCCACTCACCTTTGCCATGTCTGGCAGAGGTTGCAGCTCTTTCTATTGCATCCCTCTAGCTTTCAAGTCAAGAGCTCCTGTGTCACACAAGGAAAAGCAATCTTTTACCTCCTGTGCCATGCTCATGGCAGCAGCAATGCAGATGCCAGCAGCTGATGCCCACAAGGACAGCCAGCCTGGACTTATTTTAATTACATGTCCTTGTCCTGATGTCCTTCTACAAGCTGGAACATTTCTCCATCTCAGCAGGAGAGGGCAGGAGGGGTCCAAGGTGAGGGCACACTCTGCTCTTTATCTGGCACTCAAAGAGAAAGAGAAAATGAAAACCAGATGTGTTTCCCTGCCCATGGCAAACACCAGCCTTTCCATCCTTACAGTCCTTCCTGCAATCATCAGCAACTGAAACAACATCCCACTCACCTTTGCCATGTCTGGCAGAGGTTGCAGCTCTTTCTATTGCATCCCTCTAGCTGTCAAGTCAAGAGCTCCTGTGTCACACAAGGAAAAGCAATCTTTTACCTGCTGTGCCATGCTCATGGCAGCAGCAATGCAGATGCCAGCAGCTGATGCCCACAAGGACAGCCAGCCTGGAATTATTTTCATTACATATCCTTGTCCTGATGTCCTTCTAGAAGCTGTAACATTTCTCCATCTCAGCAGAAGAGGGCAGGAGGGGTTCAAGGTGAGGGCACACTCTGCTCTTTATCTGGCACTCAAAGAGAAAGAGAAAATGAAAATCTGATGTGTTTCCCAGCCCATGGCAAACACCAGCCTTTCCATCCTTACAGTCCTTCCTGCAATCATCAGCAACTGAAACAACATCCCACTCACCTTTGCCATGTCTGGCAGAGGTTGCAGCTCTTTCTATTGCATCCCTCTAGCTTTCAAGTCAAGAGCTGCTGTGTCACACAAGGAAAAGCAATCTTTTACCTGCTTTGCCATGCTCATGGCAGCAGCAATGCAGATGCCAGCAGCTGATGCCCACAAGGACAGCCAGCCTGGACTTATTTTCATTACATATCTTTGACCGGATTTCCTTCTAGAAGCTGGAACATTTCTCCCTCTGAGCAGCAGAGGGCAGGATGGGTCCAAGGTGAGGGCACACTCTGCTCTTTATCTGGCACTCAAAGAGAAAGAGAAAATGAAAACCAGCTGTGTTTCCCAGCCCATGGCAAACACCAGCCTTTCCATCCTTACAGTCCTTCCTGCAATCATCAGCAATGGAAACAACATCCCACTCACCTTTGCCATGTCTGGCAGAGGTTGCAGCTCTTTCTATTGCATCCCTCTAGCTGTCAAGTCAAGAGCTCCTGTGTCACACAAGGAAAAGCAATCTTTTACCTGCTTTGCCATGCTCATGGCAGCAGCAATGCAGATGCCAGCAGCTGATGCCCACAAGGACAGCCAGCCTGGACTTATTTTCATCACATATCCTTCTCCTGATGTCCTTCTACAAGCTGGAACATTTCTCCATCTCAGCAGCAGAGGGCAGGAGGGGTCCAAGGTGAGGGCACACTCTGCTCTTTAACTGGCACTCAAAGAGAAAGAGAAAATGAAAACCTGATGTGTTTCCCAGCCCATGGCAAACACCAGCCTTTCCATCCTTACAGTCCTTCCTGACATCATCAGCAACTGAAAAAACATCCCACTCACCTTTGCCATGTCTGGCAGAGGTTGCAGCTCTTTCTATTGCATCCCTCTAGCTGTCAAGTCAAGAGCTCCTGTGTCACACAAGGAAAAGCAATCTTTTACCTTCTTTGCCATGCTCATGGCAGCAGCAATGCAGATGCCAGTAGCTGATGCCCACAAGGACAGCCAGCCGGGACTTATTTTCATTACATATCCTTGTCCTGATGTCCTTCTACAAGCTGGAACATTTCTCCATCTCAGCAGCAGAGGGCAGGAGGGGTCCAAGGTGAGGGCACACTCTGCTCTTTAACTGGCACTCAAAGAGAAAGAGAAAATGAAAACCTGATGTGTTTCCCTGCCCATGGCAAACACCAGCCTTTCCATCCTTACAGTCCTTCCTGACATCATCAGCAACTGAAAAAACATCCCACTCACCTTTGCCATGTCTGGCAGAGGTTGCAGCTCTTTCTATTGCATCCCTCTAGCTGTCAAGTCAAGAGCTCCTGTGTCACACAAGGAAAAGCAATCTTTTACCTGCTTTGCCATGCTCATGGCAGCAGCAATGCAGATGCCAGTAGCTGATGCCCACAGGGACAGCCAGCCTGGACTTATTTTCATTACATATCTTTGTCCTGATGCCTTTCTAGAAGCTGGGACATTTCTCCCTCTGAGCAGCAGAGGGCAGGATGGGTCCAAGGTGAGGGCACACTCTCCCCTGTTTATCTGGCACTCAAAGAGAAAGAGAAAATGAAAACAAGATGTGTTTCCCAGCCCATGGCAAACACCAGCCTTTCCATCCTTACAGTCCTTCCTGACATCAGCACTAATTGAAACAACATCCCACTCAACTTTGCCATGTCTGGCAGAGGTTGCAGCTCTGTCTATTGCATCCCTCTAGCTTTCAAGTCAAGAGCTCCTGTGTCACACAAGGAAAAGCAATCTTTTACCTTCTTTGCCATGCTCATGGCAGCAGCAATGCAGATGCCAGTAGCTGATGCCCACAGGGACAGCCAGCCTGGACTTATTTTCATTACATATCTATGTCCTGATGTCTTTCTAGAAGCTGGAACATTTTTCCATCTCAGCAGAAGATGGCAGGATGGGTCCAAGGTGAGGGCACACTCTCCTCTTTTTCTGGAACACAAAGAGAAAATGAAAACAAGATGTGTTTCCCTGCCCATGGCAAACACCAGCCTTACCATCCTTACAGTCCTTCCTGCAATCATCAGCAACTGAAACAACATCCCACTCACCTTTGCCATGTCTGGCAGAGGTTGCAGCTCTTTCTATTGCATCCCTCTAGCTGTCAAGTCAAGAGCTCCTGTGTCACACAAGGAAAAGCAATCTTTTACCTCCTGTGCCATGCTCATGGCAGCAGCAATGCAGATGCCAGTAGCTGATGCCCACAAGGACAGCCAGCCTGGACTTATTTTCATTACATATCTTTGTCCTGATGTCCTTCTAGAAGCTTGGATATTTCTCCCTCTGAGCAGCAGAGGGCAGGATGGGTCCAAGGTGAGGGCACACTCTGCTCTTTATCTGGCACTCAAAGAGAAAGAGGAAATGAAAACCAGATGTGTTTCCCTGCCCATGGCAAACACCAGCCTTTCCATCCTTACAGTCCTTCCTGCAATCATCAGCAATGGAAACAACATCCCACTCACCTTTGCCATGTCTGGCAGAGGTTGCAGCTCTTTCTATTGCATCCCTCTAGCTGTCAAGTCAAGAGCTCCTGTGTCACACAAGGAAAAGCAATCTTTTACCTGCTTTGCCATGCTCATGGCAGCAGCAATGCAGATGCCAGCAGCTGATGCCCACAAGGACAGCCAGCCTGGACTTATTTCCATCACATATTCTTGTCCTGATGTCCTTCTACAAGCTGGAACATTTCTCCATCTCAGCAGCAGAGGGCAGGATGGGTCCAAGGTGAGGGCACACTCTCCTCTTTTTCTGGAACACAAAGAGAAAATGAAAACAAGATGTGTTTCCCTGCCCATGGCAAACACCAGCCTTTCCATCCTTACAGTCCTTCCTGACATCAGCACTAATTGAAACAACATCCCACTCACCTTTGCCATGTCTGGCAGAGGTTGCAGCTCTTTCTATTGCATCCCTCTAGCTGTCAAGTCAAGAGCTCCTGTGTCACACAAGGAAAAGCAATCTTTTACCTGCTTTGCCATGCTCATGGCAGCAGCAATGCAGATGCCAGTAGCTGATGCCCACAGGGACAGCCAGCCTGGACTTATTTTCATTACATATCTTTGTCCTGATGTCTTTCTAGAAGCTGGAACATTTTTCCATCTCAGCAGAAGAGGGCAGGATGGGTCCAAGGTGAGGGCACACTCTCCTCTTTTTCTGGAACACAAAGAGAAAATGAAAACAAGATGTGTTTCCCTGCCCATGGCAAACACCAGCCTTTCCATCCTTACAGTCCTTCCTGCAATCATCAGCAACTGAAACAACATCCCACTCACCTTTGCCATGTCTGGCAGAGGTTGCAGCTCTTTCTATTGCATCCCTCTAGCTGTCAAGTCAAGAGCTCCTGTGTCACACAAGGAAAAGCAATCTTTTACCTCCTGTGCCATGCTCATGGCAGCAGCAATGCAGATGCCAGTAGCTGATGCCCACAGGGACAGCCAGCCTGGACTTATTTTCATTACATATCTTTGTCCTGATGCCTTTCTAGAAGCTGGGACATTTCTCCCTCTGAGCAGCAGAGGGCAGGATGGGTCCAAGGTGAGGGCACACTCTCCCCTGTTTATCTGGCACTCAAAGAGAAAGAGAAAATGAAAACAAGATGTGTTTCCCAGCCCATGGCAAACACCAGCCTTTCCATCCTTACAGTCCTTCCTGACATCAGCACTAATTGAAACAACATCCCACTCAACTTTGCCATGTCTGGCAGAGGTTGCAGCTCTGTCTATTGCATCCCTCTAGCTTTCAAGTCAAGAGCTCCTGTGTCACACAAGGAAAAGCAATCTTTTACCTTCTTTGCCATGCTCATGGCAGCAGCAATGCAGATGCCAGTAGCTGATGCCCACAGGGACAGCCAGCCTGGACTTATTTTCATTACATATCTATGTCCTGATGTCTTTCTAGAAGCTGGAACATTTTTCCATCTCAGCAGAAGATGGCAGGATGGGTCCAAGGTGAGGGCACACTCTCCTCTTTTTCTGGAACACAAAGAGAAAATGAAAACAAGATGTGTTTCCCTGCCCATGGCAAACACCAGCCTTACCATCCTTACAGTCCTTCCTGCAATCATCAGCAACTGAAACAACATCCCACTCACCTTTGCCATGTCTGGCAGAGGTTGCAGCTCTTTCTATTGCATCCCTCTAGCTGTCAAGTCAAGAGCTCCTGTGTCACACAAGGAAAAGCAATCTTTTACCTCCTGTGCCATGCTCATGGCAGCAGCAATGCAGATGCCAGTAGCTGATGCCCACAAGGACAGCCAGCCTGGACTTATTTTCATTACATATCTTTGTCCTGATGTCCTTCTAGAAGCTTGGATATTTCTCCCTCTGAGCAGCAGAGGGCAGGATGGGTCCAAGGTGAGGGCACACTCTGCTCTTTATCTGGCACTCAAAGAGAAAGAGGAAATGAAAACCAGATGTGTTTCCCTGCCCATGGCAAACACCAGCCTTTCCATCCTTACAGTCCTTCCTGCAATCATCAGCAATGGAAACAACATCCCACTCACCTTTGCCATGTCTGGCAGAGGTTGCAGCTCTTTCTATTGCATCCCTCTAGCTGTCAAGTCAAGAGCTCCTGTGTCACACAAGGAAAAGCAATCTTTTACCTGCTTTGCCATGCTCATGGCAGCAGCAATGCAGATGCCAGCAGCTGATGCCCACAAGGACAGCCAGCCTGGACTTATTTCCATCACATATTCTTGTCCTGATGTCCTTCTACAAGCTGGAACATTTCTCCATCTCAGCAGCAGAGGGCAGGATGGGTCCAAGGTGAGGGCACACTCTCCTCTTTTTCTGGAACACAAAGAGAAAATGAAAACAAGATGTGTTTCCCTGCCCATGGCAAACACCAGCCTTTCCATCCTTACAGTCCTTCCTGACATCAGCACTAATTGAAACAACATCCCACTCACCTTTGCCATGTCTGGCAGAGGTTGCAGCTCTTTCTATTGCATCCCTCTAGCTGTCAAGTCAAGAGCTCCTGTGTCACACAAGGAAAAGCAATCTTTTACCTGCTTTGCCATGCTCATGGCAGCAGCAATGCAGATGCCAGTAGCTGATGCCCACAGGGACAGCCAGCCTGGACTTATTTTCATTACATATCTTTGTCCTGATGTCTTTCTAGAAGCTGGAACATTTTTCCATCTCAGCAGAAGAGGGCAGGATGGGTCCAAGGTGAGGGCACACTCTCCTCTTTTTCTGGAACACAAAGAGAAAATGAAAACAAGATGTGTTTCCCTGCCCATGGCAAACACCAGCCTTTCCATCCTTACAGTCCTTCCTGCAATCATCAGCAACTGAAACAACATCCCACTCACCTTTGCCATGTCTGGCAGAGGTTGCAGCTCTTTCTATTGCATCCCTCTAGCTGTCAAGTCAAGAGCTCCTGTGTCACACAAGGAAAAGCAATCTTTTACCTCCTGTGCCATGCTCATGGCAGCAGCAATGCAGATGCCAGTAGCTGATGCCCACAAGGACAGCCAGCCTGGACTTATTTTCATTACATATCTTTGTCCTGATTTCCTTCTAGAAGCTTGGATATTTCTCCCTCTGAGCAGCAGAGGGCAGGATGGGTCCAAGGTGAGGGCACACTCTGCTCTTTATCTGGCACTCAAAGAGAAAGAGAAAATGAAAACAAGATGTGTTTCCCAGCCCATGGCAAACACCAGCCTTTCCATCCTTACAGTCCTTCCTGCAATCATCAGCAACTGAAACAACATCCCACTCACCTTTGCCATGTCTGGCAGAGGTTGCAGCTCTTTCTATTGCATCCCTCTAGCTTTCAAGTCAAGAGCTCCTGTGTCACACAAGGAAAAGCAATCTTTTACCTGCTGTGCCATGCTCATGGCAGCAGCAATGCAGATGCCAGCAGCTGATGCCCACAAGGACAGCCAGCCTGGACTTATTTTCATTACATATCTTTGTCCTGATTTCCTTCTAGACGCTTGGACATTTCTCCCTCTGAGCAGCAGAGGGCAGGATGGGTCCAAGGTGAGGGCACACTCTGCTCTTTATCTGGCACTCAAAGAGAAAGAGAAAATGAAAACAAGATGTGTTTCCCAGCCCATGGCAAACACCAGCCTTTCCATCCTTACAGTCCTTCCTGCAATCATCAGCAACTGAAACAACATCCCACTCACCTTTGCCATGTCTGGCAGAGGTTGCAGCTCTTTCTATTGCATCCCTCTAGCTTTCAAGTCAAGAGCTCCTGTGTCACACAAGGAAAAGCAATCTTTTACCTTCTTTGCCATGCTCATGGCAGCAGCAATGCAGATGCCAGTAACTGATGCCCACAGGGACAGCCAGCCTGGACTTATTTTCATTACATATCTATGTCCTGATGTCTTTCTAGAAGCTGGAACATTTTTCCATCTCAGCAGAAGAGGGCAGGATGGGTCCAAGGTGAGGGCACACTCTCCTCTTTTTCTGGAACACAAAGAGAAAATGAAAACAAGATGTGTTTCCCTGCCCATGGCAAACACCAGCCTTTCCATCCTTACAGTCCTTCCTGCAATCATCAGCAACTGAAACAACATCCCACTCACCTTTGCCATGTCTGGCAGAGGTTGCAGCTCTTTCTATTGCATCCCTCTAGCTGTCAAGTCAAGAGCTCCTGTGTCACACAAGGAAAAGCAATCTTTTACCTCCTGTGCCATGCTCATGGCAGCAGCAATGCAGATGCCAGTAGCTGATGCCCACAAGGACAGCCAGCCTGGACTTATTTTCATTACATATCTTTGTCCTGATTTCCTTCTAGAAGCTTGGATATTTCTCCCTCTGAGCAGCAGAGGGCAGGATGGGTCCAAGGTGAGGGCACACTCTGCTCTTTATCTGGCACTCAAAGAGAAAGAGAAAATGAAAACAAGATGTGTTTCCCAGCCCATGGCAAACACCAGCCTTTCCATCCTTACAGTCCTTCCTGCAATCATCAGCAACTGAAACAACATCCCACTCACCTTTGCCATGTCTGGCAGAGGTTGCAGCTCTTTCTATTGCATCCCTCTAGCTTTCAAGTCAAGAGCTCCTGTGTCACACAAGGAAAAGCAATCTTTTACCTCCTGTGCCATGCTCATGGCAGCAGCAATGCAGATGCCAGTAGCTGATGCCCACAAGGACAGCCAGCCTGGACTTATTTTCATTACATATCTTTTTCCTGATGTCTTTCTAGAAGCTGGAACATTTTTCCATCTCAGCAGAAGAGGGCAGGATGGGTCCAAGGTGAGGGCACACTCTCCTCTTTTTCTGGAACACAAAGAGAAAATGAAAACCAGATGTGTTTCCCTGCGATGGCAAACACCAGCCTTTCCATCCTTACAGTCCTTCCTGACATCAGCACTAATTGAAACAACATCCCACTCACCTTTGCCATGTCTGGCAGAGGTTGCAGCTCTTTCTATTGCATCCCTCTAGCTGTCAAGTCAAGAGCTCCTGTGTCACACAAGGAAAAGCAATCTTTTACCTGCTTTGCCATGCTCATGGCAGCAGCAATGCAGATGCCAGCAGCTGATGCCCACAAGGACAGCCAGCCTGGACTTATTTCCATCACATATTCTTGTCCTGATGTCCTTCTACAAGCTGGAACATTTCTCCATCTCAGCAGGAGAGGGCAGGAGGGGTCCAAGGTGAGGGCACACTCTGCTCTTTATCTGGCACTCAAAGAGAAAGAGGAAATGAAAACCAGATGTGTTTCCCTGCCCATGGCAAACACCAGCCTTTCCATCCTTACAGTCCTTCCTGCAATCATCAGCAATGGAAACAACATCCCACTCACCTTTGCCATGTCTGGCAGAGGTTGCAGCTCTTTCTATTGCATCCCTCTAGCTTTCAAGTCAAGAGCTCCTGTGTCACACAAGGAAAAGCAATCTTTTACCTGCTGTGCCATGCTCATGGCAGCAGCAATGCAGATGCCAGCAGCTGATGCCCACAAGGACAGCCAGCCTGGACTTATTTTCATTACATATCTTTGTCCTGATTTCCTTCTAGAAGCTTGGACATTTCTCCCTCTGAGCAGCAGAGGGCAGGATGGGTCCAAGGTGAGGGCACACTCTGCTCTTTATCTGGCACTCAAAGAGAAAGAGAAAATGAAAACAAGATGTGTTTCCCAGCCCATGGCAAACACCAGCCTTTCCATCCTTACAGTCCTTCCTGCAATCATCAGCAACTGAAACAACATCCCACTCACCTTTGCCATGTCTGGCAGAGGTTGCAGCTCTTTCTATTGCATCCCTCTAGCTGTCAAGTCAAGAGCTCCTGTGTCACAGAAGGAAAAGCAATCTTTTACCTCCTGTGCCATGCTCATGGCAGCAGCAATGCAGATGCCAGTAGCTGATGCCCACAAGGACAGCCAGCCTGGAATTATTTTCATTACATATCTTTTTCCTGATGTCTTTCTAGAAGCTGGAACATTTTTCCATCTCAGCAGAAGAGGGCAGGATGGGTCCAAGGTGAGGGCACACTCTCCTCTTTTTCTGGAACACAAAGAGAAAATGAAAACAAGATGTGTTTCCCTGCCCATGGCAAACACCAGCCTTTCCATCCTTACAGTCCTTCCTGACATCAGCACTAATTGAAACAACATCCCACTCACCTTTGCCATGTCTGGCAGAGGTTGCAGCTCTTTCTATTGCATCCCTCTAGCTTTCAAGTCAAGAGCTCCTGTGTCACACAAGGAAAAGCAATCTTTTACCTGCTTTGCCATGCTCATGGCAGCAGCAATGCAGATGCCAGTAGCTGATGCCCACAGGGACAGCCAGCCTGGACTTATTTTCATTACATATCTTTGTCCTGATGTCTTTCTAGAAGCTGGAACATTTTTCCATCTCAGCAGAAGAGGGCAGGATGGGTCCAAGGTGAGGGCACACTCTGCTCTTTATCTGGCACTCAAAGAGAAAGAGAAAATGAAAACCTGATGTGTTTCCCAGCCCATGGCAAACACCAGCCTTTCCATCCTTACAGTCCTTCCTGCAATCATCAGCAATGGAAACAACATCCCACTCACCTTTGCCATGTCTGGCAGAGGTTGCAGCTCTTTCTATTGCATCCCTCTAGCTGTCAAGTCAAGAGCTCCTGTGTCACTCAAGGAAAAGCAATCTTTTACCTGCTGTGCCATGCTCATGGCAGTAGCAATGCAGATGCCAGCAGCTGATGCCCACAAGGACAGCCAGCCTGGACTTATTTTCATTACATATCCTTGTCCTGATGTCCTTCTAGAAGCTATAACATTTCTCCATCTCAGCAGAAGAGGGCAGGAGGGGTCCAAGGTGAGGGCACACTCTGCTCTTTAACTGGCACTCAAAGAGAAAGAGAAAATGAAAACCTGATGTGTTTCCCAGCCCATGGCAAACACCAGCCTTTCCATCCTTACAGTCCTTCCTGCAATCATCAGCAACTGAAACAACATCCCACTCACCTTTGCCATATCTGGCACAGCTTGCAGCTCTTTCTATTGCATCCCTCTTGCTTTCAAGTCAACAGAACCTGTGTCAAACAAGGAAAAGCAATCATTTACCTGCTTTGCCTTGCTCATGGCAGCAGCAATGCAGATGCCAGCAGCTGATGCCCACAAGGACAGCCAGCCTGGACTTATTTTCATTACATATCTTTGTCCTGATTTCCTTCTAGAAGCTTGGACATTTCTCCCTCTGAGCAGCAGAGGGCAGGATGGGTCCAAGGTGAGGGCACACTCTGCTCTTTATCTGGCACTCAAAGAGAAAGAGAAAATGAAAACAAGATGTGTTTCCCAGCCCATGGCAAACACCAGCCTTTCCATCCTTACAGTCCTTCCTGCAATCATCAGCAACTGAAACAACATCCCACTCACCTTTGCCATGTCTGGCAGAGGTTGCAGCTCTTTCTATTGCATCCCTCTAGCTGTCAAGTCAAGAGCTCCTGTGTCACAGAAGGAAAAGCAATCTTTTACCTCCTGTGCCATGCTCATGGCAGCAGCAATGCAGATGCCAGTAGCTGATGCCCACAAGGACAGCCAGCCTGGAATTATTTTCATTACATATCTTTTTCCTGATGTCTTTCTAGAAGCTGGAACATTTTTCCATCTCAGCAGAAGAGGGCAGGATGGGTCCAAGGTGAGGGCACACTCTCCTCTTTTTCTGGAACACAAAGAGAAAATGAAAACAAGATGTGTTTCCCTGCCCATGGCAAACACCAGCCTTTCCATCCTTACAGTCCTTCCTGACATCAGCACTAATTGAAACAACATCCCACTCACCTTTGCCATGTCTGGCAGAGGTTGCAGCTCTTTCTATTGCATCCCTCTAGCTTTCAAGTCAAGAGCTCCTGTGTCACACAAGGAAAAGCAATCTTTTACCTGCTTTGCCATGCTCATGGCAGCAGCAATGCAGATGCCAGTAGCTGATGCCCACAGGGACAGCCAGCCTGGACTTATTTTCATTACATATCTTTGTCCTGATGTCTTTCTAGAAGCTGGAACATTTTTCCATCTCAGCAGAAGAGGGCAGGATGGGTCCAAGGTGAGGGCACACTCTGCTCTTTATCTGGCACTCAAAGAGAAAGAGAAAATGAAAACCTGATGTGTTTCCCAGCCCATGGCAAACACCAGCCTTTCCATCCTTACAGTCCTTCCTGCAATCATCAGCAATGGAAACAACATCCCACTCACCTTTGCCATGTCTGGCAGAGGTTGCAGCTCTTTCTATTGCATCCCTCTAGCTGTCAAGTCAAGAGCTCCTGTGTCACTCAAGGAAAAGCAATCTTTTACCTGCTGTGCCATGCTCATGGCAGTAGCAATGCAGATGCCAGCAGCTGATGCCCACAAGGACAGCCAGCCTGGACTTATTTTCATTACATATCCTTGTCCTGATGTCCTTCTAGAAGCTATAACATTTCTCCATCTCAGCAGAAGAGGGCAGGAGGGGTCCAAGGTGAGGGCACACTCTGCTCTTTAACTGGCACTCAAAGAGAAAGAGAAAATGAAAACCTGATGTGTTTCCCAGCCCATGGCAAACACCAGCCTTTCCATCCTTACAGTCCTTCCTGCAATCATCAGCAACTGAAACAACATCCCACTCACCTTTGCCATATCTGGCACAGCTTGCAGCTCTTTCTATTGCATCCCTCTTGCTTTCAAGTCAACAGAACCTGTGTCAAACAAGGAAAAGCAATCATTTACCTGCTTTGCCTTGCTCATGGCAGCAGCAATGCAGATGCCAGCAGCTGATGCCCACAAGGACAGCCAGCCTGGACTTATTTTCATTACATATCTTTGTCCTGATGTCCTTCTACAAGCTTGGCCATTCTCCCTCTGAGCAGCAGGGGGCAGGAGAGTTCGAAGGTGAGGGCACACTGTCCCCTGTTTATCTGGCACTCAAAGAGAAAGAGAAAATGAAAACCAGATGTGTTTCCCTGCCCATGGCAAACACCAGCCTTTCCATCCTTACAGTCCTTCCTGCAATCATCAGCAATGGAAACAACATCCCACTCACCTTTGCCATGTCTGGCAGAGGTTGCAGCTCTTTCTATTGCATCCCTCTAGCTTTCAAGTCAAGAGCTCCTGTGTCACACAAGGAAAAGCAATCTTTTACCTGCTGTGCCATGCTCATGGCAGCAGCAATGCAGATGCCAGCAGCTGATGCCCACAAGGACAGCCAGCCTGGACTTATTTTCATTACATATCTTTGTCCTGATGTCTTTCTAGAAGCTGGAACATTTTTCCATCTCAGCAGAAGAGGGCAGGATGGGTCCAAGGTGAGGGCACACTCTCCTCTTTTTCTGGAACACAAAGAGAAAATGAAAACCAGATGTGTTTCCCTGCCCATGGCAAACACCAGCCTTTCCATCCTTACAGTCCTTCCTGCAATCATCAGCAACTGAAACAACATCCCACTCACCTTTGCCATGTCTGGCAGAGGTTGCAGCTCTTTCTATTGCATCCCTCTAGCTGTCAAGTCAAGAGTTCCTGTGTCACACAAGGAAAAGCAATCTTTTACCTCCTGTGCCATGCTCATGGCAGCAGCAATGCAGATGCCAGTAGCTGATGCCCACAAGGACAGCCAGCCTGGACTTATTTTCATTACATATCTTTGTCCTGATTTCCTTCTAGAAGCTTGGATATTTCTCCCTCTGAGCAGCAGAGGGCAGGATGGGTCCAAGGTGAGGGCACACTCTGCTCTTTATCTGGCACTCAAAGAGAAAGAGAAAATGAAAACCTGATGTGTTTCCCAGCCCATGGCAAACACCAGCCTTTCCATCCTTACAGTCCTTCCTGCAATCATCAGCAATGGAAACAACATCCCACTCACCTTTGCCATGTCTGGCAGAGGTTGCAGCTCTTTCTATTGCATCCCTCTAGCTGTCAAGTCAAGAGCTCCTGTGTCACTCAAGGAAAAGCAATCTTTTACCTGCTGTGCCATGCTCATGGCAGTAGCAATGCAGATGCCAGCAGCTGATGCCCACAAGGACAGCCAGCCTGGACTTATTTTCATTACATATCCTTGTCCTGATGTCCTTCTAGAAGCTATAACATTTCTCCATCTCAGCAGAAGAGGGCAGGAGGGGTCCAAGGTGAGGGCACACTCTGCTCTTTAACTGGCACTCAAAGAGAAAGAGAAAATGAAAACCTGATGTGTTTCCCAGCCCATGGCAAACACCAGCCTTTCCATCCTTACAGTCCTTCCTGCAATCATCAGCAACTGAAACAACATCCCACTCACCTTTGCCATATCTGGCACAGCTTGCAGCTCTTTCTATTGCATCCCTCTTGCTTTCAAGTCAACAGAACCTGTGTCAAACAAGGAAAAGCAATCATTTACCTGCTTTGCCTTGCTCATGGCAGCAGCAATGCAGATGCCTGCAGCTGATGCCCACAAGGACAGCCAGCCTGGACTTATTTTCATTACATACCTTTGTCCTGATGTCCTTCCAGAAGCTGGGACATTTCTCCCTCTCAGCAGCAGAGGGCAGGAGAGTTGCAAGTTGAGGGCACACTCTCCCCTGTTTATCTGGCACTCAAAGAGAAAGAGAAAATGAAAACCAGATGTGTTTCCCTGCCCATGGCAAACACCAGCCTTTCCATCCTTACAGTCCTTCCTGACATCAGCACTAATTGAAACAACATCCCACTCACCTTTGCCATGTCTGGCAGAGGTTGCAGCTCTCTCTATTGCATCCCTCTAGCTGTCAAGTCAAGAGCTCCTGTGTCACACAAGGAAAAACAACCTTTTACCTGCTTTGCCATGCTAATGGCAGCAGCAATGCAGATGCCAGCAGCAGATGCCCACAAGGACTGCCAGCCTGGACTTATTTTCATTACATACCTTTGTCCTGATGTCCTTCCAGAAGCTGGGACATTTCTCCCTCTCAGCAGCAGAGGGCAGGAGAGTTGCAAGGTGAGGGCACACTCTCCCCTGTTTATCTGGCACTCAAAGAGAAAGAGAAAATGAAAACCAGATGTGTTTCCCTGCCCATGGCAAACACCAGCCTTTCCATCCTTACAGTCCTTCCTGACATCAGCACTAATTGAAACAACATCCCACTCACCTTTGCTATGTCTGGCAGAGGTTGCAGCTCTTTCTATTGCATCCCTCTAGCTGTCAAGTCAAGAGCTCCTGTGTCACACAAGGAAAAGCAATCTGTTACCTGCTTTGCCATGCTCATGGCAGCAGCAATGCAGATGCCAGCAGCTGATGCCCACAAGGACAGCCAGCCTGGACTTATTTTCATTACATATCATTATCCTGATGTCCTTCTAGAAGCTGGGACATTTCACCATCTCAGCAGAAGGGGGCAGGGGAGTTAAAAGGTGAGGGCACACTCTCCCCTGTTTATCTGGCACTCAAAGAGAAAGAGAAAATGAAAACCAGATGTGTTTCCCTGCCCATGGCAAACACCAGCCTTTCCATCCTTACAGTCCTTCCTGACATCAGCACTAATTGAAACAACATCCCACTCACCTTTGCCATGTCTGGCAGAGGTTGCAGCTCTGTCTATTGCATCCCTAGAGCTTTCAACTCATGAGCTCCTGTGTCACACAAGGAAAAGCAATCTGATACCTGCTGTGCCATGCTCATGTCAGCAGCAATGCAGATGCCAGCAGCTGATGCCCACAAGGACAGCCAGCCTGGACTTATTTTCATTACATACCTTTGTCCTGATGTCCTTCCAGAAGCTGGGACATTTCTCCCTCTCAGCAGCAGAGGGCAGGAGAGTTGCAAGGTGAGGGCACACTCTCCCCTGTTTATCTGGCACTCAAAGAGAAAGAGAAAATGAAAACCAGATGTCTTACCCTGCCCATGGCAAACACCAGCCTTTCCATCCTTACAGTCCTTCCTGACATCAGCACTAATTGAAACAACATCCCACTCACCTTTGCTATGTCTGGCAGAGGTTGCAGCTCCGTCTATTGCATCCCTCTAGCTGTCAAGTCAAGAGCTCCTGTGTCACACAAGGAAAAGCAATCTGTTACCTGCTTTGCCATGCTCATGGCAGCAGCAATGCAGATGCCAGCAGCTGATGCCCACAAGGACAGCCAGCCTGGACTTATTTTCATTACATATCTTTGTCCTGATGTCCTTCTAGAAGCTGGGACATTTCACCATCTCAGCAGAAGGGGGCAGGGGAGTTAAAAGGTGAGGGCACACTCTCCCCTGTTTATCTGGCACTCAAAGAGAAAGAGAAAATGAAAACCAGATGTGTTTCCCTGCCCATGGCAAACACCAGCCTTTCCATCCTTACAGTCCTTCCTGACATCAGCACTAATTGAAACAACATCCCACTCACCTTTGCCATGTCTGGCAGAGGTTGCAGCTCTGTCTATTGCATCCCTCTAGCTGTCAAGTCAAGAGCTCCTGTGTCACACAAGGAAAAGAAATCTGTTACCTGCTTTGCCATGCTCATGGCAGCAGCAATGCAGATGCCAGCAGCTGATGCCCACAAGGACTGCCAGCCTGGACTTATTTTCATTACATATCTTTGTCCTGATGTCCTTCTACAAGCTTGGCCATTTCACCATCTCAGCAGAAGAGGGCAGGGGAGTTACAAGGTGAGGGCACACTCTCCCCTGTTTATCTGGCACTCAAAGAGAAAGAGAAAATGAAAACCAGATGTGTTTCCCTGCCCATGGCAAACACCAGCCTTTCCATCCTTACAGTCCTTCCTGACATCAGCACTAATTGAAACAACATCCCACTCACCTTTGCCATGTCTGGCAGAGGTTGCAGCTCTTGCTATTGCATCCCTCTAGCTGTCAAGTCAAGAGCTCCTGTGTCACACAAGGAAAAGCAACCTTTTACCTGCTTTGCCATGCTCATGGCAGCAGCAATGCAGATGCCAGCAGCTGATGCCCACAAGGACAGCCAGCCTGGACTTATTTTCATTACATACCTTTGTCCTGATGTCCTTCTAGAAGCTGGGATATTTCTCCCTCTCAGCAGCAGAGGGCAGGAGAGTTGCAAGGTGAGGGCACACTCTCCCCTGTTTATCTGGCACTCAAAGAGAAAGAGAAAATGAAAACCAGATGTGTTTCCCTGCCCATGGCAAACACCAGCCTTTCCATCCTTACAGTCCTTCCTGACATCAGCACTAATTGAAACAACATCCCACTCACCTTTGCCATGTCTGGCAGAGGTTGCAGCTCTGTCTATTGCATCCCTCTAGCTGTCAAGTCAAGAGCTCCTGTGTCACACAAGGAAAAGAAATCTGTTACCTGCTTTGCCATGCTCATGGCAGCAGCAATGCAGATGCCAGCAGCTGATGCCCACAAGGACAGCCAGCCTGGACTTATTTTCATTACATATCTTTGTCCTGATGTCCTTCTAGAAGCTGGGACATTTCACCATCTCAGCAGAAGAGGGCAGGTGAGTTAAAAGGTGAGGGCACACTCTCCCCTGTTTATCTGGCACTCAAAGAGAAAGAGAAAATGAAAACCAGATGTGTTTCCCTGCCCATGGCAAACACCAGCCTTTCCATCCTTACAGTCCTTCCTGACATCAGCACTAATTGAAACAACATCCCACTCACCTTTGCCATGTCTGGCAGAGGTTGCAGCTCTGTCTATTGCATCCCTAGAGCTTTCAACTCAAGAGCTCCTGTGTCACACAAGGAAAAGCAATCTGATACCTGCTGTGCCATGCTCATGTCAGCAGTAATGCAGATGCCAGCAGCTGATGCCCACAAGGACTGCCAGCCTGGACTTATTTTCATTACATACCTTTGTCCTCATGTCCTTCCAGAAGCTGGGACATTTCTCCCTCTCAGCAGCAGAGGGCAGGAGAGTTGCAAGGTGAGGGCACACTCTCCCCTGTTTATCTGGCACTCAAAGAGAAAGAGAAAATGAAAACCAGATGTCTTACCCTGCCCATGGCAAACACCAGCCTTTCCATCCTTACAGTCCTTCCTGACATCAGCACTAATTGAAACAACATCCCACTCACCTTTGCCATGTCTGGCAGAGGTTGCAGCTCTGTCTATTGCATCCCTCTAGCTGTCAAGTCAAGAGCTCCTGTATCACACAAGGAAAAGCAATCTTTTACCTGCTGTGCCATGCTCATGGCAGCAGCAATGCAGATGCCAGCAGCAGATGCCCACAAGGACTGCCAGCCTGGACTTATTTTCATTACATACCTTTGTCCTGATGTCCTTCTAGATGCTGGGACATTTCACCATCTCAGCAGAAGAGGGCAGGGGAGTTACAAGGTGAGGGCACACTCTCCCCTGTTTATCTGGCACTCAAAGAGAAAGAGAAAATGAAAACCAGATGTGTTTCCCTGCCCATGGCAAACACCAGCCTTTCCATCCTTACAGTCCTTCCTGACATCAGCACTAATTGAAACAACATCCCACTCACCTTTGCCATGTCTGGCAGAGGTTGCAGCTCTGTCTATTGCATCCCTAGAGCTTTCAACTCAAGAGCTCCTGTGTCACACAAGGAAAAGCAATCTGATACCTGCTGTGCCATGCTCATGTCAGCAGTAATGCAGATGCCAGCAGCTGATGCCCACAAGGACAGCCAGCCTGGACTTATTTTCATTACATATCTTTGTCCTGATGTCCTTCTAGAAGCTGGGACATTTCACCATCTCAGCAGAAGGGGGCAGGGGAGTTGCAAGGTGAGGGCACACTCTCCCCTGTTTATCTGGCACTCAAAGAGAAAGAGAAAATGAAAACCAGATGTGTTTCCCTGCCCATGGCAAACACCAGCCTTTCCATCCTTACAGTCCTTCGTGCCATCAGCACTAATTGAAACAACATCCCACTCACCTTTGCCATGTCTGGCAGAGGTTGCAGCTCTGTCTATTGCATCCCTAGAGCTTTCAACTCAAGAGCTCCTGTGTCACACAAGGAAAAGCAATCTGATACCTGCTGTGCCATGCTCATGTCAGCAGCAATGCAGATGCCAGCAGCTGATGCCCACAAGGACAGCCAGCCTGGACTTATTTTCATTACATACCTTTGTCCTGATGTCCTTCCAGAAGCTGGGACATTTCTCCCTCTCAGCAGCAGAGGGCAGGAGAGTTGCAAGGTGAGGGCACACTCTCCCCTGTTTATCCGGCACTCAAAGAGAAAGAGAAAATGAAAACCAGATGTGTTTCCCTGCCCATGGCAAACACCAGCCTTTCCATCCTTACAGTCCTTCCTGACATCAGCAGCACTAATTGAAACAACATCCCACTCACCTTTGCCTAATCTGGCAGGGAGGTGATGCTCTTTCTAGTATACCCCTCTGGCTTTGAATTCACCAGTGTTTGTGTCACACAAGGATATGCAAGATTCCACCTGTTCTGCCATTCCCATAGCAACAACTATGCAGATGCGAGCAGCTGATGCCCACAAGGACTGCCAACCTGGACTTATTTTCATTACATATCTTTGTCCTGAAGTCCTTCTAGAAGGTTGAACACTTCTCCATCTCTGCTGCAATGGTCAAAAAGGGTCCAAGTTTAGGGCACACTCTCCTCATGGCCTCTTGCTCTCAAAGACAAAGGGAACATGAAAACCAGAAGTGTTTCTTTGCCCATGCAGACACTAGCCTTTCCATCCTGACAGTCCTTCCTACAATCACCTGGAATTGAAACAACATCCCCCACATCTCTTTTTTGAACTTATTCATGCATGAATAATAATAATGAGAATTTTTCTGTAAATCTTATTTCTGCATGGAAACGATCTGATAACCAGAGCTTTTTTCTCTAAAACAATCCAGCAAATTTGCATTGCTTATCTATGTACGCAAAATGTTTTTGCCATTCATCTCAAATATCAATACATCTGGCCAAATAAGATAGAAAAAGTATTTACAGACATTTTTGGACATTGATTACTTCTGGTCAAGTGGGAAAGAATCCCTAAGCTGCAATCATGAAATTCTTTTATCACTTTCTCTGATTTAGCCAGTGTTACTAAAAGGGAAATAAGACACAGGCTTTTGATAGCAGCTGCCAATTTAAGAATGATAATACGGTTTATTTTTCTTGGCTAAGATCAAAGTCCCGCATTTCAGGATTATCTCCAGCTCATCAAGTATAATTAACAGTTTTGGATAGCCACATTATTGTATAGCAATATTGTCTTCCTGCAAGGAATTTCATTGTTTTGACACGTGCCACAGGTTGTTAATAGATTGCCTGATTACCATTTATTTTTTTTATTGGCTTATGATGACTACAGAAAATTATACAGCAGCACCATAAAAACTTTAAATCCTATCCCATGTATCTGCATTCATATGAAAATCATATTGGAAAGCATTGGTGAAACTAAGATTACAAAATAAAGCAGAGGACAATTTCAGTGAAAGCCTGCAGGTTTTACAGCTCTGCCCATTTCAAACCCCTGAAGACATCCACGGGTTTCCTGCTGTGGGACACAGGCACTCACCTGCAGCTCAGCACTGCCTGCTCATGCCTGCGCACACCTTCAGGCTGGAACCAAGGAAATCCTCAGCAAAGACATCAGTACACTTTTGTTATGATGACTTTCCTAAAGAAGCATCAAATATTTCTTCACGAGAAATACTGCAAGTCCCTTTGACACTAGCCCTTATTTTAAATGTTTAGATTTGTGCTTCATTCAGGCGTGCTGTCACTCCCAAAAAGATTTTTATTCTTTTGCTTTTCATTCTGAGGAACACAGTGATTTCTGCCTTGTTTACTGACTGTAGGCACAGCAATACTCCTGCACCTTCAGGGAAACAGCAAATCCATCTCTTTCACACCCTACTTCTATCAAGCTCATTCACCTTACAAGGTATTTATTGCAAGCAGCTCTTCCAAAAATGGAGATTAACAGAACCTGCAACCCAGGACACCTCAGTAAGCCAGTACTTTTCATCTCCTGAAGGTGTAGGTAGACACAGAGCTGGAACATCTTTTCCAGAGCTGTGTGATGCTATCTCATCTATGTTCCTTTACTGTGCACTCAGTTTCACTTCTTATCTAACCTGGTTGCATCCCAGGATTTCTGGTGCCAAAAATAAACTGACAGCTTTCATCACTAGTTAAAAGGAAACTGCAATAGGAAAAGCAATTTTTCTGATTTCTCTGTTGATCAAAGATGCTTCATGCAAGCCTGATGCGGTAGAAACAATATCAGCTTTAGAATGACAGTCATTAGAGCAGAATCCTTTCACTGATGAAATCCCACAGTCCTGATTCATACAACACTGACACTGGAGGACACAGTAGTTTAGATGAGAGCGCATTAAAAATGACTAAGTTAAGGTCTCAGAAATAGCAAAGAGTGACAAGTATGAAAAAAAGAAGTTGCAGAAACTGCTTCAGTTTGGCACTTTGGCATAAAGTATGACAACACACAAGCTGGCTGTGCAGTTCCAGAAGCAGAAGAAAGCCGGCAACCAAGACTTGTTCTCATCTGCTCTGAAAGTCCACTGGGACAAGGCCACTTTTCTCTGACGTGCTTCCAGAAGTATCACTTCTGAGCACTGTGCCAGGGAGTTACAAGATACTGTTTGTGTGTACAGAGGAGAAAAAGACGTCTGTCTGGAAACAGACATTGACTTGAAGGAGAAGCAGCATTTTCCAGAGTACTTCAGAAAGAACTGAGCACTGCCCCAAGAGCTTCAGAGCGGCAGGCTGTCACAGTGTGCCAACCAGCTCAGCTGTGAGTTGGCACTGAAGCTGCACCACAGGGAGAACAAAGCCCCCTGTGCACCCTTGGAGAGCCAAGGGTTGGAGATTCATGAACCTTGAGCTCCTTTCCAACCCGGGCCATGCTGTGATTCTGGGATTCTCACCTTTGCCTCATCTGGCAGAGGGAGGCAGCTCTTTCTCTTGTCTCCCTATGGCTGTCAGGTCACCAGGGCCAGTGTCACACAGGGAACTGCAAACACTGTGTGTGCTGTGCCCTGCCCATGGCAGCACAGAGGCAGCTGCCAGCAGCTGATGCCCACAAGGACAGCCAGCCTGGACTTCCTTTGATTCCTTCCCTTTGGATCAGCGTCCTTCAGGAAGGCGGAACATCTCTCCAGCTGAGCAGCAGAGGACAGCAGGGCTTCGTTGTCTGGGCATGTTCTCTTCTGGCCCTCTGGCCCTCACAGACACAGGAGGAGGACACAGAGGCTGCTGTAACACAGCCAGCCCTGCCTCTCAGGTCAGCTCTCAGGCCATCCTCTCTCCCCTCAGCAGCAGCTCACTGTTCTGCACTCCTCTGGCCTGGGCTGGCAGAGGTGTGCAGCAGTTCTGCTGATCTCCCAGTGCTGGCCATGTCTGCAGTGCCTGTGTGAAAGACACAGGAAGCTGCCAGCATTGCACTGCTCTGCTGTGCCCCTGCCATCACCGAGTTTGCTGTCAGCAGCTGCTGCTACACGTCCATTCAGGCACAGGCCTTTCCTTCCTGGCCCTCTTTCCCCCCCTCTCTCCTCTGCTCTCTCTCGTGCTCCCCTTTGGCCTGGGCTGGCTGAGCAGTGCAGGCCTTGTTGTTGCTCCCTGGGCCAACTACGTCACGGTTCCCCGTGACTCTGCCAGCTGCTCTGACACAGCGACTGCGTCCTCAGTGTGGATTCCAGAATGCGACAGACGTCCAGAGAAGACTTCCAGGGCTGATTGGAACATGCTGCCATCAAGAACTGCCATGGCTCAGGCCCCCTGGGAATCTGCTCACAGCGAAAGCTGCTGTCACTCTGTGTGGGCACAGCCTTGTCTGTGTAGGCCTGCTCACACTGCAGCCCCTGTCTGCACCAGAACCGTGCCGATCCACCTTCTCTTGGCCTCCTTGCCTGCATGGAAAAGGGCAGCTTGGGCTGAAGTCCCTCAACTTTCAGATGGCCGAGTGAAGTCTCTGAGCCCTGGTGACCCACTCAGCTCTTCAGCCTGCTGACCTGGTCTGCTGGGGCTGTCTTAAAAGGCAGAGGGCACGTTATCCTAATGTCCCCACATCCATCCCTCTTAGCATACTGTAGGCCAGTTCCTAAAAGGACACCTGCACAATCTCTCTGAATGTTAATCAACATGTAGTTAGTTTTCAGTGGTGATTAGCTATGTGTTTAGTCAGAGGTGCAATGGTTCTAATGGTGAGAGAAAGACATTCCCAGTTGTCATCAGGTGGAACACACTTCAGACTGGAATCCTCAAGCAGACTGCAGTCAAGCTTTCTTAAGTATTCGTTGTTGTTATCAATTCAGACGCATCTCTTAATTCCTGCTTGAATGAACATTCTGTAATAATCTGCTGAGACAGTGCAAGGCTTGACAATGAGACTATAGTTTATTAAAGCAGCTGTGTTTACTTACTTTACAAGTTCTTATCTGAATGCTAAATACAACATCAATTCACTTCTCACTGGGTTGAACGTTTTAAATATTTGGTAAACATAATGGTTCTAATTCTGACATTTAATATGAAAATATTAAAACTCCTTGTAAGTACTTTTTTGTTAGAATGCCAGATGCTAAAGGGATGAAGTGGCACAAGAAAGCAAAATATCTCTGCTGATGGCAGGAAGGACTGTAAGGATGGAAAGGCTGGTGTTTGCCATGGGCAGGGAAACACATCTGGTTTTCTTGTTCCCTTTGTCTTTGAGTGCCAGAAAAATAGAGGAGAGCGTGCCCTCACCTTGGACCCCTCCTTCCCTCTGCTGCTGAGATGGAGAAACGTCCCACCTCCTACAAGGACATCAGGACAAAGGTAAGTATTGGAAATAAGTCCAGGCTGGCTGTACTTGTGGGCATCTGTTGCTGGAAAATTTAATGTCAGTAAACTGCCTAGATAATGACAGAATGAGGGTGACAATAGAATGGTACGTAATCACAGTGCAATGAAAAAAGTATGCAGGGTGCAGGAAGGGAGGTGTGGACATTCTGAGTTGCAACTCTTTATTTGCTCCAGAAAGCTCTATCAGAATGGAAGACTGAAGGAAATACTTTGAGGGGTTTTTTAATGTGACTGGATAAAAGATCCATGTGGCAAATTGAATAACTGAGTGGTAAAGGGACATAGATACCTCACTGTTTCATGGAACCTTTCAATTAAGCACCTGAGCACTGTGTACAGGACTTGGGAATATAAGTATTAGAGGATCATGGAATATCTGTATTTGGAAGGGACCTCGAGGATCATGTATTCCACCTCCTGGTTCCACACCGGACCTCCTATGGGTCAAGCCCTGTGTCTGAGAGCATTGTGCAAATGCTCTTTGGCCTTTGTCAGCTCAGTGCCAAACCACTGCCCTGGGGAGCCAGTGCCAAATTCCATGTATCTAGTTCATCCTACAGAATGATGCCAAGAACAGTTATAGAGATCGACTTACAAACAAAATTCTTGTCTTGAATTAATGGTACACTCACCATTTAAAAAAAAAAAAAGAAAAAAAAAAAATCAAAGCCACATTCTTACGCTGGCATTTTACAGTATTGTCAGATTTTTGTAATTCTGTTTTGTCATATAGGATTCTCTCATCGTGAAATAATGACCAAGTTCTCTTTTCAGATCTAAACATACAAATGCTAAAGGCAGCAGTGCTGTTCAAGAGTACATTACCAGCTCAAACACTGCTTTGGCTATAAAACTGAAGGCAGTCAGGAATTTTATCAAGGAGTTAGCATGTAAGTGTAGATTTAAAAGCAACCTGTATTGTTACTTAGAGTTTGATATAGTGTAATCCAATGCACAGTACTTGTAACATGTGTTTTACAAAATGCTTTGCAATGTAGGCATCTATTAAGATAAATGCTGCAAGTTCTAATATGTCCATGACCTTTTCAAACTGTTCCTTACTCCTACACATCACTACGAGTAGTTCTTCTGTCAGGAAGGATCACATGAGTAATTAACCTGTGACCTTAAGTTTGGAATTAACTGCATACAGTGGAAGTAAGAGCTGTGGGTTATTTTGCTCTTTCAGTGTTGAACAGCCGAGGTGTTTTGTTTTGGAGGGTGGATGGTGATGGGACACGTGGGGAATGGCTTTAAACTGAGACGAGGGGTGTTGAGGTTTAGGTTGGATGTGAGGAGGAAGTTTTTCAGCCAGAGGGTGGTGAGGCACTGGAACAGGTTGCCCAGGGAGGCTGTGGATGCCCCATCCCTGCAGGCATGCAAGGCCAGGCTGGATGTGGCTCTGGGCAGCCTGGGCTGCTGGTTGGCAGGTTAGAAACCCAGCATGACTTTATTGCAGCCCTGGGTGCAGGGGGATCACTGCTCCTAGCATGCACACAGAAGAGCTGGAGCACACAGGTGATGTACATTCCACTTGTGAACATTCCTGCAATTCCAGAGAGCGTGCGCCTGTTCCAATCACTGCTGCACAGATTAAAAACTGATTGCAGATGAGCTGTTTTGGTATGGGGTTCTTGCCAACGGTCTGCAGTGGCTGTGTGATTCCTCGGGGAGTTGCTCTCCAGCCCAAAGGTCATGTCCTAAGTCGACCAGATCCCGTTTGTGTCCAGAAATGGCTGACAACAGATCAGCTGCTGGTCAAGTTTCTAACATCACACTGGCCTTGCTCCAGTGTCTGTGTCATCAGCCCCAGCACATACGGTGCACCTCTTCAAGGCTTTGCAACACTGAGACTCTGCACTTGGGCTCCAGACATCCTGCTGCACCCAGAGGTTATTCTAGCTTTGGTATCTTGCAACTTTGCATATAACTACATCACTGTAATCATAAATGTCTAGGAGCATGGAGATGGAGAAATTAATCTTCCTGTAATTCTCTGTACTGCAGCCCCGTGGTTGTCAACACCTAATGCAATATTGAAATTTCAGTTGAGAAATTGAAAGCTTTCCCTAAGAAAAAACATCTGCATTTGTTATTGAAATCACACTAAGGATCAAGAAATCCAAATGCTTCTAGCATAACCACGATTACAGGCAGTGTTTAGACAAGCTCTTACAGGAAAACCATGAACACAAGGCTAAAGAGAGACTAAGTGATGCACTCTGCAGGAATACTCATGGAAGTCTTCACAGTGCAGGAGTCTGATCTGATTACAGATGCTGTGCTTTAAGTACCCCTTATATCTTTTTTTTCACTGTTGTGCAGGGGTTGGACTCAGTGATCTCTGGAGGCTGGAGATGCTGTTTGCTAATGGCAGATGGAGAGAGGAAAAGCAAGTGCAAGGCATGCTGTGCATAGCCACCACATGGCATCTGCACCATTTCCCCCTGCACAAAGGAGGAGCAGCTCACAAGCTTGGCCTGGGCCAGGGAAGGGAGCAGACAAACATCTGGACCGACCCCAAACGAGCTGGTTCTGCAGGTTGGGTGTCTTCTGCTGCTTGTCTCACATCCTGCTGCTCAGCGGTAGATTTGTTCCTGCTCAGTGCTAACAGGAAACTCACACAGCATTTCTGTTTCAGCTGTGCCAACGCTTTGATCCCTTGCTGCTTGGATGGGGCGTTTGAAGAATGATGCCTGTGCTGATGTCCAGCCAGGCTTTGGGGATGAGTCTCCACACCAGGGTCCGTCTGACAGGACTGAGGGTTGGGGATCCAGCCAGGTCGAGTCCAGTGTGCTTTGCTCTTGTTCTTAGTGCTTGTTTTTGCTCAGGAGGGCAGGAGGTGAACCTCATGAACCAATGCCTGCAGACGGGGTTTGCAGAGAAAGAGGTCCTGCAGGCCTTGTGTGACAGCCACGGAGCTGCAGCGAGGCTGCATCAGTGTAAAACACCAGAGATCCACGGAGGTGTGAAGGGGAGCTGTGGGCTGCAGTCATGCAGGAAGGGATGTGCATGCTCGGGGTTTGGTTGTTGTGTGTGTGTTAAGTGACTGTGATACCACTGCTGGGTCAGTGTGAGTGTACGGAACAAGTGTGACAGCCTTTTTGATGGAGCCCTGTGAAAGGGGTCCTATGGACTTGAGATCCAACTATCAGCCCGTGGGCATCATCCAGGAGTTGGGATAGGGGATGAGGCAAGGGAAGTTGGGCTGAGAAAGGGATAAAGCAGTCTGGCAGTAGTTCTGTGTTTCTCCCATCTCCTCTTTATTTCCTTCCAGGTGAAATAGATGGGTGCTGCAACATGCCCTTGAATGTAACAAAACCCACTCTAGTGTGGATTTGACATGGGCCCAGCACTGCAAGGTACGCTGCTGGGAGGAAGCGTCCATCTGGCTGAGGGCAGGAAGGCCCTCCAGAGGGATGCACTGAGGCCAGTTGTGCGAGGCTCAACAAGAGCAAGCGCCAGGTCCTGCGCTTTGGTCATGACGACCCCGTGCCAGCTTCTCCAGGATTTGGCTGGGGTAGAATTCCAAGCAGCCCCTGATTCCAGAACATTGGGCTGGGCTGTTGGAATCTTCTGCCCTTGTGACTGGTCTTGCCTCCCCACCCTGTCCGTGTGGTGGAGCAGCCTGGTGGCCCTCAGTGATGTCATAAGGGCTAGAATGAGGGGAGGAGCAGTGCGTGCTGCGTCCCTTCATTGGAGCGCTGGAGCTCTGACTGAGCAGCTCGCTTGTTGCACTTGTGCACCGACTGCGTCCCTTTGTCTTCACACCGTCCTGTGCAGCACCTTGTAGGTAAGCTGAGACAGTGTGGGAGAGACGGGGGGACAGTGAGTGCTGAGAACTGCTGGCTGGCGGAGCTCATAGGATCACATTATCTCCATCAGCAGAGGGGTGGCCATGAGGGACAGGGAGGTGATCGTCCCCCCCTGCTCTGCTCTTGTGAGGCCCCAGCTGCAGTACAGTGTCCAGAAAGACAGGGAGCTGTTGGAGAGGGTCCAGAGGCGAGCCACAGAGATGATCAGGGGACAGGAGCACCTCCCCTACAAAGACAGGCTGAGGGAGCTGGGCTTGTTCAGCCTGGAGAAATGAAGGCTGTGGGGTGACCTCATGGCAGCCTTCAGTACCTAAAGGGAGCCTAAAAAGAGGAGGGGAATCAACTCTTTGAAAGGGTAGATAACAGCAGGACAAGGGGAAATGGTTTTAAGTTGAAAACTTAAGTTTTTAAGTTGAGGGAGGGCAGATTTTGGATTTTCCCTTGTAATCTTTGCTAAACCGTGGAAGCAAACTGACCTGCTCTTTCTCTCTCCTCTCTCCACCCTCTGCCTGCTTCCCTGGTGCAGCTTTTGCTCGTGGAAGATCAGAGCAAAGTGACAAGGAACGGCTGCGGATTTGTGAGATTTCTCTCCCTCGTTCTGATCTCTTGCCAGGTACCTGCCATGGTTTGTCCCCCCACATGCTTTAGCAGCCCGTGACGCCCCGTGTTTAGTAACACAGCCTCATCCAGCTTTGATGGGACGCTGGTCACGTGTGGGTTTTCTCCACGTGCTCTGCAGCTCAGCCCTCAGAAGGATGCTGTCTTGTGGTGCTGTGACCAGCTGGTCCACAGGAAACCAGTTTCTTAGGCAAAGAGTCCCAGCCCCAGCTTGTGCAGAGCTGCACAGCATCACCAGGGACACCAGCAGGCGTGCTTGGGCTGTGTGAGTGTGCCCGACAGCTGTAGGGAGCACAGCAGAGATGTGAACAGAGAAAATAAAAGTGTGTTTCTTTTCAGTTCCAGCTTGTCACACCTACGCTGATGGCTGTGGCGTGCAGCGAGATCAGCTGTGGGCCTGACCTGGCATGGACAGAGGTAGAGTATGAAGCTCTGATTGGTCTTTGTACCAGAGCCATCTCGGCTGTTGTGTTTGTCCTCTACTGACTTTTCCCTTGAAATGGCTGCAGAAACAACAATCATTCTCTGCTCTGTTTGGCCTCGCTGTTGGTTGGACTGCTCAAGAGAGCTGCTTGGTGCTTGCAATGGCACTGTTTGCACCTTGTAACTGCAGCCGTAGCTTTGGTTTCCCTCTTCCTGGTCTCCTAGCATCTTAAACAGTCAGCCTTCCTGCACAAAGAGCGCAGGAAAGGAGGGGGCAAAATGGACAAGGCCACCTGTCTGCGTCAGTGCCATTGCTGATTAGTCTGGGTGGGGAGAGATGCATCTTTGCTGGCGTGTGCCTGCTGCACACCAGGGAGAGAAACAGCCGTTATTAGACTTGCAGTTCCTTCTGAAGTGCCCATGATAAGGACCGAGTGCATTTCCTGCAGCTTTCTCTGCAGATGTGCTCCTCACCTTGAAGTCCTCCTTGTTGGTTCCCAGCTCCTCACTGTGGCCTGTGCTCTCTGTTTCAGGCTGAGAACAAGGGGAAGCCCCTGCTGGACCATGAGGTGGCACCCGTGAATGTTCCAGCTATTGCTGCTGCCCATGCTATTAAGAGATACGTTGCCCAGGCAGCGGATGAACTCTCCTTTGAGGTAAGCAGTTCAAGGCGTTCCTTGTTGCTCAATTTTACAATGGCAAATGCCTTCAGAGCTGCACTGGTGCAAGTGCTCTCATGCTCGGCCATGTTTGGCAGTGCAGAAGAATGCAGTCATTTGAGCTGTGCTTTCCTCCCAGCCGTGCTGAAGCTGGGATTGACGTTGCAATCTCTTGAAGGTGGGAGACATCGTGTGTGTCATCGACATGCCACCAAAGGAGCTGACCCCCTGGTGGAGAGGCAAGCTCGGCTTCCAGGTAGGCACAAGCTTCAGACTGGAGAGTGCAACTTCAGTAAAGGCAGGAATCTCAGCTTAGAGCTGCTCTGCCTGCACAGGATGCCTAAAGGACATAAACAGTTTCCCTGCGTTGGTGTCAGAGGACCTTGCCTTTGGCTGCAAATGTTGAAAAATTATTACCTTTATGCTGTGAACTATGGTCATTTTCTGCTGGATAGTCTTATGGAACATCAGGCAAGCACGTTCCGAGGGAAATGTTACGTGCCTTTTGGTTTAACAATTCAGATCTGAGAAGTGCTGCATGCAATAGTTGGCCTCTCTTTTCTTCTTGTTACAGGTGGGATTTTTCCCAGGGGAGTGTGTGGAACTCATTAATAAGAACATTCCTGAGGCACTCATCAACTCTGTGCCAAAGCCAGGTACGGATGTTACATTTGATGGTGTGGGGAAGCAAAATGAAGTCTTTTTTGGGGTGCGTTCCATGTTTAGTACCTCCTTAATCCATCCCACATTGTCCTCTGGGTTGATGATTCTTCATGCACACCATGGGGCAGAGATTTGGCCCAATCCTCCTGTGTTTATGATTGGACTTGGCAAAACTATAGAATACTCATGGAATGGCTTGGGATGGATGGGACCTCAGGGATCATCATGCTCCAACCCTCCTGCCTCAGGATGGTCTCCCAGCCCCCACATTTAATGTGAGACTAGATCAGGCTGCCCAGGGCCCCATCCAGCCTGGCCTTGTGCTCCTCCAGAGATGGGGAAAATCCCTTTTTGTATGTACTGGTTGGTAATGTTCTTCCCGTTCTGACGTGCTCTGTAGAATGTGCTGTGCTCGGCCTCGTCCAACGGAGCCAGACCTGAAATGACCTGGTTTCTTCCTTTTGTTGTGCAGTGCCCAAGAAACGCAGCAAGATCCTCACCTTCCTTCGTTCCTTGGTGAAGGCCCGCCCAAAGAAACCGACCGAGCGGGAGGTGGAGAAGGAAAGGGTGTTTGGCGGTGACCTGGGAGAGCATCTTCTCCACTCCGGTCGTGATGGTAAGGAGCTGCCCATTCCTGAGATCTTCCTCTGCTGGGCATCTAAAGAAGATGAAAGGGAGCTCATATCTAGCAGGGGGCAGGCTGATAGCCGTGGAGACACGTGTAATGGGAGTTGATGGCTGAAGGATAAAGTGAGGCGGATGCTCCTAAGAGACAAGCACATCTGTATTTGCTTCAGCCAAGCCTGGCTGGGCTTAGTGGATGGGATGTGAAGCACAGCCTGCAGCACGATTGAATCAGGAGCTCCACTGACGGCTGGCACGTGTTCTTCAGTCCCCCAGGTCCTCCAGAGCTGCGCTGAGTTCATTGAGCAGCACGGCGTGGTGCAGGGGATATACCGCCTGTCCGGCGTCGCGTCCAACATCCAGAGGCTGCGGTAAGAGTGCTGCGACTGACACAGCCTGAGTGCATCTGGTGTGGCTTTGGGCTTGCCTTCCTCTCGCTCAACCGGGTTTGCGTCCCTCTCTCCAGGCAGGAATTTGAGTCGGAGCAGATTCCTGAGCTCACCGTCCGTGACATTCACAGCGTGAGCTCCCTCTGCAAGATGTACTTCAGGGAGCTCCCGAACCCTCTGCTCACCCACCAGCTGTACGGCAAGTTCTCGGTAAGCACAAGGCCACGTCTTTCATTTCCCTCTTCCTGGGCCTCTTGGCAGATGGCTGCAGCAGTGCCCCAGCTCGGAGGCCCTTTTGCTGTCAGCCCCACGAGGTTTACTCGCAGTGGTGTACTAGCCTGATTGGTGTCTCGCTCCCTTTCTGCACTACTCCAGGATGCTGTTGGTGCCGCTACAGAGGAGGAGCGGCTGCTCAGAATGCAGGACGTCATCCAGCAGCTGCCCGCTCCTCACTACAGGTCAGTGCTGCCCTCAGCCTGCTGAGCTCAGCCCTGCTGCATTGCAGAGGGCAACGATGCGGTTCCAGCCTTTGTCTTTCCGAATTGCAGCACGGCATGCTTGTTGGTGCTGAACGTTTGCCTCTCTTGTTTTCCAGGACACTGGAGTTCCTGATGAGACACTTGGCGTGTCTGGCTGGGAGCTCCACGATAACAAACATGCATGCCAAGAACCTAGCCATTATGTGGGCTCCAAACCTCTTAAGGTAAACTTCTGCTTCTGTTTCAACACAACGCTTACATCTGTTCTCCATTAAAAAAAAAACCAGTGCTCCCTTTTTCTCCATCAAATGTGCTCTTCTCCTGTAAAATCTGTGGCTGACAGAAGAGCAGGAGCCTGAGCTGTTCTCCATCCCCACGGGCACAATGTCTAGGTGACAATTTCTGCAGTCTTGTTGAGATGGGACTGACGTGTCCTTGATCATCCAGGGGAATTTCTGCAGTGGCATCACTGATTGCCCACTGCGGAAGTCTCCAGAGCCTCAGCTGACAGCTTTTGGCTGCAACAATTCAGACTCGGGGAAACGGTCTTGGAGAAATGACTTCTAAAATCTGCCTTTTCTACAGATCACAGCAGAACGAGTCTGCCTGCGCCAGCGGAAGAGCTGCCTGCATGGAGCTGCAGACGCAGTCGGATGTGGTGGAATTCATCATCAACCACACAGACGTCCTCTTCGGCTCCAAATCCGGAGCAGACATTGCAGATGCAGCAGGTGAGTGTCTTCCTCCATTAGCTTGATCTTGACCTGACACCTTGACCAAATGCAGGCCTTCTCCAGGATGTTTGAGATACTCTTTTACCATCAAGGGGACAGCAGACCTCTGGACTTCCATTAGGGTATGGCATCCTGTTGCTGGATGCTGAGAATGTCCAAGCCCAAACTTCACAAGGAGGAAACCGTCATTATTATGGTTTGCACGCAGGAAAAGCTTGATGCAAGTGTGGCAGCGAAGCTTTCTCAGTTCCCTGCCCCTTTTATCTAGGGGTGAGCTCTCTTAATGATGACCGTGTCCTTTGCCATAAACAGACCTCTGCCCACATGGTTATTTTGGGCTTCTCTTCTTCCAGTGGCTGGGATAAGCAAGCCTGAGAAAAATACAGCACCTCCCCCAGAACTGTGGTGGCTGTGCTGCTGCTTTCTGATCCTCGCTCTTACCTGTGGTTTTCCCTGACAGGGCACAATTCTCTCCCAGGGCCCAAGTCTGTGGGGGTCTCTTCTGCTGCCACAAAGCTGCTCAGCCTGGAGGAGGCACAGGCACAGAGGCGAGGCCACAGCAGCTCTCCTGTTGTGACAGAGAGCAGCAGGGACATGGAAGTGGAAGAAAGCCCTGCAGCTGGGCAGGGCAAATTCCACACAGTCATCGACTTTCCATCTGACAGGTAAAGAGGACTTTCTTTTCCAGCACCTAGCATCATTGTTTGGGTGGGTTTTTGTGTTTTTCTTTCCATGATTTCTAGTGCCAAAACTTGCTGAAACTAGGTTATGCTACTGGTGTGGTTTTCCTATGTCAGGGCCAAGTACCTGAAACCAATTCCAGTTCTCCTCTAAGCAGAGCTGTTGGTCAGACTTGCTGGCACTAGAAATTAAACATGGCAGTGAGATGAGGCCGATGAGGTGCTAATGTAAGAGTCAGAGATGCTTCTGAACTTCCTTTATGGCTGCACGGTTCCTCAGAAAGCAGTTATGCCTGCCAGCTCCATCAAAGCCATCCCTCAGATGCTGTGCTGTACAGCTGTGGAGCCTTTGCTCACATGCTCTGCATCTTGCTTGACAGAGTTGAGGGGAATTTAGCCAGCAAGACTTCAGGGCTGAGCTATAGGAATGGAGCCATCCTCAACTGTTGGAAACAGAGCGAGTTTCTAAGTTGTTTCTGCAGAAACCAGGCAGTGCTAGGAACAAGCAACTGCTGCCAAGAGCTCAGTGCAGCTCTTCCCTCACCCTGCACCACGCACGACTCACAGCATTGGCTGTTTTCTCTCTCCAGGCAAAATCCACTCAGCAAGAATGAGGAATCGCCAGCTAGCAGTTGGTGTTGCTGCTTCAGCCTCAGGAAGCCATCCTCTGGCAGCAAACGCCAACTGCAGCGCAATGCCAGGCAGCCCTCTGAAACAGCAGTGGTAGTCCTGGCAGGTAAGGGTGCAAATGCAGCTTCCAAATCCCTGCTTTTCAGGAACATACAATTCAAGCTTGCTCTGCACATGTATCTCTTTCTAGCGTTCAATCCCGTGCCTAAATCTTCACCCCTGATCAAGTACCACTGTCGTAATTCAGCTTGTGAAAGTTTGACACTAACCCCTGTGTATCCTTTCTAGGTGAATCGAGCCCTTGCCAAGCCATAAGATCCAGGGCAAGTAGTGAGGATGCTCTCTGTGCTTCTATCAGTGGAGAGCTCTTAGGAAGCACAAATTGCTGCAGTTCTAATAGCAGCCTTCCATCTAACAACATTAATGGAGAGAAGGAGCTCATCGAAGTCCATGCTCTCATTACACCTGGCTCTGCTGAAGTTGCTGACCTGGGCCTGCAAGACACCACAGTCACATGTGTGGATTTTATCCCATAGTCTCTGCAGTGCAGCCCATCCCAAGCACAGTGTGAGTGCCCCGATAGCAGCACCTGCATGCAGGAGCAGGTCAGTGTCAGTGAAGAGGAGCAGAGCCTCTTGCAGGAGGACTTTCAATCAGACCTCCAGTCTCAGGCACCGGAGAGCAGCACTGAGAGCTCTGAGCCACTCTCTCCATGACAAGACAGGATGAGTCCCATCTTCACTGTGGACCTCTCACACCCTCCTGTCCTTTATATAATAATAAAAGCACACTCGTGCTCAACCAACGCCTTGACTGCCTCCAGAGTCTTCATTCACACGGACTGGGATGAATGCAGCACACAGCAAGGCACCCCAGCTTGCAATGCTGTGGCTGTGGGGTGCGTGCAGCACAGCTCCGGGTTTGTTCCTGTTTTGTCTGGCTTTGGGATGTCTGCAGGGGGAGCTCTGCTACCATTTGGCATGGTAGCAAATAATCTCTCGCATCCTGGATGCTGCTCATGATCCTCCCAAGCTTCCTGGCTGTGGCTTTGTGATGCTTTTCAGGGCTTTCTGATGGATTTCCATGCCTTGGCCGCTCCTTAACACCTCTCTCCTCCCATCATGTCCTTTCCTGACTCCCAGATACGAGCTGGTCATGCAGATCATCTCCAGACCTGTCATCATCACAGTGTGGGAGGAGAAGCTCCCCCTGGCCAACATCAGGCAGTACTGCTTGGTCTGCAGCTCAGTGGCCATTTCCCTTTTAGGCGGCTCCTGCAGAAGAATCAAGCAGCAGAACCTTTTGCTCACCCTGCAGCACAAAGAAGCTACGAAAGCAGAAACAACCTGGGAATCTCTGGGTCTGCAAGACTGCACGGACACTCACCGACTGTGTCTGATGGCTCCCTCCCATCCTTGATTTCCTTCTCCCCTTCTCCACGTCGGATCCCACTGCTGAGCCATGATCAAGCTGCCCAGTGTGGCAGAGCATCGTGCAGAGCCGTGCTGGCACCTCCTCCCCTTCCTCTCCTGCAGCTCAGCGTGCAACCTGAGCAAGTTTTCCTGAAAAAGTGACCAGCTCTGTTCCATCCCTTTGCCCCTACAAACAGTTGTCCAGAGGATCTCGTCCAAGAATTCCTGGAACAGCCTGCAGCTGGCTCTCCTGAAGTTCAGGCTCCTGCCTTTGCTTCCTGCCAGGCCCGCATTCCTTGAGATCACCAACTCAAGGAGGGCATGGTCACTGCAGCCCTGACCGCCTCCTGTCGTAACCCCTGGTGTGCACCATGTCCAGCAATGCTTCCCTTCTGCTTGCTGTGCCCAATGCCTGCACCACAGAGTGATTCTCACTGCACTCCAGGAGTCTGTCAGATTGCTTGCAGCCAGCCATGCTGATTTCCCAGACTGACTGGAATCCCCCATCAGGATGAGAGTCAGTGAGTGCGATGCTTCTGCTGGCTGCAGGAAGCAGCTCCCACCAACAGGCTCTCTTTCCAGGCGGCTGTAGCAGACCCTCACCTCCAGAAGCCCTGCACTGCTGCAGTTCCTGATTTTACCCACAAGTTCACAACCTGCTCATGGCTCTTCTTAGTTCTTTCCACTCAACTTCTCATCATAGAGGGCAAATTGCCTTCCAGAATTCCATGGTATCAATTGTGTCTGCTTTATGTCAGGATTTTTTTCTTTTTTTTTCCATTTTCTAGGTAGGAAAATTAATTTCTGAGCCAGGAGAAGCAGAAGTGAAACAGTCTTCCTGGCACTGCTCAGGTTGCAGGAGTTGCCAAGTGCTCCTCAGGTAATGTGTGCTGAAGAGCTGACCTTGGTGGCAGGGGCTGTGGCTGCATTTTGTGCCTGTCATGCGGGAATCCAAGAAAGCCTATTCAGAGCAGGAGCTGCAGGGCGAGATAAACATCACGAGAAGGTAAGGCTGAGAAGCAAGGACACCTCCAGAAAGAAGAGAAAAACTGAGTCAAGTGAGCTGCGTGACGGCCGTGTGATGCTGACCAGGATTGGAGGAAGAGCGCATGGCTGGGAATGACTGATGGCTCTGGTTGGATGGGTGCCTGTGTGCACAGAGTTAAGGAGTGTTTGTGGGATGTTTTGCTGGCATCTAACGGCTGTAAGGGGAAGTCGAGAGAGAAAACTTGTGAATGCATAGAAGGGATGTTAAAATCTGGAACAGACTGTATGGATCATTCACAGCTGAGTCCAGATTGCCACACTGTCAGAACCTGGGGCCTAGGATTTTCCTTTAAGAGTGCCAACTGCTTATTTTAAATGATAAAAAGTAACATTGAAAAAAGCTTCCCTCCTTGCATTAGAATAAGGCATTGATATTTGATGTTTCTGTCTTTCCATTCCTTTAGCAGCCTGGGTGTTGATGCAGCTGCATGCATCTGCTGCCCTCCCCTTCTGTTTTGTGTAAAAGAACAGTAAAATATGCAATCAGTGTGAGATCTTTCTGAAGTATTTTACTTTATTTGCCCCTAGGCTGCAATGGCTGGGAAATGGCAGTGTCACCCAGGAGCCCACATGGCGACCTGATGTCTCATTGTTGGGGTCTATTGGAAACCACCACGATGACAAAAGAATGCCTGGGATTCCTCCGGCCCAAATGCCAAACCTTGCACTTGGCTGTGCTGAACCTCATGAGGTTCACCCAGGCCCACCTCTCAAGTCTGCTGAGCTCAAACAGATGTCATTTTTCTCCTGTCCTTCCATTCCGAGTCCATCTGTTCCCCAAAGCAAAAGAATTTGGAGGGAACCACCGACAGTTATGTGAGCGATTTCGGCGTCTATTTCTGATCATAGCAACAACTTCAGAGGTCACACTTAATTTACGGTGCCCGTTGTAATTCTGACCAAGGCTGCAGTTGCAGCTGACTTCCCAAGGCTGCAAGACGTGGTGGTGACACAGCCTTGTGCTTCTGCATTGGTGCTCATCCCACGTTTCCTTTCTCTGTCTCGCAGGTCAGCTCCTGCTGGAAGCAGATGGTATCCCAGTGTGAATGAAGGTCAGTGCAGGAGCAGCTGCTGATGGGAGGAAGGAAGTCCATGCTGAAGAGCTCTGAAGCATCTGCAGGTATGGTTCTGGAGGAGGCAGCAGTGATGCCGGAGGGCTCCCCAGCAGGAAGCTGTCTCATCCAAATGCTTGCTGAGTGGTTGGAAGGGAGCTTTCTGCATGACAGCAGCACCAGTTGCTTCCTTCAAATGCTGCAAAGACAAGGATTAGCACGATTTCCAGTATCTACAGTATCATCACGAATCACGATAGGATTACAATGTGTCCTCATACAAACGCAGCCATTTCTCTCTGAGTCCAAAGGCTGTCCGGAAAGCATCTTTGAGGTCTCTCACACCAAACCACTGATGTCCATGTGGGATCTGACTCATTAGGGTATAGGGGTTAGGAACCACAGGCTGTCTTTTGAGAACGGGTTCAGTCATTTCCTTACATCTTGCACCAGCCGATACGTGCCGTCTGCCTTCCGTGCCGACAGGATTGGGGTGTTATAAGGCCACAGACAAGGTTCCAGAAGACCATCCTTAACCAGTGTCTGTGTTACAGCTTTTAGACCCACTCTCCCTTCTAAGGCTATGGGATATTGTTGCTGTTTCACAGCTCCACTCCCTCCTTGGGCAGTTCTTTGTAAGGGAAAATTGTGAGTCCACCCCGATTTCCTTCCCCTGCCCACACCTTTGGATTCATTTCTTCTTCATCAGAGCTGTTAACACATTCATTGACACCTGACATCTGTTTCACAGACTTGCAGCTGTAATCCTCATTTAACTGTTAAATCTCTCCCCCATAAATCGGTCCCTGCTTCAGGCACAGAGAACAATTGCCCTGCAACTATTTTATCTTTCCATTTTAGTTCTGCGGTCTCCAAGAGTGGAGCTGTCATTTCTGATCCCTCAGCCCCAGTTATGCACAACAGCCACATCCAGATACACGCCTGGTACCTCTGAACTAGCTAATGCTGTAGGATGGAATGTTGTTTCTGCACTGGCTATCAAATGTGGGATTGGTCAGAAGCAGTACAGCACCATGTGTTTTGTAATTTGCCCTTAGAAACAGTTTGAAAAAGTAGAAAGACTTTATTAGTATTAGTAAAAATAAGTTATTTCATAACATATTTTAGAAATACAGTTGTTCAATCATGTGATCAATTCTCACTTACGGAACTGTAATAGATACAAATTGCATGGGTTTAGTATTAAGGACCAGAAAGCATGTTGTAAGGCCATTCTGTTTGGATAGGAGAAGCTCAGCAAAAGAAAAACAGACTCCAAAGAAGCCAGGGCCTCCACACAAGGCCGAATTGACTCACGCTGTGGGCAGGTTGGGATGCAACAGGCAGGCATCAAGAGACTCCCCTCTGTCCTCCTTCCAAAATTCTCTCTCTTAAGGGATGAGAAGGTGTCCAGAAATAGTGCCCAAGTGTTGATAAGCAGCTGTCAGATGTTCAATAATTAGCAGTATACCTGCTGAGCTAGCAACAATGGGTGTTGAGCCAGTCACACACACACACACAGAGGGCCCGGGTTGGAAGGGACCTCAAACATCAGGAATCGCCAACTTCCTGCCACAGGCAGGGCCACCAACCTCTGTACCACTGCACATATGCACATTGCTGGATAGAAACAGCAGTGTGGGAAAAACTGTATGCTGTGGTGAATCAGAATGGCTTAACAGCTGTCCCACAAGGAAAAGCAATCCCTTACCTGCTGTGCCATGCTCATGGCAGCAGCAATGCAGATGCCAGCAGCTGATGCCCACAAGGACAGCCAGCCTGGACTTATTTTCATTACATATCTTTGTCCTGATGTCCTTCTAGAAGCTGGAACATTTCACCATCTCAGCAGAAGAGGGCAGGAGGGGTTCCAAGTTGCAGGCACACTCTCCTCTTTTGCTGGCACACAAAGAGAAGATGAAAACCAGATGTGTTTCCCAGCCCATGGCAAACACCAGCCTTTCCATCCTTACAGTCCTTCCTGCCATCAGCACTAATTGAAACAACATCCCACTCACCTTTGCCATGTCTGGCAGAGGTTGCAGCTCTTTCTATTGCAGAACTCTAGCTTTCAACTCAAGAGCTCCTGTGTCACACAAGGAAAAGCAATCTTTTACCTGCTTTGCCATGCTCATGGCAGCAGCAATGCAGATGCCAGCAGCTGATGCCCACAAGGACAGCCAGCTTGGACTTATTTTCATTACATATCTTTGTCCTAATGTCCTTCTAGAAGCTGGAACATTTCTCCATCTCAGCAGAAGAGGGCAGGAGGGGTCCAAGGTGAGGGCACACTCTCCCCTGTTTATCTGGCACTCAAAGATAAGGAGAAAATGAAAACCAGATGTGTTTCCCTGCGCATGGCAAACACCAGCCTTTCCATCCTTACAGTCCTTCCTGACATCAGCACTAATTGAAACAACATCCCACTCACCTTTGCCATGTCTGGCAGAGGTTGCAGCTCTCTCTATTGCATCCCTCTAGCTTTCAAGTCAAGAGCTCCTGTGTCACACATGGAAAAGCAATCTTTTACCTGCTGTGCCATGCTCATGGCAGCAGCAATGCAGATGCCAGCAGCTGATGCCCACAAGGACAGCCAGCCTGGACTTATTTTCATTACATATCTTTGTCCTGATGTCCTTCTAGAAGCGTGGACATTTCTCCCTCTGAGCAGCAGAGTGCAGGAGAGTTCCAAGGTGAGGGCACACTCTCCCCTGTTTATCTGGCACTCAAAGAGAAGGAGAAAATGAAAACCAGATGTGTTTCCCTGCCCATGGCAAACACCAGCCTTTCCATCCTTACAGTCCTTCCTGACATCAGCAGCAATGGAAACAACATCCCACTCACCCTTGCCATGTCTGGCAGAGGTTGCAGCTCTTTCTATTGCAGCCCTCTTTCTTTCAAGTCAACAGAGGCTGTGTCACACAAGGAAAAGCAATCTATTACTTGCTGTGCCATGCTCATGGCAGCAGCAATGCAGATGTCTGCAGCTGATGCCCACAAGGACAGCCAGCCTGGACTTATTTTCATTACATATCTTTGTCCTGATGTCCTTCTAGAAGCTGGCACATTTCTCCATCTCAGCAGAGAAGGGCAGGAGGGGTCCAAGTTGAGGGCACACTCTCCTCTATTTCTGGCACACAAAGAGAAGATGAAAACCAGATGTGTTTCCCTGCCCCTGGCAAACACCAGCCTTTCCATCCTTACAGTCCTTCATGCCATCAGCACTAATTGAAACAACATCCCACTCACCTTTGCCTAATCTGGCAGGGAGGTGATGCTCTTTCTTATATACCCGTCTGGCTTTGAATTCACCAGTGCTTGTGTCTCACAAGGAAATGCAACATTCCAGCTGTTCTGCCATTCCCATAGCAACAACTATGCAGATGTCAGCAGCTGATGCCCACAAGGACAGCCAACCTGGACTTATTTTCATTACATAACTTTGTCCTGAAGTCCTTCTAGAAGGTTGAACACTTCTCCATCTCTGCTGCAATGGTCAAAAAGGGTCCAAGTTTAGGGCACACTCTCCTCATGGCCTCTTGCACTCAAAGACAAAGGGAACATGAAAACCAGAAGTGTTTCTTTGCCCATGGCAGACACTAGCCTTTCCATCCTGACAGTCCTTCCTACAATTACCTGGAATTGAAACAACATCCCCCACATCTCTTTTTTGAACTTAATCATGCATGAATAATGAGAATTTTTCTGTAAATCTTATTTCTGCATGGAAACGATCAGATAACCGGAGCTTTTTTCTCTAAAACAATCCTGCAAATTTGCATTGCTTATCTATGTACGCAAAATGTTTTTGCCATTCATCTCAAATATCAATTCATCTAGCAAAATAATATAGAAAAAGTATTTACAGACATTTTTGGACATAGATTACTTCTTCTCAAGTGGGAATTAATCCCTAAGCTGCAATCATGAAATTCTTTTATCACTTTCTCTGATTTAGCCAGTGTTACTAAAAGGGAAATAAGACACAGGCTTTTGATAGCAGCTGCCAATTTAAGAATGATAATAACTTTTATTATTCTTGGCTAAGATCAAAGTCCCGCATTTCAGGATTATCTCCAGCTCATCAAGTATAATTAACAGTTTTGGATTGCCACATTATTGTATAGCAATATTGTCTTCCTGCAAGGAATTTCATTGTTTTGACACGTGCCACAGGTTGTTAATAGATTGCCTGATTACCATTTATTTTTTTTTTTGGCTTATGATGACCACAGAAAATTATACAGCAGCACCATAAAAACTTTAAATCCTATCCCATGTATCTGCATTCATACGAAAATAATATTGGAAAGCACTGGTGAAACTAAGATTACAAATAAAGCAGAGGACAATTTCAGTGAAAGCCTGCAGGTTTCTCAGCTCTGCTTATTTCAAACCCCTGAAGACATCCACGGGTTTCCTGCTGTGGGACACAGGCACTCACCTGCAGCTCAGCACTGCCTGCTCATGCCTGCGCACACCTTCAGGCTGGAACCAAGGAAATCCTCAGCAAAGACATCAGTACACTTTTGTTATGATGACTTTCCTAAAGAAGCATCAAATATTTCTTCACGAGAAATACTGCAAGTCCCTTTGACACTAGCCCTTATTTTAAATGTTTAGATTTGTGCTTCATTCAGGCGTGCTGTCACTCCCAAAAAGATTTTTATTCTTTTGCTTTTCATTCTGAGGAACACAGTGATTTCTGCCTTGTTTACTGACTGTAGGCACAGCAATTCTCCTGCACCTTCAGGGAAACAGCAAATCCATCTCTTTCACACCCTGATTCTATCAAGCTCATTCACCTTACAAGGTATTTATTGCAAGCAGCTCTTCCAAAAATGGAGACTAACAGAACCTGCAACCCAGGACACCTCAGTAAGCCAGTACTTTTCATCTCCTGAAGGTGTAGGTAGACACAGAGCTGGAACATCTTTTCCAGAGCTGTGTGATGCTGTCTCATCTATGTTCCTTTACTTTTGACTCAGTTTCACTTCTTATCTAACCTGGTTGCATCACAGGATTTCTGGTGCCAAAAATAAACTGACAGCTTTCATCACTAGTTAAAAGGAAACTGCAATAGGAAAAGCAATTTTTCTGATTTCTCTGTTGATCAGAGATGCTTCCTGCAAGCCTGATGCGGTAGAAACAATATCAGCTTTAGAATGACAGTCATTAGAGCAGAATCCTTTCACTGATGAAATCCCACAGTCCTGATTCATACAACACTGACACTGGAGGACACAGTAGTTTAGATGAGAGCGCATTAAAAATGACTAAGTTAAGGTCTCAGCAAAGAGTGACAAGTATGAAAAAAAGAGGTTGCAGAAACTGCTTCAGTTTGGCACTCTGGCATAAAGTATGACAACACACAACCTGCCTGTGCAGTTCCAGAAGCAGAAGAAAGCCGTCAACCAAGACTTGTTCTCATCTGCTCTGAAAGTCCACTGGGACAAGGCCACTTTTCTCTGACGTGCTTCCAGAAGTATCACTTCTGAGCACTGTGCCAGGGAGTTACAAGATACTGTTTGTGTGTACAGAGGAGAAAAAGACGTCTGTCTGGAAACAGACATTGACTTGAAGGAGAAGCAGCATTTTCCAGAGTACTTCAGAAAGAACTGAGCACTGCCCCAAGAGCTTCAGAGCGGCAGGCTGTCACAGTGTGCCAACCAGCTCAGCTGTGAGTTGGCACTGAAGCTGCACCACAGGGAGAACAAAGCCCCCTGTGCACCCTTGGAGAGCCAAGGGTTGGAGATTCATGAACCTTGAGCTCCTTTCCAACCCGGGCCATGCTGTGATTCTGGGATTCTCACCTTTGCCTCATCTGGCAGAGGGAGGCAGCTCTTTCTCTTGTCTCCCTATGGCTGTCAGGTCACCAGGGCCAGTGTCACACAGGGAACTGCAAACACTGTGTGTGCTGTGCCCTGCCCATGGCAGCACAGAGGCAGCTGCCAGCAGCTGATGCCCACAAGGACAGCCAGCCTGGACTTCCTTTGATTCCTTCCCTTTGGATCAGCGTCCTTCAGGAAGGCGGAACATCTCTCCAGCTGAGCAGCAGAGGACAGCAGGGCTTCGTTGTCTGGGCATGTTCTCTTCTGGCCCTCTGGCCCTCACAGACACAGGAGGAGGACACAGAGGCTGCTGTAACACAGCCAGCCCTGCCTCTCAGGTCAGCTCTCAGGCCATCCTCTCTCCCCTCAGCAGCAGCTCACTGTTCTGCACTCCTCTGGCCTGGGCTGGCAGAGGTGTGCAGCAGTTCTGCTGATCTCCCAGTGCTGGCCATGTCTGCAGTGCCTGTGTGAAAGACACAGGAAGCTGCCAGCATTGCACTGCTCTGCTGTGCCCCTGCCATCACCGAGTTTGCTGTCAGCAGCTGCTGCTACACGTCCATTCAGGCACAGGCCTTTCCTTCCTGGCCCTCTTTCCCCCCTCTCTCCTCTGCTCTCTCTCGTGCTCCCCTTTGGCCTGGGCTGGCTGAGCAGTGCAGGCCTTGTTGTTGCTCCCTGGGCCAACTACGTCACGGTTCCCCGTGACTCTGCCAGCTGCTCTGACACAGCGACTGCGTCCTCAGTGTGGATTCCAGAATGCGACAGACGTCCAGAGAAGACTTCCAGGGCTGATTGGAACATGCTGCCATCAAGAACTGCCATGGCTCAGGCCCCCTGGGAATCTGCTCACAGCGAAAGCTGCTGTCACTCTGTGTGGGCACAGCCTTGTCTGTGTAGGCCTGCTCACACTGCAGCCCCTGTCTGCACCAGAACCGTGCCGATCCACCTTCTCTTGGCCTCCTTGCCTGCATGGAAAAGGGCAGCTTGGGCTGAAGTCCCTCAACTTTCAGATGGCTGAGTGAAGTCTCTGAGCCCTGGTGACCCACGCAGCTCTTCAGCCTGCTGACCTGCTCTGCTGGGGCTGTCTTAACAGGCAGAGGGCACGTTATCCTAATGTCCCCACATCCATCCCTCTTAGCATACTGTAGGCCAGTTCCTAAAAGGACACCTGCACAATCTCTCTGAATGTTAATCAACATGCTGTTGGTCTGTGCACTGCAGAAATTGCATCTAGGTTTTCAGTGGTGATTAGCTATGTGTTTAGTCAGAGGTGCAATGGTTCTAATGGTGAGAGAAAGACATTCCCAGTTGTCATCAGGTGGAACACACTTCAGACTGGAAAGAAACCAAAATGTCTCTGCTGATGGCAGGAAGGACTGTAAGGATGGAAAGGCTGGGGTTTGCCATGGGCAGGGAAACACGTCTGGTTTTCTTGTTCCCTTTGTCTTTGAGTGCCAGAAAAACAGAGGAGAGTGTGCCCTCACCTTGGACCCCTCCTGCCCTCTGCTGCTGAGATGGAGAAATGTCCCAGCTCCTACAAGGACATCAGGACAAAGGTAAGTATTGGAAATATTTCCAGGCTGGCTGTACTTGTGGACATCTGTTGCTGGAAAATTTAATGGCAGTAAACTGCCTAGATAATGACAGAATGAGGGTGACAATAGAATGGTATGTAATCACAGTAGAATGAAAAAAGGATGCAGGGTGCAGGAAGGGAGGTGTGGACATTCTGAGTTGCAACTCTTTATTTGCTCCAGAAAGCTCAATCAGAATGGAAGACTGAAGGAAATACTTTGAGTGTTTTTTTAATGTGACTGGATAAAAGATCCATGTGGCAAATTGAATAACTGAGTGGTAAAGGGACATAGATACCTCACTGTTTCATGGAACCTTTCAATTAAGCACCTGAGCACTGCGTACAGGACTTGGGAATATAAGTATTAGAGGATCATGGAATATCTGTATTTGGAAGGGACCTCGAGGATCATGTATTCCACCTCCTGGTTCCACACCGGACCTCCTATGGGTCAAGCCCTGTGTCTGAGAGCATTGTGCAAATGCTCTTTGGCCTTTGTCAGCTCAGTGCCAAACCACTGCCCTGGGGAGCCAGTGCCACATTCCATGTATCTAGTTCATCCTACAGAATGATGCCAAGAACAGTTATAGAGATCGACTTACAAACAAAATTCTTGTCTTGAATTAATGGTACACTCACCATTTAAAAAAAAAAAAAAAAGGAAAAAAAAATCAAAGCCACATTCTTACGCTGGCATTTTACAGTATTGTCAGATTTTTGAAATTCTGTTCTGTCATATAAGATTCTCTCATCATGAAATAATGACCAAGTTCTCATTTCAGATGTAAACATACAAATGTTAAAGGCAGCAGTGCTGTTCAAGAGTACATTACCAGCTCAAACACTGCTTTGGCTGTAAAACTGAAGGTAGTGAGGAATTTTATCAAGGACTTAGAAGAAAACATGTAAGTGTAGATTTAAAAGCAACCTGTATTGTTACTTAGAGTTTGATATAGTGTAATCCAATGCACAGTACTTGTAACGTGTGTTTTACAAAATGCTTTGCAATGTAGGCATCTATTAAGATAAATGCTGCAAGTTCTAATATGTCCATGACCTTTTCAAGCTGTTCCTTACTCCTACACATCACTACGAGTAGTTCTTCTGTCAGGAAGGATCACCTGAGTAATTAACCTGTGACCTTAAGTTTGGAATTAACTGCATACAGTGGAAGGAAGAGCTGTGGGTTATTTTGCTCTTTCAGTGTTGAACAGCCGAGGTGTTTTGTTTTGGAGGGTGGATGGTGATGGGACAAGTGGGGAATGGCTTTAAACTGAGATGGGGGGTGTTGAGGTTTAGGTTGGATGTGAGGAGGAAGTTTTTCAGGGTGGTGAGGCACTGGAACAGGTTTCCCAAGGATGCTGTGGATGCCCCATCCCTGCAGGCATCCAAGGCCAGGCTGGATGTGGCTCTGGGCAGCCTGGGCTGCTGGTTGGCAGGCTAGAAAGCCCACAGGACTTTATTGCAGCCCTGGGTGCAGGGGGATCACTGCTCCTAGCATGCACACAGAAGAGCTGGAGCACACAGGTGATGTACATTCCACTTGTGAGCATTCCTGCAATTGCAGAGAGCGTGCGCCTGTTCCAATCACTGCTGCACAGATTAAAAACTGATTGCAGATGAGCTGTTTTGGTATGGGGTTCTTGCCAACGGTCTGCAGTGGCTGTGTGATTCCTCGGGGAGTTGCTCTCCAGCCCAAAGGTCATGTCCTAAGTCGACCAGATCCCGTTTGTGTCCAGAAATGGCTGACAACAGATCAGCTGCTGGTCAAGTTTCTAACAGCACACTGGCCTTGCTCCAGTGTCTGTGTCATCAGCCCCAGCACATACGGTGCACCTCTTCAAGGCTTTGCAACACTGAGACTCTGCACTTGGGCTCCAGACATCCTGCTGCACCAAGAGGTTATTCTAGCTTTGGTATCTTGCAACTTTGTATATAACTACATCACTGTAATCATAAATGTCTAGGAGCATGGAGATGGAGAAATTAATCTTCCTGTAATTCTCTGTACTGCAGCCCCGTGGTTGTCAACACCTAATGCAATATTGAAATTTCAGTTGAGAAATTGAAAGCTGTCCCTAACAAAAAAACATCTGCATTTGTAATTGAAATCACACTAAGGATCAAGAAATCCAAATGCTTCTAGCATAACCACGATTATAGGCAGTGTTTAGACAAGCTCTTACAGGAAAACCATGAACACAAGGCTAAAGAGAGACTAAGTGATGCACTCTGCAGGAATACTCATGGAAGTCTTCACAATGCAGGAGTCTGATCTGATTACAGATGCTGTGCTTTAAGTACCCCTTATCGTATCTTTTTTTGTCACTATTCTTAGGAAAATATCCTGAACTCGGGGTATCAGATACCACTAAGAAAGAACTCTTACATCATTCTTATACGTCTAAAGATCTCAAATGTTTGGAGGGTTGTTGTTCGGAGATTTCTGTGACCTCCCTCCCAACAGGTGTCCTATTTTCCTTCTTTGTAAGAGCAGGAACTTCTTCACGGTGAGCATGGAACAGGCTGCCCAGGGAGGCTGTGGGTTCTCCTTCTCTGGAGATGTTCCAGAGCCGCCTGGACACCCAGCTGTGCAGCCTGCTGTAGGGAGCCCGTTGTGCAGGGGTTGGACTCAGTGATCTCTGGAGGTCCCTTCCAAGCCCAGTTCTTGATTTTGTGGTTTAATCCTTGCTTCTTGCAGCAGTGCAGTGTTTAAAAGAGAGAAAAAGTAAGCTGGATTTCTGTGGTTGGTAAAGCTGTGCTGAGAACTGGGCTGACTGCTGCACCTGGAAATGTGTGCAAAGTCTGCAGACACAGAGGAATCACTTTTCCCTGCAGGCTGAGGTGTCTAAGGTAGCTCCTTGCTTGGTGAGCTTGTGCTTTAAAGGATCAAGCTGCATAAGTAAGGTAGTTTAAAAAGCAAGTCTGCCAGTTCTTTTTTAACTAAGTGATTTTTTTTTTAGCAAGGAAAGGTTTGAGATGCTGTTTTTGATGGAAGATGGAAGATGGAGAGAGGAAAAGCAAGTCCAAGGCATGCTGTGCATAGCCACCACATGGCATCTGCACCATTTCCCCCTACACAAAGGAGGAGCAGCTGACAAGCTTGGCCTGGGCCAGGGAAGGGAGCAGACAAACATCTGGACCGACCCCAAACGAGCTGGTTCTGCAGGTTGGGTGTCTTCTGCTGCTTGTCTCACATCCTGCTGCTCAGCGGTAGATTTGTTCCTGCTCAGTGCTAACAGGAAACTCACACAGCATTTCTGTTTCAGCTGTGCCAACGCTTTGATCCCTTGCTGCTTGGATGGGGCGTTTGAAGAAGGATGCCTGTGCTGATGTCCAGCCAGACTTTGGGGATGAGTCTCCACACCAGGGTCCGTCTGACAGGACTGAGGGTTGGGGATCCAGCCAGATCGAGTCCAGTGCGCTTTGCTCTTGTTCTTAGTGCTTGTTTTTGCTCAGGAGGGCAGGAGGTGAACCTCGTGAACCAATGCCTGCAGACGGGGTTTGCAGAGAAAGAGGTCCTGCAGGCCTTGTGTGACAGCCACGGAGCTGCAGCGAGGCTGCATCAGTGTAAAACACCAGAGATCCACGGAGGTGTGAAGGGGAGCTGTGGGCTGCAGTCACGCAGGAAGGGATGTGCATGCTCGGGGTTTGGTTGTTGTGTGTGTGTTAAGTGACTGTGATACCACTGCTGGGTCAGTGTGAGTGTACGGAACAAGTGTGACAGCCTTTTTGATGGAGCCCTGTGAAAGGAGTCCTATGGACTTGAGATCCAACTATCAGCCTGTGGGCATCATCCAGGAGTTCCGGTAGGGGATGAGGCAAGGGAAGTTGTTGTAAGAAGGTGATAAAGCAGTCTGGCAGCAGTTCTGTGTTTCTCCCATCTCCTCTTTATTTCCTTCCAGGTGAAATAGATGGGTGCTGCAACATGCCCTTGAATGTAACAAAACCCACTCTAGTGTGGATTTGACATGGGCCCAGCACTGCAAGGTACGCTGCTGGGAGGAAGCGTCCATCTGGCTGAGGGCAGGAAGGCCCTCCAGAGGGATGCACTGAGGCCAGTTGTGCGAGGCTCAACAAGAGCAAGCGCCAGGTCCTGCGCTTTGGTCATGACGACCCCGTGCCAGCTTCTCCAGGATTTGGCTGGGGTAGAATTCCAAGCAGCCCCTGATTCCAGAACGTTGGGCTGGGCTGTTGGAATCTTCTGCCCTTGTGACTGGTCTTGCCTCCCCACCCTGTCCGTCGTGGTGGAGCAGCCTGGTGGCCCTCAGTGATGTCATAAGGGCTAGAATGAGGGGAGGAGCAGTGCGTGCTGCGTCCCTTCATTGGAGCGCTGGAGCTCTGACTGAGCAGCTCGCTTGTTGCACTTGTGCACCGACTGCGTCCCTTTGTCTTCACACCGTGCTGTGCAGCACCTTGTAGGTAAGCTGAGACAGTGTGGGAGAGACGGGGGGACAGTGAGTGCTGAGAACTGCTGGCTGGCGGAGCTCATAGGATCACATTATCTCCATCAGCAGAGGGGTGGCCATGAGGGACAGGGAGGTGATCGTCCCCCCCTGCTCTGCTCTTGTGAGGCCCCAGCTGCAGTACAGTGTCCAGAAAGACAGGGAGCTGTTGGAGAGGGTCCAGAGGCGAGCCACAGAGATGATCAGGGGACAGGAGCACCTCCCCTGCCAAGACAGGCTGAGGGAGCTGGGCTTGTTCAGCCTGGAGAAATGAAGCCTGTGGGGTGACCTCATGGCAGCCTTCAGTACCTAAAGGGAGCCTAAAAAGAGGAGGGGAATCAACTCTTTGAAAGGGTAGATAACAGCAGAACAAGGGGAAATGGTTTTAAGTTGAAAACTTAAGTTTTTAAGTTGAGGGAGGGCAGATTTTGGTTTTTCCCTCGTAGTCTTTGCTAAACCGTGGAAGCAAACTGACCTGCTCTTTCTCCTCTCTCCACCCTCTGCCTACTACCCTGGTGCAGCTTTTGCTCGTGGAAGATCAGAGCAAAGTGACAAGGAACGGCTGCGGATTCGTGAGATTTGTCTCCCTCGTTCTGATCTCTTGCCAGGTACCTGCCATGCTTTGTCCCCCACATGCTTTAGCAGCCTGTGACGCCCCGTGTTTAGTAACACAGCCTCATCCAGCTTTGATGGGACGCTGGTCACGTGTGGGTTTTCTCCACGTGCTCTGCAGCTCAGCCCTCAGAAGGATGCTGTCTGTGGTGCTGTGACCAGCTGGTTTTATGGAAAGCAATCCCTTAGGCAAAGAGTCCCAGCCCCAGCTTGTGCAGAGCTGCCCAGCATCACCAGGGACACCAGCAGGCGTGCTTGGGCTGTGTGAGTGTGCCCGACAGCTGTAGGGAGCACAGCAGAGATGTGAACAGAGAAAATAAAAGTGTGTTTCTTTTCAGTTCCAGCTTGTCACACCTACGCTGATGGCTGTGGCGTGCAGCGAGATCAGCTGTGGGCCTGACCTGGCATGGACAGAGGTAGAGTATGAAGCTCTGATTGGTCTTTGTTCCCTGACTGCAGCCAGCAGAGTGAGCCGCAGATGTGCTCTCCTGCTTTCCAAGAGAGCTCCTCTGTGGCAAGACAGTAGTGCAAGAGTGGCAAGTTTATAAAAGTACCAGAGCCATCTCGGCTGTTGTGTTTGTCCTCTACTGACTTTTCCCTTCAAATGGCTGCAGAAACAACAATCATTCTCTGCTCTGTTTGGCCTCGCTGTTGGTTGGACTGCTCAAGAGAGCTGCTTGGTGCTTGCAGTGGCACTGTTTGCACCTTGTAACTGCAGCCGTAGCTTTGGTTTCCCTCTTCACGGTCTCCTAGCATCTTAAACAGTCAGCCTTCCTGCACAAAGAGCGCAGGAAAGGTGGGGGCAAAATGCACAAGGCCACCTGTCTGCGTCAGTGCCATTGCTGATTAGTCTGGATGGGGAGAGATGCATCTTTGCTGGCGTGTGCCTGCTGCACACCAGGGAGAGAAACAGCCGTTATTAGACTTGCAGTTCCTTCTGAAGTGCCCATGATAAGGACCGAGTGCATTTCCTGCAGCTTTCTCTGCAGATGTGCTCCTCACCTTGAAATCCTCCTTGTTGGTTCCCAGCTCCTCACCGTGGCCTGTGCTCTCTGTTTCAGGCTGAGAACAAGGGGAAGCCCCTGCTAGACCATGAGGTGGCACCTGTGAATGTTCCAGCTATTGCTGCTGCCCATGCTATTAAGAGATACGTTGCCCAGGCAGCGGATGAACTCTCCTTTGAGGTAAGCAGTTCAAGGCGTTCCTTGTTGCTCAATTTTACAATGGCAAATGTCTTCAGAGCTGCACTGGTGCAAGTGCTTTAATGCTCGGCGATGTTTGGCAGTGCAGAAGAATGCAGACATTTGAGCTGAGCTTTCCTCCCAGCTGTGCTGAAGCTGGGATTGACGTTGCAATCTCTTGCAGGTGGGAGACATCGTGTGTGTCATCGACATGCCACCAAAGGAGCTGACCCCCTGGTGGAGAGGCAAGCTCGGCTTCCAGGTAGGCACAAGCTTCAGACTGGAGAGTGCAACTTCAGTAAAGGCAGGAATCTCAGCTTAGAGCTGCTCTGCCTGCACAGGATGCCTAGTGGACATAAACAGTTTCCCTGTGTCGGTGTCAGGGGACCTTGCCGTTGGCTGCAAATGTTGAAAAATTATTACCTTTATGCTTTGAACTATGGCCATTTTCTGCTGGATAGTCTTATGGAACGTCAGGCAAGCACGTTCCGAGGGAAATGTTATGTGGCTTTTGGTTTAACAGTTCAGACCTGAGAAGTGCTGCATGCAATAGTTGGCTTCTCTTCTTGTTACAGGTTGGATTTTTCCCAGGGGAGTGTGTGGAACTCATTAATAAGAACATTCCTGAGGCACTCATCAACTCAGTGCCAAAGCCAGGTAGGGATGTTACATTTGATGGTGTGGGGAAGCAAAATGAAGTCTTTTTGGGGGTGCGTTCCATGTTTAGTACCTCCTTTATCCATCCCACATTGTCTTCTGGGTTGATGATTCTTCATGCACACCATGGGGCAGAGATTTGGCCCAATCCTCCTGTGTTTATGATTGGACTTGGCAAAACTATAGAATCTTCATAGAATGGCTTGGGATGGAAAGGAACCTCAGGGATCATCATGCTCCAACCTTCCTGCCTCAGGATGGTCTCCCAGCCCCCACATTTAATGTGAGACTAGATCAGGCTGCCGAGGGCCCCATCCAACCCGGCCTTGGGCTCCTCCAGAGATGGGGAAAATCCCTTTTTGTATGTACTGGTTGGTAATGTTCTTCCCGTTCTGACGTGCTCTGTAGAATGTGCTGTGCTCGGCCTCGTCCAACGGAGCCAGACCTGAAATGACCTGGTTTCTTCCTTTTGTTGTGCAGTGCCCAAGAAACGCAGCAAGATCCTCACCTTCCTTCGTTCCTTGGTGAAGGCCCGCCCAAAGAAACCGACCGAGCGGGAGGTGGAGAAGGAAAGGGTGTTTGGCGGTGACCTGGGAGACCATCTTCTCCACTCTGGTCGTGATGGTAAGGAGCAGCCCATTCCTGAGATCTTCCTCTGCTGGGCATCTAAAGAAGATGAAAGGGAGCTCATATCTAGCAGGGGGCAGGCTGATAGCAGTGGAGACACGTGTAATGGGAGTTGATGGCTGAAGGATAAAGTGAGGCGGATGCTCGTAAGAGACAAGAACATCTGTATTTGCTTCAGCCAAGCCTGGCTGGGCTTAGTGGATGGGATGTGAAGCACAGCCTGCAGCACGATTGAATCAGGAGCTCCACTGACGGCTGGCACGTGTTCTTCAGTCCCCCAGGTCCTCCAGAGCTGCGCTGAGTTCATTGAGCAGCACGGCGTGGTGCAGGGGATATACCGCCTGTCCGGCGTCGCGTCCAACATCCAGAGGCTGCGGTAAGAGTGCTGCGACTGACACAGCCTGAGTGCATCTGGTGTGGCTTTGGGCTTGCCTTCCTCTCGCTCAACCGGGTTTGCGTCCCTCTCTCCAGGCAGGCATTTGAGTCGGAGCAGATTCCTGAGCTCACCGTCCGGGACATTCACAGCGTGAGCTCCCTCTGCAAGATGTACTTCAGGGAGCTCCCGAACCCTCTGCTCACCCACCAGCTGTACGGCAAGTTCTCGGTAAGCACAAGGCCACGTCTTTCATTTCCCTCTTCCTGGGCCTCTTGGCAGATGGCTGCAGCAGTGCCCCAGCTCGGAGGCCCTTTTGCTGTCAGCCCCACGAGGTTTACTCGCAGTGGTGTACTAGCCTGATTGGTGTCTCGCTCCCTTTCTGCACTACTCCAGGATGCTGTTGGTGCCGCTACAGAGGAGGAGCGGCTGCTCAGAATGCAGGACGTCATCCAGCAGCTGCCCGCTCCTCACTACAGGTCAGTGCTGCCCTCAGCCTGCTGAGCTCAGCCCTGCTGCATTGCAGAGGGCAACGATGCGGTTCCAGCCTTTGTGTTTCTGAATTGCAGCACGGCATGCTCGTTGGTGCTGAACGTTTGCCTCTCTTGTTTTCCAGGACTCTGGAGTATCTGATGAGACACTTGGCGTGTCTGGCTGGGAGCTCCAGTATAACAAACATGCATGCCAAGAACCTAGCCATTGTGTGGGCTCCAAACCTCTTAAGGTAAACTTCTGGTTCTGTTTCAACACAACGCTTACATCTGTTCTCCATTAAAAAAAAAAAAACAGTCCTCCCTTTTTCTCCATCAAATGTGCTCTTCTCCTGTAAAATCTGTGGCTGACAGAAGAGCAGGAGCCTGAGCTGTCCTCCATCCGCACGGGCACAATGTCTAGGTGACAATTTCTGCAGTCTTGTTGAGATGGGACTGACGTGTCCTTGATCATCCAGGGGAATTTCTGCAGTGGCATCACTGATTGCCCACTGCGGAAGTCTCCAGAGCCTCAGCTGACAGCTTTTGGCTGCAACAATTCAGACTCGGGGAAACGGTCTTGGAGAAATGACTTCTAAAATCTGCCTTTTCTACAGATCACAGCAGAACGAGTCTGCCTGCGCCAGCGGAAGAGCTGCCTGCATGGAGCTGCAGACGCAGTCGGATGTGGTGGAATTCATCATCAACCACACAGACGTCCTCTTCGGCTCCAAATCCGGAGCAGACATTGCAGATGCAGCAGGTGAGTGTCTTTCTCCATTAGCTTGATCTTGACCTGACACCTTGACCAAATGCAGGTCTTCTCCAGGATGTTTGAGATACTCTTTTACCATCAAGGGGACAGCAGACCTCTTGGCTTCCATTAGGGTATGGCATCCTGTTGCTGGATGCTGAGAATGTCCAAGCCCAAATTTCACAAGGAGGAAACCGTCATTATTATGGTTTGCACGCAGGAAAAGCTTGATGCAAGCGTGGCAGCGAAGCTTTCTCAGTTCCCTGCCCCTTTTATCTAGGGGTGAGCTCTCTTAATGATGACCGTGTCCTTTGCCATAAACAGACTTCTGCCCACATGGTTATTTTGAGCTCCTCTTCTTCCAGTGGCTCGGATAAGCAAGCCTGAGAAAAATACAGCACCTCCCCCAGAACTGTGGTGGCTGTGCTGCTGCTTTCTGATCCTCGCTCTTAGCTGTGGTTTTCCCTGACAGGGCACAATTCTCTCCCAGGGCCCAAGTCTGTGGGGGTCTCTTCTGCTGCCACAAAGCTGCTCAGCCTGGAGGAGGCACAGGCACAGAGGCGAGGCCACAGCACCTCTTCTGTGGTAACAGAGAGCAGCAGGGACATTGAAGTGGAAGAAAGCCCTGCAGCTGGGCAGGGCAAATTCCACACCGTCGTTGACTTTCCATCTGACAGGTAAAGAGGACTTTCTTTTCCAGCACCCAGCATCATTGTTTGGGTGGGTTTTTGTGTTTTCCTGCAGAAACCAGGCAGTGCTAGGAACAAGCAACTGCTGCCAAGAGCTCAGTGCTGCTCTTCCCTCACCCTGCACCACGCACGACTCACAGCATTGGCTGTTTTCTCTCTCCAGACAAAATCCACCCAGCAAGAAGGAGGAATCACCAGCTAGCAGTTGGTGTTGCTGCTTCAGCCTCAGGAAGCCATCCTCTGGCAGCAAACGCCAACTGCAGCGCAATGCCAGGCAGCCCTCAGAAACAGCAGTGGTAGTCCTGGCAGGTAAGGGTGCAAATGCAGCTTCCAAATCCCTGCTTTTCAGGAACATACAATTCAAGCTTGCTCTGCACATGTATCTCTTTCTAGCGTTCAATCCCGTGCCTAAATCTTCACCCCTGATCAAGTACCACTGTCGTAATTCAGCTTGTGAAAGTTTGACACTAACCCCTGTGTATCCTTTCTAGGTGAATCGAGCCCTTGCCAAGCCATAAGATCCAGGGCAAGTAGCAAGGATGCTCTCTGTGCTTCCATCAGTGGAGAGCTCATAGGAAGCACAAATTGCTGCAGTTCTAATAGCAGCCTTCCATCTAACAACATTAATGGAGAGAAGGAGCTCATCGAAGTCCATGCTCTCATTACACCTGGCTCTGCTGAAGTTGCTGACCTGAGCCTCCCAGACACCACAGTCACAAGTGTGGATTTTAACCCAGAGTCTCTGCAGTGCAGCCCATCTGAAGCACAGTGTGAGTGCCCCGACAGCAGCACCTCCATGCAGGAGCAGGTCAGCATCAGTGAAGAGGAGCAGAGCCTCTTGCAGGGGGACTTTCAATCAGGCCTCCAGTCCCAGGCACCGGACAGCAGCACTGAGAGCTCTGAGCCACTCTCTCCATGACAAGACAGGATGAGTCCCATCTTCACCGTGGACCTCTCACACCCTCCTGTCCTTTATATAATAATAAAAGCACACTCGTGCTCAATCAACGCCTTGACTGCCTCCAGAGTCTTCATTCACACGGACTGGGATGAATGCAGCACACAGCAAGGCACCCCAGCTTGCAATGCTGTGGCCGTGGGGTGCGTGCAGCACAGCTCCGGGTTTGTTCCTGTTTTGTCTGGCTTTGGGATGTCTGCAGGGGGAGCTCTGCTACCATTTGGCATGGTAGCAAATAATCTCTCGCATCCTGGATGCTGCTCATGATACTCCCAAGCTTCCTGGCTGTGGCTTTGTGATGCTTTTCAGGGCCTTCTGATGCATTTTGATGCCTTGGATGTTGCTTAACACCTCCCTCCTCCCATCGTGTCCTTTCCTGGCTCCCACCTACGAGCTGGCCGTGCAGATCATCTCCAGACCTGTCATCAGCACACTGCGGCAGGAGAAGCTCCCCCTGGCCAACATCAGGCAGTACTGCTTGGTCTGCAGCTCAGTGGCCATTTCCCTTTCAATCGGCTCCTGCAGAAGAATCAAGCAGCAGAAACTTTTGCTCACCCTGCAGCACACAAATGCTACGAAAGCAGAAACAACCTGGGAATCTCTGGTTTGCAAGACTTCACAGACACTTATTGACTGTGTCTGATGGTTCCCTCCCATCCTTGATTTCCTTCTCCCCTTCTCCTCGTCTGATCCCACTGCTGAGCCATGATCAAGCTGCCCAGTGTGGCAGAGCATCGTGCAGAGCCGTGCTGGCACCTCCTCCCCTTCCTCTCCTGCAGCTCAGCGTGCAACCTGAGCAAGTTTTCCTGAAAAAGTGACCAGCTCTGTTCCATCCCTTTGCCCCTACAAACAGTTGTCCAGAGGATCTCGTCCAAGAATTCCTGGAACAGCCTGCAGCTGGCTCTCCTGAAGTTCAGGCTCCTGCCTTTGCTTCCTGCCAGGCCCGCATTCCTTGAGATCACCAACTCAAGGAGGGCATGGTCACTGCAGCCCTGACCGCCTCCTGTCGTAACCCCTGGTGTGCACCATGTCCAGCAATGCTTCCCTTCTGCTTGCTGTGCCCAATGCCTGCACCACAGAGTGATTCTCACTGCACTCCAGGAGTCTGTCAGATTGCTTGCAGCCAGCCATGCTGATTTCCCAGACTGACTGGAATCCCCCATCAGGATGAGAGTCAGTGAGTGTGATGCTTCTGCTGGCTGCAGTAAGCAGCTCCCACCAACAGGCTCTCTTTCCAGGCGGCTGTAGCAGACCCTCACCTCCAGAAGCCCTGCACTGCTGCACTTCCTAATTTTACCCACAAGTTCACAACCTGCTCATGGCTCTTCTGAGTTCTTTGCAGTCAACTTCTCATCACAGAGGGCAAATCCCTTGCCTTCCAGAATTCCATAGTATCAATTGTGTCTGCTTTATGTCAGGATTTTTTTTCTTTCCTTTCTTTTTCCATTTTCTAGGTAGGAAAATGAATTTCTGAGCCAGGAGAAGCAGAAGTGAAACAGTCTTCCTGGCACTGCTCAGGTTGCAGGAGTTGCCAAGTGCTCCTCAGGTAATGTGTGCTGAAGAGCTGACCTTGGTGGCAGGGGCTGTGGCTGCATTTTGTGCCTGTCATGCGGGAATCCAAGAAAGCCTATTCAGAGCAGGAGCTGCAGAGCGAGATAAACATCACGAGAAGGTAAGGCTGAGAAGCAAGGCCACCTCCAGAAAGAAGAGAAAAACTGAGTCAAGTGAGCTGCGTGACGGCCGTGTGATGCTGACCATGATTGGAGGAAGAGCGCATGGCTGGGAATGACTGATGGCTCTGGTTGGATGGGTGCCTGTGTGCACAGAGGTAAGGAGTGTTTGTGGGATGTTTTGCTGGCATCTAACGGCTGTAAGGGGAAGTCAAGAGAGAAAACTTGTGAATGCATAGAAGGGATGTTAAAATCTGGAACAGACTGTTTGGATCAGTCACAGCTGAGTCCGTGCCAGATTGCCACACTGCCAGAACCTGGGGCCTAGGATTTTCCTTTAAGAGTGCCAACTGCTTATTTTAAATGATAAAAAGTAACATTGAAAAAAGCTTCCCTCCTTGCATTAGAATAAGGCATTGATATTTGATGTTTCTGTCTTTCCATTCCTTTAGCAGCCTGGGTGTTGATGCAGCTGCATGCATCTGCTTGCCCTCCCCTTCTGTTTTGTGTAAAAGAACAGTAAAATATGCAATCAGTGTGAGATCTTTCTGAAGTATTTTACTTTATTTGCCCCTAGGCTGCAATGGCTGGGAAATGGCAGTGTCACCCAGGAGCCCACACGGCGACCTGATGTCTCATTGTTGGGGTCTATTGGAAACCACCACGATGACAAAAGAATGCCTGGGATTCCTCCGGCCCAAATGCCAAACCTTGCACTTGGCTGTGCTGAACCTCATGAGGTTCACCCAGGCCCACCTCTCAAGTCTGCTGAGCTCAAACAGATGTCTTTTTTCTCGTGTCCTTCCATTCCGAGTCCATCTGTTCCCCAAAGCAAAAGAATTTGGAGGGAACCACCGACAGTTATGTGAGCGATTTCAGCGTCTATTTCTGATCATGGCAACAACTTCAGAGGTCACACTTAATTTACGGTGCCCGTTGTAATTCTGACCAAGGCTGCAGTTGCAGCTGACTTCCCAAGGCTGCAAGACGTGGTGGTGACACAGCCTTGTGCTTCTGCATTGGTGCTCATCCCACGTTTCCTTTCTCTGTCTCGCAGGTCAGCTCCTGCTGGAAGCAGATGGTATCCCAGTGTGAATGAAGGTCAGTGCAGGAGCAGCTGCTGATGGGAGGAAGGAAGTCCATGCTGAAGAGCTCTGAAGCATCTGCAGGTATGGTTCTGGAGGAGGCAGCAGTGATGTCGGAGGGCTCCCCAGCAGGAAGCTGTCTCATCCAAATGCTTGCTGAGTGGTTGGAAGGGAGCTTTCTGCATGACAGCAGCACCAGCTGCTTGCTTCAAATGCTGCAAAGACAAAGATTAGCACGAGTTCCAGTATCTACAGTATCATCACGAATCACGATAGGATTACAATGTGTCCTCATACAAACGCAGCCATTTCTCTCTGAGTCCAGAGGCTGTCCGGAAAGCATCTTTGAGGTCTCTCACACCAAACCACTGCTGTCCGTGTGGGATCTGACTCATTAGGGTATAGGGGTTAGGAACCACAGGCTGTCTTTTGAGAACGGGTTCAGTCATTTCCTTACATCTTGCACCAGCCGATACGTGCCGTCTGCCTTCCGTGCCGACAGGATTGGGGTGTTATAAGGCCACAGACAAGGTTCCAGAAGACCATCCTTAACCAGTGTCTGTGTTACAGCTTTTAGACCCACTCTCCCTTCTAAGGCTATGGGATATTGTTGCTGTTTCACAGCTCCACTCCCTCCTTGGGCAGTTCTTTGTAAGGGAAAATTGTGAGTCCACCCCGATTTCCTTCCCCTGCCCACACCTTTGGATTCATTTCTTCTTCATCACAGCTGTTAACACATTCATTGACCCCTGATATCTGTTTCACAGACTTACAGCAGTAATACTCATTTAACTGTTAAATCTCTCCCCCATAAATCGGTCCCTGCTTCAGGCACAGAGAACAATTGCCCTGCAACTATTTTATCTTTCCATTTTAGTTCTGTGGTCTCCAAGAGTGGAGCTGTCACTTCTGATCCCTCAGCCCCAGTTATGCACAACAGCCACATCCAGATACACGTCTGGTACCTCTGAAGTAGCTAATGCTGTAGGATGGAATGTTGTTTCTGCACTGGCTATCAAATGTGGGATTGCTCTGAAGCAGTACAGCATGATGTGTTTTGTAATTTGCCCTTAGAAACAGTTTGAAAAAGTAGAAAGACTTTATTAGTATTAGTATTAGTAAAAAGAAGTTATTTCATAACATATTTTAGAAATACAGTTGTTCAATCATGTGATCAATTCTCACTTACAGAACTGTAATAGTTACAAATTGCATGGGTTTAGTATTAAGGACCAGAAAGCATGTTGTAAGGCCATTCTGTTTGGATAGGAGAAGCTCAGCAAAAGAAAAACAGACTCCAAAGAAGCCAGGGCCTCCACACAAGGCCGAAGTGACTCACTCTGTGGGCAGGTTCGGATGCAACAGGCAGGCATCAAGAGACTCCCCTCTGTCCTCCTTCAATAATTTTCTCTCTCTTCAGGGATGAGCAGGTGTCCAGAAATAGTGGCCAAGTGTTGATAAGCAGCTGTCAGACGTTCAATAATTAGCAGTATACCTGCTGAGCTAGCAACAATTGGTGTTTAGCCAGTCACACACACACAGAATGGCCCGGGTTGGAAGGGACCTCAAGGATCAGGAATCTCCAACCCCCTGCCACAGGCAGGACCACCAACATCTGTAGCACTGCACATATGCATACTGCTGGATAGAAACAGCAGTGTGGGAAAAAACTGTATGCTGTGGATGCAAAGGGTGAATCAGAATGGCTTAACAGCTGTCCCACAAGGAAAAGCAATCCCTTACCTGCTGTGACATGCTCATGGCAACACCCATGCAGAAGCCAGCAGCTGATGCCCACAAGGACAGCCAGCCTGGACTTATTTTCACTACATATCTTTGTCCTGATGTCCTTGTAGAACCTGGGACATTTCTCCATCTCAGCAGAAGAGGGCAAGAGGGGTAGAAAGCACGCACACTCTCCTCTATTTTTCTGGCACTCAAAGAGAAAGAGAAGATGAAAACCAGCATTGTTTCCCTGCCCATGGCAAACACCAGCCTTTCCATCCTTACAGTCCTTCCTGACATCAGCACTAATTGAAACAACATCCCACTCACTCACCTTTGTCATGTCTGGCAAATGTTGCAGCTCTTTCTATTACATCCCTCTAGCTGTCAAGTCAAGAGCTCCTGTGTCACACAAGGAAAAGCAATCCTTTACCTGCTGTGCCATGCTCATGGCAGCAGCAATGCAGATGCCAGCAACTGATGCCCACAAGGACAGCCAGCCTGGACTTATTTTCATTACATATCTTTGTCCTGATGTCCTTCTACAGGCTGGAACATTTCTCCATCTCAGCAGCAGAGGGCAGGAGGGGTCCAAGCTGAGGGCACACTCTCCTCTTTTTCTGGCACACAAAGAAAAAGAGAAGATAAAAACCAGATGTGTTTCTCTGTCCATGGCAAACAACAGCCTTTCCATCCTTACAGTCCTTCCTGACATCAGCAGCAACTGAAACAACATCCCACTCACCTTTGCCATGGCTGGCAGAGGTTGCAGCTCTTTCTATTGCATCCTTCTTGCTTTCAAGTCAACAGAGTCTATGTCACTCAAGGAAAAGCAATCTTTTACCTGCTGTGCAATGCTCATGGCAGCAGCAATGCAGATGCCAGCAGCTGATGCCCACAAGGACAGCCAGCCTGGACTTATTTTCAATACATATCTTTGTCCTGATGTCCTTCTACAAGCTGGAACATTTCTCCATCTCAGCAGAAGAGGGCAGGAGGGGTCCAAGATGAGGGCACACTCTCCTATTTTTCTGGCAAAAAAAGACAAAGAGAAGATGAAAACCAGATGTCTTTCCCTGCCCATGGCAAACAACAGCCTTTCCATCCTTACAGTCCTTCCTGACATCTGCACTAATTGAAACAACATCCCACTCACCTTTGCCATGTCTGGCAGAGGTTGCAGCTCTGTCTATTGCATCCCTCTAGCTTTCAAGTCAAGAGCTCCTGTGTCACACAAGGAAAAGCAATCTGTTACCTGCTGTGTCATGCTCATGGCAGCAGCAATGCAGATGCCAGCAGCTGATGCCCACAAGGACAGCCAGCCTGGACTTATTTTCATTACATATCTTTCTCCTGATGTCCTTCTAGAAGCTGGCACATTTCTCCATCTCAGCAGAAGAGGGCAGGAGGGGTCCAAGGTTAGGGCACACTCTCCACTTTTTCTGGCACACAAAGACAAAGAGAAGATGAAATCCAGATGTGTTTCCCTGCCCGATGGCAAACACCAGACTTTCCATTCTTACAGTCCTTCCTGACATCAGCACTAATTGAAACAACATCCCACTCACTTTTGCCATGTCTGGCAGAGGTTGCAGCTCTTTCTATTACATCCCTCTAGCTTTCAAGTCAAGAGCTCCTGTGTCAGTCAAGGAAAAGCAATCTTTTACCTGTTTTGCCATGCTCATAGCAACACCAATGCAGATGTCAGCAGCTGATGCCCACAAGGACAGCCAGCCTGGACTTATTTTCATTACATATCTTTCTCCTGATGTCCTTCTAGAAGCTGGAACATTTCTTCATCTCAGCAGAATAGGGCAGGAGAGTTCCACGGTGAGGGCACAATCTACCCTGTTTATCTGGCACACAAAGACAAAGAGAAGATGAAATCCAGATGCCACGCCCACAAGGACAGCCAGACTGGACTTATTTTCATTACATATCCTTGTCCTGATGTCCTTCTAGAAGCTGGAACTTTTCTCCATCTCAGCAGAAGAGGGCAGGAGGCGTCCAAGGTTAGGGCACACTCTCCTCTTTTTCTGGCACACAAAGAGAAAGAGAAAGAGAAGATGAAATCCAGATGTATTTCCCTGCACATGGCAAACACCAGCCTTTCCATCCTTACAGTCCTTCCTGACATCAGCACTAATTGAAACAACATCCCACTCACCTTTGCCATGTCTGGCAGAGGTTGCAGCTCTGTCTATTGCATCCCTAGAGCTTTCAACTCAAGAGCTCCTGTGTCACACAAGGAAAAGCAATCCATTACCTGCTTTGCCATGCTAATGGCAGCAGCAATGCAGATGCCAGCAGCTGATGCCCACAAGGACAGCCAGCCTGGACTTATTTTCATTACATATCTTTGTCCTGATGTCCTTCTAGAAGCTGGGACATTTCTCCCTCTCAGCAGAAGAGGGCAGGAGAATTCCAAGTTGCAGGCACTCTCTCCTGTTTTTCTTGCACACAAAGAGAAAATGAAAACCAGATGTGTTTCCCTGCCCATGGCAAACACCAGCCTTTCCATCCTTACAGTCCTTCCTGACATCAGCACTAATTGAAACAACATACCACTCACCTTTGCCATGTCTGGCAGAGGTTGCAGCTCTCTCTATTGCATCCCTCTATCTTTCAACTCAAGAGCTCCTGTGTCACACAAGGAAAAGCAATCTGATACCTGCTGTGCCATGCTCATGTCAGCAGTAATGCAGATGCCAGCAGCTGATGCCCACAAGGACAGCCAGCCTGGACTTATTTTCATTACATACCTTTGTCCTGATGTCCTTCCAGAAGCTGGGACATTTCTCCCTCTCAGCAGCAGAGGGCAGGAGAGTTGCAAGGTGAGGGCACACTCTCCCCTGTTTATCTGGCACTCAAAGAGAAAGAGAAAATGAAAACCAGATGTCTTACCCTGCCCATGGCAAACACCAGCCTTTCCATCCTTACAGTCCTTCCTGACATCAGCACTAATTGAAACAACATCCCACTCACCTTTGCTATGTCTGGCAGAGGTTGCAGCTCCGTCTATTGCATCCCTCTAGCTGTCAAGTCAAGAGCTCCTGTGTCACACAAGGAAAAGCAATCTGTTACCTGCTTTGCCATGCTCATGGCAGCAGCAATGCAGATGCCAGCAGCTGATGCCCACAAGGACAGCCAGCCTGGACTTATTTTCATTACATATCTTTGTCCTGATGTCCTTCTAGAAGCTGGGACATTTCTCCCTCTCAGCAGAAGAGGGCAGGAGAATTGCAAGGTGAGGGCACACTCTTCCCTGTTTATCTGGCACTCAAAGAGAAAGAGAAAATGAAAACCAGATGTGTTTCCCTGCCCATGGCAAACACCAGCCTTTCCATCCTTACAGTCCTTCCTGACATCAGCACTAATTGAAACAACATCCCACTCACCTTTGCCATGTCTGGCAGAGGTTGCAGCTCTGTCTATTGCATCCCTCTAGCTGTCAAGTCAAGAGCTCCTGTGTCACACAAGGAAAAGCAATCTGTTACCTGCTGTGCCATGCTCATGGCAGCAGCAATGCAGATGCCAGCAGCTGATGCCCACAAGGACAGCCAGCCTGGACTTATTTTCATTACATATCTTTGTCCTGATGTCCTTCCAGTAGCTGGGACATTTCTCCCTCTCAGCAGCAGAGGGCAGGAGAGTTGCAAGGTGAGGGCACACTCTCCCCTGTTTATCTGGCACTCAAAGAGAAAGAGAAAATGAAAACCAGATGTGTTTCCCTGCCCATGGCAAACACCAGCCTTTCCATCCTTACAGTCCTTCCTGACATCAGCACTAATTGAAAAAACGTCCCACTCACCTTTGCCATGTCTGGCAGAGGCTGCATCTCTTTCTATTGCATCCCTCTAGCTTTCAAGTCAAGAGCTCCTGTGTCACACAAGGAAAAGCAACCTTTTACCTGCTTTGCCATGCTCATGGCAGCAGCAATGCAGATGCCAGCAGCTGATGCCCACAAGGACTGCCAGCCTGGACTTATTTTCATTACATATCTTTGTCCTGATGTCCTTCCAGAAGCTGGGACATTTCACCATCTCAGCAGAAGAGGGCAGGGGAGTTGCAAGGTGAGGGCACACTCTCCCCTGTTTATCTGGCACTCAAAGAGAAAGAGAAAATGAAAACCAGATGTGTTTCCCTGCCCATGGCAAACACCAGCCTTTCCATCCTTACAGTCCTTCCTGACATCAGCACTAATTGAAACAACATCCCACTCACCTTTGCTATGTCTGGCAGAGGTTGCAGCTCCGTCTATTGCATCCCTCTAGCTGTCAAGTCAAGAGCTCCTGTGTCACACAAGGAAAAGCAATCTGTTACCTGCTTTGCCATGCTCATGGCAGCAGCAATGCAGATGCCAGCAGCTGATGCCCACAAGGACAGCCAGCCTGGACTTATTTTCATTACATATCTTTGTCCTGATGTCCTTCTAGAAGCTGGGACATTTCACCATCTCAGCAGAAGGGGGCAGGGGAGTTAAAAGGTGAGGGCACACTCTCCCCTGTTTATCTGGCACTCAAAGAGAAAGAGAAAATGAAAACCAGATGTGTTTCCCTGCCCATGGCAAACACCAGCCTTTCCATCCTTACAGTCCTTCCTGACATCAGCACTAATTGAAACAACATCCCACTCACCTTTGCCATGTCTGGCAGAGGTTGCAGCTCTGTCTATTGCATCCCTAGAGGTTTCAACTCAAGAGCTCCTGTGTCACACAAGGAAAAGCAATCTGTTACCTGCTGTGCCATGCTCATGTCAGCAGCAATGCAGATGCCAGCAGCTGATGCCCACAAGGACAGCCAGCCTGGACTTATTTTCATTACATACCTTTGTCCTGATGTCCTTCCAGAAGCTGGGACATTTCTCCCTCTCAGCAGCAGAGGGCAGGAGAGTTGCAAGGTGAGGGCACACTCTCACCTGTTTATCTGGCACTCAAAGAGAAAGAGAAAATGAAAACCAGATGTGTTTCCCTGCCCATGGCAAACACCAGCCTTTCCATCCTTACAGTCCTTCCTGACATCAGCACTAATTGAAACAACATCCCACTCACCTTTGCCATGTCTGGCAGAGGTTGCAGCTCTCTCTATTGCATCCCTCTAGCTGTCAAGTCAAGAGCTCCTGTGTCACACAAGGAAAAGCAACCTTTTACCTGCTTTGCCATGCTAATGGCAGCAGCAATGCAGATGCCAGCAGCAGATGCCCACAAGGACTGCCAGCCTGGACTTATTTTCATTACATACCTTTGTCCTGATGTCCTTCTAGAAGCTGGGACATTTCTCCCTCTCAGCAGCAGAGGGCAGGAGAATTGCAAGGTGAGGGCACACTCTTCCCTGTTTATCTGGCACTCAAAGAGAAAGAGAAAATGAAAACCAGATGTGTTTCCCTGCCCATGGCAAACACCAGCCTTTCCATCCTTACAGTCCTTCCTGACATCAGCACTAATTGAAACAACATCCCACTCACCTTTGCCATGTCTGGCAGAGGTTGCAGCTCTGTCTATTGCATCCCTCTAGCTGTCAAGTCAAGAGCTCCTGTGTCACACAAGGAAAAGCAATCTGTTACCTGCTGTGCCATGCTCATGGCAGCAGCAATGCAGATGCCAGCAGCTGATGCCCACAAGGACAGCCAGCCTGGACTTATTTTCATTACATATCTTTGTCCTGATGTCCTTCCAGTAGCTGGGACATTTCTCCCTCTCAGCAGCAGAGGGCAGGAGAGTTGCAAGGTGAGGGCACACTCTCCCCTGTTTATCTGGCACTCAAAGAGAAAGAGAAAATGAAAACCAGATGTGTTTCCCTGCCCATGGCAAACACCAGCCTTTCCATCCTTACAGTCCTTCCTGACATCAGCACTAATTGAAAAAACGTCCCACTCACCTTTGCCATGTCTGGCAGAGGCTGCATCTCTTTCTATTGCATCCCTCTAGCTTTCAAGTCAAGAGCTCCTGTGTCACACAAGGAAAAGCAACCTTTTACCTGCTTTGCCATGCTCATGGCAGCAGCAATGCAGATGCCAGCAGCTGATGCCCACAAGTACTGCCAGCCTGGACTTATTTTCATTACATATCTTTGTCCTGATGTCCTTCCAGAAGCTGGGACATTTCACCATCTCAGCAGAAGAGGGCAGGGGAGTTGCAAGGTGAGGGCACACTCTCCCCTGTTTATCTGGCACTCAAAGAGAAAGAGAAAATGAAAACCAGATGTGTTTCCCTGCCCATGGCAAACACCAGCCTTTCCATCCTTACAGTCCTTCCTGACATCAGCACTAATTGAAACAACATCCCACTCACCTTTGCTATGTCTGGCAGAGGTTGCAGCTCCGTCTATTGCATCCCTCTAGCTGTCAAGTCAAGAGCTCCTGTGTCACACAAGGAAAAGCAATCTGTTACCTGCTTTGCCATGCTCATGGCAGCAGCAATGCAGATGCCAGCAGCTGATGCCCACAAGGACAGCCAGCCTGGACTTATTTTCATTACATATCTTTGTCCTGATGTCCTTCTAGAAGCTGGGACATTTCACCATCTCAGCAGAAGGGGGCAGGGGAGTTAAAAGGTGAGGGCACACTCTCCCCTGTTTATCTGGCACTCAAAGAGAAAGAGAAAATGAAAACCAGATGTGTTTCCCTGCCCATGGCAAACACCAGCCTTTCCATCCTTACAGTCCTTCCTGACATCAGCACTAATTGAAACAACATCCCACTCACCTTTGCCATGTCTGGCAGAGGTTGCAGCTCTGTCTATTGCATCCCTAGAGGTTTCAACTCAAGAGCTCCTGTGTCACACAAGGAAAAGCAATCTGTTACCTGCTGTGCCATGCTCATGTCAGCAGCAATGCAGATGCCAGCAGCTGATGCCCACAAGGACAGCCAGCCTGGACTTATTTTCATTACATACCTTTGTCCTGATGTCCTTCCAGAAGCTGGGACATTTCTCCCTCTCAGCAGCAGAGGGCAGGAGAGTTGCAAGGTGAGGGCACACTCTCACCTGTTTATCTGGCACTCAAAGAGAAAGAGAAAATGAAAACCAGATGTGTTTCCCTGCCCATGGCAAACACCAGCCTTTCCATCCTTACAGTCCTTCCTGACATCAGCACTAATTGAAACAACATCCCACTCACCTTTGCCATGTCTGGCAGAGGTTGCAGCTCTCTCTATTGCATCCCTCTAGCTGTCAAGTCAAGAGCTCCTGTGTCACACAAGGAAAAACAACCTTTTACCTGCTTTGCCATGCTAATGGCAGCAGCAATGCAGATGCCAGCAGCAGATGCCCACAAGGACTGCCAGCCTGGACTTATTTTCATTACATACCTTTGTCCTGATGTCCTTCCAGAAGCTGGGACATTTCTCCCTCTCAGCAGCAGAGGGCAGGAGAGTTGTAAGGTGAGGGCACACTCTCCCCTGTTTATCTGGCACTCAAAGAGAAAGAGAAAATGAAAACCAGATGTGTTTCCCTGCCCATGGCAAACACCAGCCTTTCCATCCTTACAGTCCTTCCTGACATCAGCACTAATTGAAACAACATCCCACTCACCTTTGCTATGTCTGGCAGAGGTTGCAGCTCTTTCTATTGCATCCCTCTAGCTGTCAAGTCAAGAGCTCCTGTGTCACACAAGGAAAAGCAATCTGTTACCTGCTTTGCCATGCTCATGGCAGCAGCAATGCAGATGCCAGCAGCTGATGCCCACAAGGACAGCCAGCCTGGACTTATTTTCATTACATATCTTTGTCCTGATGTCCTTCTAGAAGCTGGGACATTTCACCATCTCAGCAGAAGGGGGCAGGGGAGTTAAAAGGTGAGGGCACACTCTACCCTGTTTATCTGGCACTCAAAGAGAAAGAGAAAATGAAAACCAGATGTGTTTCCCTGCCCATGGCAAACACCAGCCTTTCCATCCTTACAGTCCTTCCTGACATCAGCACTAATTGAAACAACATCCCACTCACCTTTGCCATGTCTGGCAGAGGTTGCAGCTCTGTATATTGCATCCCTCTATCTTTCAACTCAAGAGCTCCTGTGTCACACAAGGAAAAGCAATCTGATACCTGCTGTGCCATGCTCATGTCAGCAGTAATGCAGATGCCAGCAGCTGATGCCCACAAGGACAGCCAGCCTGGACTTATTTTCATTACATACCTTTGTCCTGATGTCCTTCCAGAAGCTGGGACATTTCTCCCTCTCAGCAGCAGAGGGCAGGAGAGTTGCAAGGTGAGGGCACACTCTCCCCTGTTTATCTGGCACTCAAAGAGAAAGAGAAAATGAAAACCAGATGTCTTACCCTGCCCATGGCAAACACCAGCCTTTCCATCCTTACAGTCCTTCCTGACATCAGCACTAATTGAAACAACATCCCACTCACCTTTGCTATGTCTGGCAGAGGTTGCAGCTCCGTCTATTGCATCCCTCTAGCTGTCAAGTCAAGAGCTCCTGTGTCACACAAGGAAAAGCAATCTGTTACCTGCTTTGCCATGCTCATGGCAGCAGCAATGCAGATGCCAGCAGCTGATGCCCACAAGGACAGCCAGCCTGGACTTATTTTCATTACATATCTTTGTCCTGATGTCCTTCTAGAAGCTGGGACATTTCACCATCTCAGCAGAAGGGGGCAGGGGAGTTAAAAGGTGAGGGCACACTCTCCCCTGTTTATCTGGCACTCAAAGAGAAAGAGAAAATGAAAACCAGATGTGTTTCCCTGCCCATGGCAAACACCAGCCTTTCCATCCTTACAGTCCTTCCTGACATCAGCACTAATTGAAACAACATCCCACTCACCTTTGCCATGTCTGGCAGAGGTTGCAGCTCTGTCTATTGCATCCCTAGAGCTTTCAACTCAAGAGCTCCTGTGTCACACAAGGAAAAGCAATCTGTTACCTGCTTTGCCATGCTCATGGCAGCAGCAATGCAGATGCCAGCAGCTGATGCCCACAAGGACAGCCAGCCTGGACTTATTTTCATTACATATCTTTGTCCTGATGTCCTTCCAGAAGCTGGGACATTTCTCCCTCTCAGCAGCAGAGGGCAGGAGAGTTGCAAGGTGAGGGCACACTCTCCCCTGTTTATCTGGCACTCAAAGAGAAAGAGAAAATGAAAACCAGATGTGTTTCCCTGCCCATGGCAAACACCAGCCTTTCCATCCTTACAGTCCTTCCTGACATCAGCACTAATTGAAACAACATCCCACTCACCTTTGCCATGTCTGGCAGAGGTTGCAGCTCTGTATATTGCATCCCTCTATCTTTCAACTCAAGAGCTCCTGTGTCACACAAGGAAAAGCAATCTGATACCTGCTGTGCCATGCTCATGTCAGCAGCAATGCAGATGCCAGCAGCTGATGCCCACAAGGACAGCCAGCCTGGACTTATTTTCATTACATACCTTTGTCCTGATGTCCTTCCAGAAGCTGGGACATTTCTCCCTCTCAGCAGCAGAGGGCAGGAGAGTTGCAAGGTGAGGGCACACTCTCCCCTGTTTATCTGGCACTCAAAGAGAAAGAGAAAATGAAAACCAGATGTGTTTCCCTGCCCATGGCAAACACCAGCCTTTCCATCCTTACAGTCCTTCCTGACATCAGCACTAATTGAAAAAACGTCCCACTCACCTTTGCCATGTCTGGCAGAGGTTGCATCTCTTTCTATTGCATCCCTCTAGCTTTCAAGTCAAGAGCTCCTGTGTCACACAAGGAAAAGCAACCTTTTACCTGCTTTGCCATGCTCATGGCAGCAGCAATGCAGATGCCAGCAGCTGATGCCCACAAGGACTGCCAGCCTGGACTTATTTTCATTACATATCTTTGTCCTGATGTCCTTCCAGAAGCTGGGACATTTCACCATCTCAGCAGAAGAGGGCAGGGGAGTTGCAAGGTGAGGGCACACTCCCCCCGGTTTATCTGGCACTCAAAGAGAAAGAGAAAATGAAAACCAGATGTGTTTCCCTGCCCATGGCAAACACCAGCCTTTCCATCCTTACAGTCCTTCCTGACATCAGCACTAATTGAAACAACATCCCACTCACCTTTGCCATGTCTGGCAGAGGTTGCAACTCTGTCTATTGCATCCCTCTAGCTGTCAAGTCAAGAGCTCCTGTGTCACACAAGGAAAAACCTCCTTTTACCTGCTTTGCCATGCTCATGGCAGCAGCAATGCAGATGCCAGCAGCTGATGCCCACAAGGACTGCCAACCTGGACTTATTTTCATTACATATCTTTGTCCTGATGTCCTTCTAGAAGCTGGGACATTTCACCATCTCAGCAGAAGGGGGCAGGGGAGTTAAAAGGTGAGGGCACACTCTCCCCTGTTTATCTGGCACTCAAAGAGAAAGAGAAAATGAAAACCAGATGTGTTTCCCTGCCCATGGCAAACACCAGCCTTTCCATCCTTACAGTCCTTCCTGACATCAGCACTAATTGAAACAACATCCCACTCACCTTTGCCATGTCTGGCAGAGGTTGCAGCTCTCTCTATTGCATCCCTCTAGCTGTCAAGTCAAGAGCTCCTGTGTCACACAAGGAAAAACAACCTTTTACCTGCTTTGCCATACTAATGGCAGCAGCAATGCAGATGCCAGCAGCAGATGCCCACAAGGACTGCCAGCCTGGACTTATTTTCATTACATACCTTTGTCCTGATGTCCTTCCAGAAGCTGGGACATTTCTCCCTCTCAGCAGCAGAGGGCAGGAGAGTTGCAAGGTGAGGGCACACTCTCCCCTGTTTATCTGGCACTCAAAGAGAAAGAGAAAATGAAAACCAGATGTCTTACCCTGCCCATGGCAAACACCAGCCTTTCCATCCTTACAGTCCTTCCTGACATCAGCACTAATTGAAACAACATCCCACTCACCTTTGCTATGTCTGGCAGAGGTTGCAGCTCCGTCTATTGCATCCCTCTAGCTGTCAAGTCAAGAGCTCCTGTGTCACACAAGGAAAAGCAATCTGTTACCTGCTTTGCCATGCTCATGGCAGCAGCAATGCAGATGCCAGCAGCTGATGCCCACAAGGACAGCCAGCCTGGACTTATTTTCATTACATATCTTTGTCCTGATGTCCTTCTAGAAGCTGGGACATTTCACCATCTCAGCAGAAGGGGGCAGGGGAGTTAAAAGGTGAGGGCACACTCTCCCCTGTTTATCTGGCACTCAAAGAGAAAGAGAAAATGAAAACCAGATGTGTTTCCCTGCCCATGGCAAACACCAGCCTTTCCATCCTTACAGTCCTTCCTGACATCAGCACTAATTGAAACAACATCCCACTCACCTTTGCCATGTCTGGCAGAGGTTGCAGCTCTGTCTATTGCATCCCTAGAGGTTTCAACTCAAGAGCTCCTGTGTCACACAAGGAAAAGCAATCTGTTACCTGCTGTGCCATGCTCATGTCAGCAGCAATGCAGATGCCAGCAGCTGATGCCCACAAGGACAGCCAGCCTGGACTTATTTTCATTACATACCTTTGTCCTGATGTCCTTCCAGAAGCTGGGACATTTCTCCCTCTCAGCAGCAGAGGGCAGGAGAGTTGCAAGGTGAGGGCACACTCTCCCCTGTTTATCTGGCACTCAAAGAGAAAGAGAAAATGAAAACCAGATGTGTTTCCCTGCCCATGGCAAACACCAGCCTTTCCATCCTTACAGTCCTTCCTGACATCAGCACTAATTGAAACAACATCCCACTCACCTTTGCCATGTCTGGCAGAGGTTGCAGCTCTCTCTATTGCATCCCTCTAGCTGTCAAGTCAAGAGCTCCTGTGTCACACAAGGAAAAACAACCTTTTACCTGCTTTGCCATGCTAATGGCAGCAGCAATGCAGATGCCAGCAGCAGATGCCCACAAGGACTGCCAGCCTGGACTTATTTTCATTACATACCTTTGTCCTGATGTCCTTCCAGAAGCTGGGACATTTCTCCCTCTCAGCAGCAGAGGGCAGGAGAGTTGTAAGGTGAGGGCACACTCTCCCCTGTTTATCTGGCACTCAAAGAGAAAGAGAAAATGAAAACCAGATGTGTTTCCCTGCCCATGGCAAACACCAGCCTTTCCATCCTTACAGTCCTTCCTGACATCAGCACTAATTGAAACAACATCCCACTCACCTTTGCCATGTCTGGCAGAGGTTGCAGCTCTGTATATTGCATCCCTCTATCTTTCAACTCAAGAGCTCCTGTGTCACACAAGGAAAAGCAATCTGATACCTGCTGTGCCATGCTCATGTCAGCAGTAATGCAGATGCCAGCAGCTGATGCCCACAAGGACAGCCAGCCTGGACTTATTTTCATTACATACCTTTGTCCTGATGTCCTTCCAGAAGCTGGGACATTTCTCCCTCTCAGCAGCAGAGGGCAGGAGAGTTGCAAGGTGAGGGCACACTCTCCCCTGTTTATCTGGCACTCAAAGAGAAAGAGAAAATGAAAACCAGATGTCTTACCCTGCCCATGGCAAACACCAGCCTTTCCATCCTTACAGTCCTTCCTGACATCAGCACTAATTGAAACAACATCCCACTCACCTTTGCTATGTCTGGCAGAGGTTGCAGCTCTGTCTATTGCATCCCTAGAGCTTTCAACTCAAGAGCTCCTGTGTCACACAAGGAAAAGCAATCTGTTACCTGCTTTGCCATGCTCATGGCAGCAGCAATGCAGATGCCAGCAGCTGATGCCCACAAGGACAGCCAGCCTGGACTTATTTTCATTACATATCTTTGTCCTGATGTCCTTCCAGAAGCTGGGACATTTCTCCCTCTCAGCAGCAGAGGGCAGGAGAGTTGCAAGGTGAGGGCACACTCTCCCCTGTTTATCTGGCACTCAAAGAGAAAGAGAAAATGAAAACCAGATGTGTTTCCCTGCCCATGGCAAACACCAGCCTTTCCATCCTTACAGTCCTTCCTGACATCAGCACTAATTGAAACAACATCCCACTCACCTTTGCCATGTCTGGCAGAGGTTGCAGCTCTGTCTATTGCATCCCTAGAGCTTTCAACTCAAGAGCTCCTGTGTCACACAAGGAAAAGCAATCTGATACCTGCTGTGCCATGCTCATGTCAGCAGCAATGCAGATGCCAGCAGCTGATGCCCACAAGGACAGCCAGCCTGGACTTATTTTCATTACATACCTTTGTCCTGATGTCCTTCCAGAAGCTGGGACATTTCTCCCTCTCAGCAGCAGAGGGCAGGAGAGTTGCAAGGTGAGGGCACACTCTCCCCTGTTTATCTGGCACTCAAAGAGAAAGAGAAAATGAAAACCAGATGTGTTTCCCTGCCCATGGCAAACACCAGCCTTTCCATCCTTACAGTCCTTCCTGACATCAGCACTAATTGAAACAACATCCCACTCACCTTTGCCATGTCTGGCAGAGGTTGCAGCTCCGTCTATTGCATCCCTCTAGCTGTCAAGTCAAGAGCTCCTGTGTCACACAAGGAAAAGCAATCTGTTACCTGCTTTGCCATGCTCATGGCAGCAGCAATGCAGATGCCAGCAGCTGATGCCCACAAGGACAGCCAGCCTGGACTTATTTTCATTACATATCTTTGTCCTGATGTCCTTCTAGAAGCTGGGACATTTCACCATCTCAGCAGAAGAGGGCAGGGGAGTTAAAAGGTGAGGGCACACTCTCCCCTGTTTATCTGGCACTCAAAGAGAAAGAGAAAATGAAAACCAGATGTGTTTCCCTGCCCATGGCAAACACCAGCCTTTCCATCCTTACAGTCCTTCCTGACATCAGCACTAATTGAAACAACATCCCACTCACCTTTGCCATGTCTGGCAGAGGTTGCAGCTCTGTATATTGCATCCCTCTATCTTTCAACTCAAGAGCTCCTGTGTCACACAAGGAAAAGCAATCTGATACCTGCTGTGCCATGCTCATGTCAGCAGTAATGCAGATGCCAGCAGCTGATGCCCACAAGGACAGCCAGCCTGGACTTATTTTCATTACATACCTTTGTCCTGATGTCCTTCCAGAAGCTGGGACATTTCTCCCTCTCAGCAGCAGAGGGCAGGAGAGTTGCAAGGTGAGGGCACACTCTCCCCTGTTTATCTGGCACTCAAAGAGAAAGAGAAAATGAAAACCAGATGTCTTACCCTGCCCATGGCAAACACCAGCCTTTCCATCCTTACAGTCCTTCCTGACATCAGCACTAATTGAAACAACATCCCACTCACCTTTGCTATGTCTGGCAGAGGTTGCAGCTCTGTCTATTGCATCCCTAGAGCTTTCAACTCAAGAGCTCCTGTGTCACACAAGGAAAAGCAATCTGTTACCTGCTTTGCCATGCTCATGGCAGCAGCAATGCAGATGCCAGCAGCTGATGCCCACAAGGACAGCCAGCCTGGACTTATTTTCATTACATATCTTTGTCCTGATGTCCTTCCAGAAGCTGGGACATTTCTCCCTCTCAGCAGCAGAGGGCAGGAGAGTTGCAAGGTGAGGGCACACTCTCCCCTGTTTATCTGGCACTCAAAGAGAAAGAGAAAATGAAAACCAGATGTGTTTCCCTGCCCATGGCAAACACCAGCCTTTCCATCCTTACAGTCCTTCCTGACATCAGCACTAATTGAAACAACATCCCACTCACCTTTGCCATGTCTGGCAGAGGTTGCAGCTCTGTCTATTGCATCCCTAGAGCTTTCAACTCAAGAGCTCCTGTGTCACACAAGGAAAAGCAATCTGATACCTGCTGTGCCATGCTCATGTCAGCAGCAATGCAGATGCCAGCAGCTGATGCCCACAAGGACAGCCAGCCTGGACTTATTTTCATTACATACCTTTGTCCTGATGTCCTTCCAGAAGCTGGGACATTTCTCCCTCTCAGCAGCAGAGGGCAGGAGAGTTGCAAGGTGAGGGCACACTCTCCCCTGTTTATCTGGCACTCAAAGAGAAAGAGAAAATGAAAACCAGATGTGTTTCCCTGCCCATGGCAAACACCAGCCTTTCCATCCTTACAGTCCTTCCTGACATCAGCACTAATTGAAACAACATCCCACTCACCTTTGCCATGTCTGGCAGAGGTTGCAGCTCCGTCTATTGCATCCCTCTAGCTGTCAAGTCAAGAGCTCCTGTGTCACACAAGGAAAAGCAATCTGTTACCTGCTTTGCCATGCTCATGGCAGCAGCAATGCAGATGCCAGCAGCTGATGCCCACAAGGACAGCCAGCCTGGACTTATTTTCATTACATATCTTTGTCCTGATGTCCTTCTAGAAGCTGGGACATTTCACCATCTCAGCAGAAGAGGGCAGGGGAGTTAAAAGGTGAGGGCACACTCTCCCCTGTTTATCTGGCACTCAAAGAGAAAGAGAAAATGAAAACCAGATGTGTTTCCCTGCCCATGGCAAACACCAGCCTTTCCATCCTTACAGTCCTTCCTGACATCAGCACTAATTGAAACAACATCCCACTCACCTTTGCCATGTCTGGCAGAGGTTGCAGCTCTGTCTATTGCATCCCTAGAGCTTTCAACTCAAGAGCTCCTGTGTCACACAAGGAAAAGCAATCTGATACCTGCTGTGCCATGCTCATGTCAGCAGTAATGCAGATGCCAGCAGCTGATGCCCACAAGGACAGCCAGCCTGGACTTATTTTCATTACATACCTTTGTCCTGATGTCCTTCCAGAAGCTGGGACATTTCTCCCTCTCAGCAGCAGAGGGCAGGAGAGTTGCAAGGTGAGGGCACACTCTCCCCTGTTTATCTGGCACTCAAAGAGAAAGAGAAAATGAAAACCAGATGTGTTTCCCTGCCCATGGCAAACACCAGCCTTTCCATCCTTACAGTCCTTCCTGACATCAGCACTAATTGAAACAACATCCCACTCACCTTTGCCATGTCTGGCAGAGGTTGCAGCTCTGTATATTGCATCCCTCTATCTTTCAACTCAAGAGCTCCTGTGTCACACAAGGAAAAGCAATCTGATACCTGCTGTGCCATGCTCATGTCAGCAGTAATGCAGATGCCAGCAGCTGATGCCCACAAGGACAGCCAGCCTGGACTTATTTTCATTACATACCTTTGTCCTGATGTCCTTCCAGAAGCTGGGACATTTCTCCCTCTCAGCAGCAGAGGGCAGGAGAGTTGCAAGGTGAGGGCACACTCTCCCCTGTTTATCTGGCACTCAAAGAGAAAGAGAAAATGAAAACCAGATGTCTTACCCTGCCCATGGCAAACACCAGCCTTTCCATCCTTACAGTCCTTCCTGACATCAGCACTAATTGAAACAACATCCCACTCACCTTTGCTATGTCTGGCAGAGGTTGCAGCTCTGTCTATTGCATCCCTAGAGCTTTCAACTCAAGAGCTCCTGTGTCACACAAGGAAAAGCAATCTGTTACCTGCTTTGCCATGCTCATGGCAGCAGCAATGCAGATGCCAGCAGCTGATGCCCACAAGGACAGCCAGCCTGGACTTATTTTCATTACATATCTTTGTCCTGATGTCCTTCCAGAAGCTGGGACATTTCTCCCTCTCAGCAGCAGAGGGCAGGAGAGTTGCAAGGTGAGGGCACACTCTCCCCTGTTTATCTGGCACTCAAAGAGAAAGAGAAAATGAAAACCAGATGTGTTTCCCTGCCCATGGCAAACACCAGCCTTTCCATCCTTACAGTCCTTCCTGACATCAGCACTAATTGAAACAACATCCCACTCACCTTTGCCATGTCTGGCAGAGGTTGCAGCTCTGTCTATTGCATCCCTAGAGCTTTCAACTCAAGAGCTCCTGTGTCACACAAGGAAAAGCAATCTGATACCTGCTGTGCCATGCTCATGTCAGCAGCAATGCAGATGCCAGCAGCTGATGCCCACAAGGACAGCCAGCCTGGACTTATTTTCATTACATACCTTTGTCCTGATGTCCTTCCAGAAGCTGGGACATTTCTCCCTCTCAGCAGCAGAGGGCAGGAGAGTTGCAAGGTGAGGGCACACTCTCCCCTGTTTATCTGGCACTCAAAGAGAAAGAGAAAATGAAAACCAGATGTGTTTCCCTGCCCATGGCAAACACCAGCCTTTCCATCCTTACAGTCCTTCCTGACATCAGCACTAATTGAAACAACATCCCACTCACCTTTGCCATGTCTGGCAGAGGTTGCAGCTCCGTCTATTGCATCCCTCTAGCTGTCAAGTCAAGAGCTCCTGTGTCACACAAGGAAAAGCAATCTGTTACCTGCTTTGCCATGCTCATGGCAGCAGCAATGCAGATGCCAGCAGCTGATGCCCACAAGGACAGCCAGCCTGGACTTATTTTCATTACATACCTTTGTCCTGATGTCCTTCCAGAAGCTGGGACATTTCTCCCTCTCAGCAGCAGAGGGCAGGAGAGTTGCAAGGTGAGGGCACACTCTCCCCTGTTTATCTGGCACTCAAAGAGAAAGAGAAAATGAAAACCAGATGTCTTACCCTGCCCATGGCAAACACCAGCCTTTCCATCCTTACAGTCCTTCCTGACATCAGCACTAATTGAAACAACATCCCACTCACCTTTGCTATGTCTGGCAGAGGTTGCAGCTCCGTCTATTGCATCCCTCTAGCTGTCAAGTCAAGAGCTCCTGTGTCACACAAGGAAAAGCAATCTGTTACCTGCTTTGCCATGCTCATGGCAGCAGCAATGCAGATGCCAGCAGCTGATGCCCACAAGGACAGCCAGCCTGGACTTATTTTCATTACATATCTTTGTCCTGATGTCCTTCTAGAAGCTGGGACATTTCACCATCTCAGCAGAAGGGGGCAGGGGAGTTAAAAGGTGAGGGCACACTCTCCCCTGTTTATCTGGCACTCAAAGAGAAAGAGAAAATGAAAACCAGATGTGTTTCCCTGCCCATGGCAAACACCAGCCTTTCCATCCTTACAGTCCTTCCTGACATCAGCACTAATTGAAACAACATCCCACTCACCTTTGCCATGTCTGGCAGAGGTTGCAGCTCTGTCTATTGCATCCCTCTAGCTGTCAAGTCAAGAGCTCCTGTGTCACACAAGGAAAAGAAATCTGTTACCTGCTTTGCCATGCTCATGGCAGCAGCAATGCAGATGCCAGCAGCTGATGCCCACAAGGACTGCCAGCCTGGACTTATTTTCATTACATATCTTTGTCCTGATGTCCTTCTAGAAGCTGGGACATTTCACCATCTCAGCAGAAGAGGGCAGGGGAGTTACAAGGTGAGGGCACACTCTCCCCTGTTTATCTGGCACTCAAAGAGAAAGAGAAAATGAAAACCAGATGTGTTTCCCTGCCCATGGCAAACACCAGCCTTTCCATCCTTACAGTCCTTCCTGACATCAGCACTAATTGAAACAACATCCCACTCACCTTTGCTATGTCTGGCAGAGGTTGCAGCTCCGTCTATTGCATCCCTCTAGCTGTCAAGTCAAGAGCTCCTGTGTCACACAAGGAAAAGCAATCTGTTACCTGCTTTGCCATGCTCATGGCAGCAGCAATGCAGATGCCAGCAGCTGATGCCCACAAGGACAGCCAGCCTGGACTTATTTTCATTACATATCTTTGTCCTGATGTCCTTCTAGAAGCTGGGATATTTCTCCCTCTCAGCAGCAGAGGGCAGGAGAGTTGCAAGGTGAGGGCACACTCTCCCCTGTTTATCTGGCACTCAAAGAGAAAGAGAAAATGAAAACCAGATGTGTTTCCCTGCCCATGGCAAACACCAGCCTTTCCATCCTTACAGTCCTTCCTGACATCAGCACTAATTGAAACAACATCCCACTCACCTTTGCCATGTCTGGCAGAGGTTGCAGCTCTGTCTATTGCATCCCTCTAGCTGTCAAGTCAAGAGCTCCTGTGTCACACAAGGAAAAGCAATCTTTTACCTGCTGTGCCATGCTCATGGCAGCAGCAATGCAGATGCCAGCAGCAGATGCCCACAAGGACTGCCAGCCTGGACTTATTTTCATTACATACCTTTGTCCTGATGTCCTTCTAGAAGCTGGGACATTTCACCATCTCAGCAGAAGAGGGCAGGGGAGTTACAAGGTGAGGGCACACTCTCCCCTGTTTATCTGGCACTCAAAGAGAAAGAGAAAATGAAAACCAGATGTGTTTCCCTGCCCATGGCAAACACCAGCCTTTCCATCCTTACAGTCCTTCCTGACATCAGCACTAATTGAAACAACATCCCACTCACCTTTGCCATGTCTGGCAGAGGTTGCAGCTCTGTCTATTGCATCCCTAGAGCTTTCAACTCAAGAGCTCCTGTGTCACACAAGGAAAAGCAATCTGATACCTGCTGTGCCATGCTCATGTCAGCAGCAATGCAGATGCCAGCAGCTGATGCCCACAAGGACAGCCAGCCTGGACTTATTTTCATTACATACCTTTGTCCTGATGTCCTTCCAGAAGCTGGGACATTTCTCCCTCTCAGCAGCAGAGGGCAGGAGAGTTGCAAGGTGAGGGCACACTCTCCCCTGTTTATCCGGCACTCAAAGAGAAAGAGAAAATGAAAACCAGATGTGTTTCCCTGCCCATGGCAAACACCAGCCTTTCCATCCTTACAGTCCTTCCTGACATCAGCAGCACTAATTGAAACAACATCCCACTCACCTTTGCCTAATCTGGCAGGGAGGTGATGCTCTTTCTATTATACCCCTCTGGCTTTGAATTCACCAGTGCTTGTGTCACACAAGGATATGCAAGATTCCACCTGTTCTGCCATTCCCATAGCAACAACTATGCAGATGCGAGCAGCTGATGCCCACAAGGACAGCCAGCCTGGACTTATTTTCATTACATATCTTTGTCCTGATGTCCTTCTAGAAGCTGGGACATTTCACCATCTCAGCAGAAGAGGGCAGGGGAGTTAAAAGGTGAGGGCACACTCTCCCCTGTTTATCTGGCACTCAAAGAGAAAGAGAAAATGAAAACCAGATGTGTTTCCCTGCCCATGGCAAACACCAGCCTTTCCATCCTTACAGTCCTTCCTGACATCAGCACTAATTGAAACAACATCCCACTCACCTTTGCCATGTCTGGCAGAGGTTGCAGCTCCGTCTATTGCATCCCTCTAGCTGTCAAGTCAAGAGCTCCTGTGTCACACAAGGAAAAGCAATCTGTTACCTGCTTTGCCATGCTCATGGCAGCAGCAATGCAGATGCCAGCAGCTGATGCCCACAAGGACAGCCAGCCTGGACTTATTTTCATTACATACCTTTGTCCTGATGTCCTTCCAGAAGCTGGGACATTTCTCCCTCTCAGCAGCAGAGGGCAGGAGAGTTGCAAGGTGAGGGCACACTCTCCCCTGTTTATCTGGCACTCAAAGAGAAAGAGAAAATGAAAACCAGATGTCTTACCCTGCCCATGGCAAACACCAGCCTTTCCATCCTTACAGTCCTTCCTGACATCAGCACTAATTGAAACAACATCCCACTCACCTTTGCTATGTCTGGCAGAGGTTGCAGCTCCGTCTATTGCATCCCTCTAGCTGTCAAGTCAAGAGCTCCTGTGTCACACAAGGAAAAGCAATCTGTTACCTGCTTTGCCATGCTCATGGCAGCAGCAATGCAGATGCCAGCAGCTGATGCCCACAAGGACAGCCAGCCTGGACTTATTTTCATTACATATCTTTGTCCTGATGTCCTTCTAGAAGCTGGGACATTTCACCATCTCAGCAGAAGGGGGCAGGGGAGTTAAAAGGTGAGGGCACACTCTCCCCTGTTTATCTGGCACTCAAAGAGAAAGAGAAAATGAAAACCAGATGTGTTTCCCTGCCCATGGCAAACACCAGCCTTTCCATCCTTACAGTCCTTCCTGACATCAGCACTAATTGAAACAACATCCCACTCACCTTTGCCATGTCTGGCAGAGGTTGCAGCTCTGTCTATTGCATCCCTAGAGCTTTCAACTCAAGAGCTCCTGTGTCACACAAGGAAAAGCAATCTGATACCTGCTGTGCCATGCTCATGTCAGCAGTAATGCAGATGCCAGCAGCTGATGCCCACAAGGACTGCCAGCCTGGACTTATTTTCATTACATACCTTTGTCCTCATGTCCTTCCAGAAGCTGGGACATTTCTCCCTCTCAGCAGCAGAGGGCAGGAGAGTTGCAAGGTGAGGGCACACTCTCCCCTGTTTATCTGGCACTCAAAGAGAAAGAGAAAATGAAAACCAGATGTCTTACCCTGCCCATGGCAAACACCAGCCTTTCCATCCTTACAGTCCTTCCTGACATCAGCACTAATTGAAACAACATCCCACTCACCTTTGCCATGTCTGGCAGAGGTTGCAGCTCTGTCTATTGCATCCCTCTAGCTGTCAAGTCAAGAGCTCCTGTGTCACACAAGGAAAAGCAATCTTTTACCTGCTGTGCCATGCTCATGGCAGCAGCAATGCAGATGCCAGCAGCAGATGCCCACAAGGACTGCCAGCCTGGACTTATTTTCATTACATACCTTTGTCCTGATGTCCTTCTAGATGCTGGGACATTTCACCATCTCAGCAGAAGAGGGCAGGGGAGTTACAAGGTGAGGGCACACTCTCCCCTGTTTATCTGGCACTCAAAGAGAAAGAGAAAATGAAAACCAGATGTGTTTCCCTGCCCATGGCAAACACCAGCCTTTCCATCCTTACAGTCCTTCCTGACATCAGCACTAATTGAAACAACATCCCACTCACCTTTGCCATGTCTGGCAGAGGTTGCAGCTCTGTCTATTGCATCCCTAGAGCTTTCAACTCAAGAGCTCCTGTGTCACACAAGGAAAAGCAATCTGATACCTGCTGTGCCATGCTCATGTCAGCAGCAATGCAGATGCCAGCAGCTGATGCCCACAAGGACAGCCAGCCTGGACTTATTTTCATTACATACCTTTGTCCTGATGTCCTTCCAGAAGCTGGGACATTTCTCCCTCTCAGCAGCAGAGGGCAGGAGAGTTGCAAGGTGAGGGCACACTCTCCCCTGTTTATCCGGCACTCAAAGAGAAAGAGAAAATGAAAACCAGATTTGTTTCCCTGCCCATGGCAAACACCAGCCTTTCCATCCTTACAGTCCTTCCTGACATCAGCAGCACTAATTGAAACAACATCCCACTCACCTTTGCCTAATCTGGCAGGGAGGTGATGCTCTTTCTATTATACCCCTCTGGCTTTGAATTCACCAGTGCTTGTGTCACACAAGGATATGCAAGATTCCACCTGTTCTGCCATTCCCATAGCAACAACTATGCAGATGCGAGCAGCTGATGCCCACAAGGACTGCCAACCTGGACTTATTTTCATTACATATCTTTGTCCTGAAGTCCTTCTAGAAGGTTGAACACTTCTCCATCTCTGCTGCAATGGTCAAAAAGGGTCCAAGTTTAGGGCACACTCTCCTCATGGCCTCTTGCTCTCAAAGACAAAGGGAACATGAAAACCAGAAGTGTTTCTTTGCCCATGCAGACACTAGCCTTTCCATCCTGACAGTCCTTCCTACAATCACCTGGAATTGAAACAACATCCCCCACATCTCTTTTTTGAACTTATTCATGCATGAATAATAATAATGAGAATTTTTCTGTAAATCTTATTTCTGCATGGAAACGATCTGATAACCGGAGCTTTTTTCTCTAAAACAATCCAGCAAATTTGCATTGCTTATCTATGTACGCAAAATGTTTTTGCCATTCATCTCAAATATCAATACATCTGGCAAAATAAGATAGAAAAAGTATTTACAGACATTTTTGGACATTGATTACTTCTGGTCAAGTGGGAAAGAATCCCTAAGCTGCAATCATGAAATTCTTTTATCACTTTCTCTGATTTAGCCAGTGTTACTAAAAGGGAAATAAGACACAGGCTTTTGATAGCAGCTGCCAATTTAAGAATGATAATAACTTTTATTATTCTTGGCTAAGATCAAAGTCCTGCATTTGAGGATTATCTCCAGCTCATCAAGTATAATTAACAGTTTTGGATAGCCACATTATTATATGGCAATATTGTCTTCCTGCAAGGAATTTCATTGTTTTGACACGTGCCACAGGTTGTTAATAGATTGCCTGATTACCATTTATTTTTTTTATTGGCTTATGATGACTACAGAAAATTATACAGCAGCACCATAAAAACTTTAAATCCTATCCCATGTATCTGCACTCATACGAAAATAATATTGGAAAGCACTGGTGAAACTAAGATTACAAAATAAAGCAGAGGACAATTTCAGTGAAAGCCTGCAGGTTTTACAGCTCTGCCCATTTCAAACCCCTGAAGACATCCACGGGTTTCCTGCTGTGGGACACAGGCACTCACCTGCAGCTCAGCACTGCCTGCTCATGCCTGCGCACACCTTCAGGCTGGAACCAAGGAAATCCTCAGCAAAGACATCAGTACACTTTTGTTATGATGACTTTCATAAAGAAGCATCAAATATTTCTTCACGAGAAATACTGCAAGTCCCTTTGACACTAGCCCTTATTTTAAATGTTTAGATTTGTGCTTCATTCAGGCGTGCTGTCACTCACAAAAAGATTTTTATTCGTTTGTTTTTCATTCTGAGGAACACAGTGATTTCTGCCTTGTTTACTGACTGTAGGCACAGCAATACTCCTGCACCTTCAGGGAAACAGCAAATCCATCTCTTTCACACCCTACTTCTATCAAGCTCATTCACCTTACAAGGTATTTATTGCAAGCAGCTCTTCCAGAAATGGAGATTAACAGAGCCTGCAACCCAGGACACCTCAGTAAGCCAGTACTTTTCATCTCCTGAAGGTGTAGGTAGACACAGAGCTGGAACCTCTTTTCCAGAGCTGTGTGATGCTATCTCATCTATGTTCCTTTACTGTTGACTCAGTTTCACTTCTTATCTAACCTGGTTGCATCCCAGGATTTCTGGTGCCAAAAATAAACTGACAGCTTTCATCACTAGTTAAAAGGAAACTGCAATAGGAAAAGCAATTTTTCTGATTTCCCTGTTGATCAGAGATGCTTCCTGCAAGCCTGATGCGGCAGAAACAATATCAGCTTTAGAATGACAGTCATTAGAGCAGAATCCTTTCACTGATGAAATCCCACAGTCCTGATTCATACAACACTGACACTGGAGGACACAGGAGTTTAGATGAGAGCGCATTAAAAATGACTAAGTTAAGGTCTCAGAAATAGCAAAGAGTGACAAGTATGAAAAAAAGAAGTTGCAGAAACTGCTTCAGTTTGGCACTTTGGCATAAAGTATGACAACACACAAGCTGGCTGTGCAGTTCCAGAAGCAGAAGAAAGCCGTCAACCAAGACTTGTTCTCATCTGCTCTGAAAGTCCACTGGGACAAGGCCACTTTTCTCTGACGTGCTTCCAGAAGTATCACTTCTGAGCACTGTGCCAGGGAGTTACAAGATACTGTTTGTGTGTACAGAGGAGAAAAAGACGTCTGTCTGGAAACAGACATTGACTTGAAGGAGAAGCAGCATTTTCCAGAGTACTTCAGAAAGAACTGAGCACTGCCCCAAGAGCTTCAGAGCGGCAGGCTGTCACAGTGTGCCAACCAGCTCAGCTGTGAGTTGGCACTGAAGCTGCACCACAGGGAGAACAAAGCCCCCTGTGCACCCTTGGAGAGCCAAGGGTTGGAGATTCATGAACCTTGAGCTCCTTTCCAACCCGGGCCATGCTGTGATTCTGGGATTCTCACCTTTGCCTCATCTGGCAGAGGGAGGCAGCTCTTTCTCTTGTCTCCCTATGGCTGTCAGGTCACCAGGGCCAGTGTCACACAGGGAACTGCAAACACTGTGTGTGCTGTGCCCTGCCCATGGCAGCACAGAGGCAGCTGCCAGCAGCTGATGCCCACAAGGACAGCCAGCCTGGACTTCCTTTGATTCCTTCCCTTTGGATCAGCGTCCTTCAGGAAGGCGGAACATCTCTCCAGCTGAGCAGCAGAGGACAGCAGGGCTTCGTTGTCTGGGCATGTTCTCTTCTGGCCCTCTGGCCCTCACAGACACAGGAGGAGGACACAGAGGCTGCTGTAACACAGCCAGCCCTGCCTCTCAGGTCAGCTCTCAGGCCATCCTCTCTCCCCTCAGCAGCAGCTCACTGTTCTGCACTCCTCTGGCCTGGGCTGGCAGAGGTGTGCAGCAGTTCTGCTGATCTCCCAGTGCTGGCCATGTCTGCAGTGCCTGTGTGAAAGACACAGGAAGCTGCCAGCATTGCACTGCTCTGCTGTGCCCCTGCCATCACCGAGTTTGCTGTCAGCAGCTGCTGCTACACGTCCATTCAGGCACAGGCCTTTCCTTCCTGGCCCTCTTTCCCCCCCTCTCTCCTCTGCTCTCTCTCGTGCTCCCCTTTGGCCTGGGCTGGCTGAGCAGTGCAGGCCTTGTTGTTGCTCCCTGGGCCAACTACGTCACGGTTCCCCGTGACTCTGCCAGCTGCTCTGACACAGCGACTGCGTCCTCAGTGTGGATTCCAGAATGCGACAGACGTCCAGAGAAGACTTCCAGGGCTGATTGGAACATGCTGCCATCAAGAACTGCCATGGCTCAGGCCCCCTGGGAATCTGCTCACAGCGAAAGCTGCTGTCACTCTGTGTGGGCACAGCCTTGTCTGTGTAGGCCTGCTCACACTGCAGCCCCTGTCTGCACCAGAACCGTGCCGATCCACCTTCTCTTGGCCTCCTTGCCTGCATGGAAAAGGGCAGCTTGGGCTGAAGTCCCTCAACTTTCAGATGGCCGAGTGAAGTCTCTGAGCCCTGGTGACCCACTCAGCTCTTCAGCCTGCTGACCTGCTCTGCTGGGGCTGTCTTAACAGGCAGAGGGCACGTTATCCTCATGTCCCCACATCCATCCCTCTTAGCATACTGTAGGCCAGTTCCTAAAAGGACACCTGCACAATCTCTCTGAATGTTAATCAACACGTAGTTGGTCTGTGCACTGCAGAAATTGCACCTAGGTTTTCAGTGGTGATTAGCTATGTGTTTAGTCAGAGGTGCAATGGTTCTAATGGTGAGAGAAAGACATTCCCAGTTGTCATCAGGTGGAACACACTTCAGACTGGAATCCTCAAGCAGACTGCAGTCAAGCTTTCTTAATTACTCGTTGTTGTTATCAATTCAGACACATCTCTTAATTCCTGCTTGAATGAACATTCTGTAATAATCTGCTGAGACAGTGCAAGGCTTGACAATGAGACTATAGTTTATGAAAGCAGCACTTTTTACTTCCTTTACAAGTTCTTATCTGAATGCTAAATGCAACATCAATTCACTTCTCACTGGGTTGAACGTTTTAAATATTTGGTAAACATAATGGTTCTAATTCTGACATTTAATATGAAAATATTAAAATTCCTTGTAAGTACTTTTTTGTTAGAATGCCAGATGCTAAAGGGATGAAGTGGCACAAGAAAGCAAAATGTCTCTGCTGATGGCAGGAAGGACTGTAAGGATGGAAAGGCTGGTGTTTGCCATGGGCAGGGAAACACATCTGGTTTTCTTGTTCCCTTTGTCTTTGAGTGCCAGAAAAATAGAGGAGAGCGTGCCCTCACCTTGGACCCCTCCTGCCCTCTGCTGCTGAGATGGAGAAACGTCCCACCTCCTACAAGGACATCAGGACAAAGGTAAGTATTGGAAATAAGTCCAGGCTGGCTGTACTTGTGGGCATCTGTTGCTGGAAAATTTAATGGCAGTAAACTGCCTAGATAATGACAGAATGAGGGTGACAATGGAATGGTACGTAATCACAGTGCAGTGAAAAAAGTATGCAGGGTGCAGGAAGGGAGGTGTGGACATTCTGAGTTGCAACTCTGTATTTGCTCCAGAAAGCTCTATCAGAATGGAAGACTGAAGGAAATACTTTGAGTGTTTTTTTAATGTGACTGGACAAAAGATCCATGTGGCAAATTGAATAACTGAGTGGTAAAGGGACATAGATACCTCACTGTTTCATGGAACCCTTCAATTAAGCACCTGAGCACTGTGTACAGGACTTGGGAATAACAGTATTAGAGGATCATGGAATATCTTTATTTGGAAGGGACCTCGAGGATCATGTATTCCACCTCCTGGTTCCACACCGGACCTCCTATGGGTCAAGCCCTGTGTCTGAGAGCATTGTGCAAATGCTCTTTGGCCTTTGTCAGCTCAGTGCCAAACCACTGCCCTGGGGAGCCAGTGCCAAATTCCATGTATCTAGTTCATCCTACAGAATGATGCCAAGAACAGTTGTAGAGATCGACTTACAAACAAAATTCTTGTCTTGAATTAATGGTACACTCAGCATTTAAAAAAAAAAAAAAAAAAAAAAAAAAAAAAAAAAGAAAGAAAAAGAAAAAGAAAAAAGAAGAAAAAAAAAGAAAAAAAAACCAAAGCCACATTCTTACGCTGGCATTTTACAGTATTGTCAGATTTTTGTAATTCTGTTTTGTCATATAAGATTCTCTCATCGTGAAATAATGACCAAGTTCTCTTTTCAGATCTAAACATACAAATGCTGAAGGCAGCAGTGCTGTTCAAGAGTACATTACCAGCTCAAACACTGCTTTGGCTGTAAAACTGAAGGCAGTCAGGAATTTTATCAAGGAGTTAGCATAGTAGTTCTTCTGTCAGGAAGGATCACATGAGTAATTAACCTGTGACCTTAAGTTTGGAATTAAATGCATACAGTGGAAGTAAGAGCTGTGGGTTATTTTGCTCTTTCAGTGTTGAACAGCCGAGGTGTTTTGTTTTGGAGGGTGGACAGTGATGGGACACGTGGGGAATGGCTTTAAACTGAGACGAGGGGTGTTGAGGTTTAGGTTGGATGTGAGGAGGAAGTTTTTCAGCCAGAGGGTGGTGAGGCACTGGAACAGGTTGCCCAGGGAGGCTGTGGATGCCCCATCCCTGCAGGCATCCACGGCCAGGCTGGATGTGGCTCTGGGCAGCCTGGGCTGCTGGTGGGCAGGTTAGAAAGCCCACAGGACCTTATTGCAGCCCTGGGTGCAGGGGGATCAGTGCTCCTAGCATGCACACAGAAGAGCTGGAGCACACAGGTGATGTACATTCCACTTGTGAACATTCCTGCAATTGCAGAGAGCGTGCGCCTGTTCCAATCACTGCTGCACAGATTAAAAACTGATTGCAGATGAGCTGTTTTGGTATGGGGTTCTTGCCAACGGTCTGCAGTGGCTGTGTGATTCCTCGGGGAGTTGCTCTCCAGCCCAAAGGTCATGTCCTAAGTCGACCAGATCCCGTTTGTGTCCAGAAATGGCTGACAACAGATCAGCTGCTGGTCAAGTTTCTAACAGCACACTGGCCTTGCTCCAGTGTCTGTGTCATCAGCCCCAGCACATACGGTGCACCTCTTCAAGGCTTTGCAACACTGAGACTCTGCACTTGGGCTCCAGACATCCTGCTGCACCCAGAGGTTATTCTAGCTTTGGTATCTTGCAACTTTGCATATAACTACATCACTGTAATCATAAATGTCTAGGAGCATGGAGATGGAGAAATTAATCTTCCTGTAATTCTCTGTACTGCAGCCCCGTGGTTGTCAACACCTAATGCAATATTGAAATTTCAGTTGAGAAATTGAAAGCTGTCCCTAACAAAAAAACATCTGGATTTGTTATTGAAATTACACTGAGGATCAAGAAATCCAAATGCTTCTAGCATAACCACGATTACAGGCAGTGTTTAGACAAGCTCTTACAGGAAAACCATGAACACAACGCTTAGGAGAGACTAAGTGATGCACTCTGCAGGAATACTCATGGAAGTCTTCACAGTGCAGGAGTCTGATCTGATTACAGATGCTGTGCTTTAAGTACCCCTTATCATATCTTTTTTTTTCACTGTTGTGCAGGGGTTGGACTCAGTGATCTCTGGAGGCTGGAGATGCTGTTTGCTAATGGCAGATGGAGAGAGGAAAAGCAAGTGCAAGGCATGCTGTGCATAGCCACCACATGGCATCTGCACCATTTCCCCCTGCACAAAGGAGGAGCAGCTCACAAGCTTGGCCTGGGCCAGGGAAGGGAGCAGACAAACATCTGGACCGACCCCAAACGAGCTGGTTCTGCAGGTTGGGTGTCTTCTGCTGCTTGTCTCACATCCTGCTGCTCAGCGGTAGATTTGTTCCTGCTCAGTGCTAACAGGAAACTCACACAGCATTTCTGTTTCAGCTGTGCCAACGCTTTGATCCCTTGCTGCTTGGATGGGGTATTTGAAGAATGATGCCTGTGCTGATGTCCAGCCAGGCTTTGGGGATGAGTCTCCACACCAGGGTCCGTCTGACAGGACTGAGGGTTGGGGATCCAGCCAGGTCGAGTCCAGTGTGCTTTGCTCTTGTTCTTAGTGCTTGTTTTTGCTCAGGAGGGCAGGAGGTGAACCTCGTGAACCAATGCCTGCAGACGGGGTTTGCAGAGAAAGAGGTCCTGCAGGCCTTGTGTGACAGCCACGGAGCTGCAGCGAGGCTGCATCCGTGTAAAACACCAGAGATCCACGGAGGTGTGAAGGGGAGCTGTGGGCTGCAGTCACGCAGGAAGGGATGTGCATGCTCGGGGTTTGGTTGTTGTGTGTGTGTTAAGTGACTGTGATACCACTGCTGGGTCAGTGTGAGTGTACGGAACAAGTGTGACAGCCTTTTTGATGGAGCCCTGTGAATGGAGTCCTATGGACTTGAGATCCAACTATCAGCCCGTGGGCATCATCCAGGAGTTGGGGTAGGGGATGAGGCAAGGGAAGTTGGTGTAAGAAGGTGATAAAGCAGTCTGGCAGTAGTTCTGTGTTTCTCCCATCTCCTGCTTTATTTCCTTCCAGGTGAAATAGATGGGTGCTGCAACATGCCCTTGAATGTAACAAAACCCACTCTAGTGTGGATTTGACATGGGCCCAGCACTGCAAGGTACGCTGCTGGGAGGAAGCGTCCATCTGGCTGAGGGCAGGAAGGCCCTCCAGAGGGATGCACTGAGGCCAGTTGTGCGAGGCTCAACAAGAGCAAGCGCCAGGTCCTGCGCTTTGGTCATGACGACCCCGTGCCAGCTTCTCCAGGATTTGGCTGGGCTAGAATTCCAAGCAGCCCCTGATTCCAGAACGTTGGGCTGGGCTGTTGGAATCTTCTGCCCTTGTGACTGGTCTTGCCTCCCCACCCTGTCCGTCGTGGTGGAGCAGCCTGGTGGCCCTCAGTGATGTCATAAGGGCTAGAATGAGGGGAGGAGCAGTGCGTGCTGCGTCCCTTCATTGGAGCGCTGGAGCTCTGACTGAGCAGCTCGCTTGTTGCACTTGTGCACCGACTGCGTCCCTTTGTCTTCACACCGTCCTGTGCAGCACCTTGTAGGTAAGCTGAGACAGTGTGGGAGAGACGGGGGGACAGTGAGTGCTGAGAACTGCTGGCTGGCGGAGCTCATAGGATCACATTATCTCCATCAGCAGAGGGGTGGCCATGAGGGACAGGGAGGTGATCGTCCCCCCCTGCTCTGCTCTTGTGAGGCCCCAGCTGCAGTACAGTGTCCAGAAAGACAGGGAGCTGTTGGAGAGGGTCCAGAGGCGAGCCACAGAGATGATCAGGGGACAGGAGCACCTCCCCTGCAAAGACAGGCTGAGGGAGCTGGGCTTGTTCAGCCTGGAGAAATGAAGGCTGTGCGGTGACCTCATGGCAGCCTTCAGTACCTAAAGGGAGCCTAAAAAGAGGAGGGGAATCAACTCTTTGAAAGGGTAGATAACAGCAGGACAAGGGGAAATGGTTTTAAGTTGAAAACTTAAGTTTTTAAGTTGAGGGAGGGCAGATTTTGGTTTTTCCCTCGTAGTCTTTGCTAAACCGTGGAAGCAAACTGACCTGCTCTTTCTCTCTCCTCTCTCCACCCTCTGCCTGCTTCCCTGGTGCAGCTTTTGCTCGTGGAAGATCAGAGCATAGTGACAAGGAACGGCTGCGGATTCGTGAGATTTCTCTCCCTCGTTCTGATCTCTTGCCAGGTATCTGCCATGGTTTGTCCCCCCACATGCTTTAGCAGCCCGTGACGCCCCGTGTTTAGTAACACAGCCTCATCCAGCTTTGATGGGACGCTGGTCACGTGTGGGTTTTCTCCACGTGCTCTGCAGCTCAGCCCTCAGAAGGATGCTGTCTGTGGTGCTGTGACCAGCTGGTCTACAGGAAGCCAATCCCTTAGGCAAAGAGTCCCAGCCCCAGCTTGTGCAGAGCTGCACAGCATCACCAGGGACACCAGCAGGCGTGCTTGGGCTGTGTGAGTGTGCCCGACAGCTGTAGGGAGCACAGCAGAGATGTGAACAGAGAAAATAAAAGTGTGTTTCTTTTCAGTTCCAGCTTGTCACACCTACGCTGATGGCTGTGGCGTGCAGCGAGATCAGCTGTGGGCCTGACCTGGCATGGACAGAGGTAGAGTATGAAGCTCTGATTGGTCTTTGTTCCCTGACTGCAGCCAGCAGAGTGAGCCGCAGATGTGCTCTCCTGCTTTCCAAGAGAGCTCTTCTGTGGCAAGACAGCAGTGCAAGTGTGGCAAGTTTATAAAAGTACGAGAGCCATCTCGGCTGTTGTGTTTGTCCTCTACTGACTTTTCCCTTGAAATGGCTGCAGAAACAACAATCATTCTCTGCTCTGTTTGGCCTTGCTGTTGGTTGGACTGCTCAAGAGAGCTGCTTGGTGCTTGCAATGGCACTGTTTGCACCTTGTAACTGCAGCCGTAGCTTTGGTTTCCCTCTTCACGGTCTCCTAGCATCTGAAACAGTCAGCCTTCCTGCACAAAGAGCGCAGGAAAGGAGGGGGCAAAATGGACAAGGCCACCTGTCTGCGTCAGTGCCATTGCTGATTAGTCTGGGTGGGGAGAGATGCATCTTTGCATTGCCTGGCGTGTGCCTGCTGCACACCAGGGAGAGAAACAGCCGTTATTAGACTTGCAGTTCCTTCTGAAGTGGCCATGATAAGGACCGAGTGCATTTCCTGCAGCTTTCTCTGCAGATGTGCTCCTCACCTTGAAGTCCTCCTTGTTGGTTCCCAGCTCCTCACTGTGGCCTGTGCTCTCTGTTTCAGGCTGAGAACAAGGGGAAGCCCCTGCTGGACCATGAGGTGGCACCTGTGAATGTTCCAGCTATTGCTGCTGCCCATGTCGTTAAGAGACACGTTGCCCAGGCAGCGGATGAACTCTCCTTTGAGGTAAGCAGTTCAAGGCGTTCCTTGTTGTTCAATTTTACAGTGGCAAATGCCTTCAGAGCTGCACTGGTGCAAGTGCTCTCAAGCTCGGCGATGTTGGGCAGTGCAGAAGAATGCAGTCATTTGAGCTGTGCTTTCCTCCCAGCCGTGCTGAAGCTGGGACTGACACTGCAATCTCTTGCAGGTGGGAGACATCGTGTGTGTCATCGACATGCCACCAAAGGAGCTGACCCCCTGGTGGAGAGGCAAGCTCGGCTTCCAGGTAGGCACAAGCTTCAGACTGGAGAGTGCAACTGCAGTAAAGGCAGGAATCTCAGCTTAGAGCTGCTCTGCCTGCACAGGATGCCTAGTGGACATAAACAGTTTCCCTGTGTCGGTGTCAGGGGACCTTGTCTTTGGCTGCAAATGTTGAAAAATTGTTACCTTTATGCTGTGAACTATGGCCATTTTCTGCTGGATAGTCTTATGGAACGTCAGGCAAGCACGTTCCGAGGGAAATGTTACGTGGCTTTTGGTTTAACAGTTCAGATCTGAGAATTGCTGCATGCAATAGTTGGCCTCTCTTTTCTTCTTGTTACAGGTTGGATTTTTCCCAGGGGAGTGTGTGGAACTCATTAATAAGAACATTCCTGAGGCACTCATCAATTCTGTGCCAAAGCCAGGTAGGGATGTTACATTTGATGGTGTGGGGAAGCAAAATGAAGTCTTTTTTGGGGTGCGTTCCATGTTTAGTACCTCCTTTATCGATGCCACATTGTCCTCTGGGTTGATGATTCTTCATGCACACCATGGGGCAGAGATTTGGCCCAATCCTCCTGATTTTATGATTGGACTTGGCAAAACTATAGAATCTTCATAGAATGGCTTGGGATGGAAGGGACCTCAGGGATCATCATGCTCCAACCCTCCTGCCTCAGGATGGTCTCCCAGCCCCCACATTTAATGTCAGATTAGACCAGGCTGCCCAGGGCCCCATCCAACCTGGCCTTGGGCTCCTCCAGAGATGGGGAAAATCCCTTTTTGTATGTACTGGTTGGTAATGTTCTTCCCGTTCTGACGTGCTCTGTAGAATGTGCTGTGCTCGGCCTCGTCCAACGGAGCCAGACCTGAAATGACCTGGTTTCTTCCTTTTGTTGTGCAGTGCCCAAGAAACGCAGCAAGATCCTCACCTTCCTTCGTTCCTTGGTGAAGTCCCGCCCAAAGAAACCGACCGAGCGGGAGGTGGAGAAGGAAAGGGTGTTTGGCGGTGACCTGGGAGAGCATCTTCTCCACTCCGGTCGTGATGGTAAGGAGCTGCCCATTCCTGAGATCTTCCTCTGCTGGGCATCTAAAGAAGATGAAAGGGAGCTCGTATCTAGCAGGGGGCAGGCTGACAGCAGTGGAGACACGTGTAATGGGAGTTGATGGCTGAAGGATCAAGTGAGGCGGATGCTCGTAAGAGACAAGCACATCTGTATTTGCTTCAGCCAAGCCTGGCTGGGCTTAGTGGATGGGATGTGAAGCACAGCCTGCAGCACGACTGAATCAGGAGCTCCACTGACGGCTGGCACGTGTTCTTCAGTCCCCCAGGTCCTCCAGAGCTGCGCTGAGTTCATTGAGCAGCACGGCGTGGTGCAGGGGATATACCGCCTGTCCGGCGTCGCGTCCAACATCCAGAGACTGCGGTAAGAGTGCTGCGACTGACACAGCCTGAGTGCATCTGGTGTGGCTTTGGGCTTGCCTTCCTCTCGCTCAACCGGGTTTGCGTCCCTCTCTCCAGGCAGGCATTTGAGTCGGAGCAGATTCCTGAGCTCACCGTCCGTGACATTCACAGCGTGAGCTCCCTCTGCAAGATGTACTTCAGGGAGCTCCCGAACCCTCTGCTCACTCACCAGCTGTACGGCAAGTTCTCGGTAAGCACAAGGCCACGTCTTTCATTTCCCTCTTCCTGGGCCTCTTGGCAGATGGCTGCAGCAGTGCCCCAGCTCGGAGGCCCTTTTGCTGTCAGCCCCACGAGGTTTACTCGCAGTGGTGTACTAGCCTGATTGGTGTCTCGCTCCCTTTCTGCACTACTCCAGGATGCTGTTGGTGCCGCTACAGAGGAGGAGCGGCTGCTCAGAATGCAGGACGTCATCCAGCAGCTGCCCGCTCCTCACTACAGGTCAGTGCTGCCCTCAGCCTGCTGAGCTCAGCCCTGCTGCATTGCAGAGGGCAACGATGCGGTTCCAGGCTCTGTCTCACGCCGGCAACACGATGCCTGTGTATGCTGAAGGGTTGAAGGCTCCATGGGCTTACTTTATGGGGTCAGTTCCTGGGCACGGGGGCACGCTTGGTGCAGCTGATGGCTGCGGCTGTGCTGTGCTGGGGCTTGGTGCTGCAGCGTGGCAAGTTGGATCTACTTCATCTTCGGTGACAGTAGCAATCACAAGAAGTAGCATGAATGGAGGTTTGCTTTCTGAATTGCAGCACGGCATGCTCGTTGGTGCTGAACATTTGCCTCTCTTGTTTTCCAGGACACTGGAGTTCCTGATGAGACACTTGGCGTGTCTGGCTGGGAGCTCCACCACCACAAACATGCATGCCAAGAACCTAGCCATTGTGTGGGCTCCAAACCTCTTAAGGTAAACTTCTGGTTCTGTTTCAACACAACGCTTCATCTGTTCTGCAGAAAAAAAAACAACTCTCCCTTTTTCTCCATCAAATGTGCTCTTCTCCTGTAAAATCTGTGGCTGACAGCAGAGCTGGAGCCTGGGCTGTTCTCCATCCCCACGGGCACAATGTCTAGGTGACAGTTTCTGTAGTCTTGTTGAGATGGGACTGACGTGTCCTTGATCATCCATGGGAATTTCTGCAGTGGCATCACTGATTGCCCACTGCGGAAGTCTCCAGAGCCTCAGCTGACAGCTTTTGGCTGCAACAATTCAGACTCTGGGAAACGGTCTTGGAGAAATGACTTCTAAAATCTGCCTTTTCTACAGATCACAGCAGAACGAGTCTGCCTGCGCCAGTGGAAGAGCTGCCTGCATGGAGCTGCAGACGCAGTCGGATGTGGTGGAATTCATCATCAACCACACCGACGTCCTCTTCTGCTCCAAATCCAGAGCAGGCATCGCAGATGCAGAAGGTGAGTGTCTTCCTCCATTAGCTTGATCTTGACCTGACACCTTGATCAAATGCAGGCCTTCTCCAGGACCTTTGAAAAATGCTTTTGCTTTCGAGGGGACAGCAGACCTCTGGGCTTCCATTAGAATCTGGCATCCTGTTGCTGGATGCTGAGAATGTCCAAAGCCCAAACTTCACAAGGAGGAAACCATCATTATTATGTTTGCACGCAGGAGAAGCTTGATGCAAGCGTGGCAGCGAAGCTTTCTCAGTTCCCTGCCCCCATTTCCTTGGGTTTTTCCTTGCCTATTTTGATAGAGTAAGCTGCTCTTAATGATGACCGTGTCCTTTGCCATAAACACACCTCTGCCCACATGGTTATTTTGAGCTCCTCTTCTTCCAGTTGCTGGGATAAGCAAGCCTGAGAAAAATACAGCACCTCCCCCAGAACTCTGGTGGCTCTGCTGCTGCTTTCTGATCCTCGCTCTTACCTGTGGTTTTCCCTGACAGGGCACAATTCTCTCCCAGGGCCCAAGTCTGTGGGGGTCTCTTCTGCTGCCACAAAGCTGCTCAGCCTGGAGGAGGCACAGGCACAGAGGCGAGGCCACAGCAGCTCTCCTGTTGTGACAGAGAGCAGCCACGACATTGAAGTGGAAGAAAGCCCTGCAGCTGGGCAGGGCAAATTCCACACCGTCGTTGACTTTCCATCTGACAGGTAAAGAGGACTTTCTTTTCCAGCACCTAGCATCATTGTTTGGGTGGGTTTTTGTGTTTTCCTGCAGAAACCAGGCAGTGCTAGGAACAAGCAACTGCTGCCAAGAGCTCAGTGCAGCTCTTCCCTCACCCTGAACCACGCACGACTCACAGCATTGGCTGTTTTCTCTCTCCAGACAAAATCCACCCAGCAAGAATGAGGAATCACCAGCTAGCAGTTGGTGTTGCTGCTTCAGCCTCAGGAAGCCATCCTCTGGCAGCAAACGCCAACTGCAGCGCAATGCCAGGCAGCCCTCAGAAACAGCAGTGGTAGTCCTGGCAGGTAAGGGTGCAAATGCAGCTTCCAAATCCCTGCTATTCAGGAACATAGAATTCAAGCTTGCTCTGCACTTCTATCTCCTTCTGGCATTCCAGCCCCTGCCTAGCATTTTCAGTTCACCCCTGATCAAGAACCACTGTCGTAATTCAGCTTGTGAAAGTTTGACACTAACCCCTGTGTATCCTTTCTAGGTGAATCGAGCCCTTGCCAAGCCATAAGATCCAGGGCAAGTAGCAATGATGCTCTCTCTGCTTCCATCAGTGGAGAGCTCATAGGAAGCACGAATCGCTGCAGTTCCAAAAGCAGCCTTACACACGACAACAGTGATGGAGAGAAGGAGCTCATCGAAGTTCATGCTATCATTACACCTGGCTCTGCTGAAAATGCTGACCTGGGCCTGCCAGACACCACAGTCACAAGTGTGGTCTGTCACCCAGTGTCTCTGCAGTGCAGCCCATCCCAAGAGCAGTGTGAGTGCCCCGACAGCAGCACCTCCATGCAGGAGCAGGTCAGTGTCAGTGAGGAGGAGCAGAGCCTCTTGCAGGGGGACTGTCAATCAGGCCTCCAGTCCCAGGCACCAGACAGCAGCACTGAGAGCTCTGAGCCACTCTCTCCATGACAAGACAGGATGAGTCCCTAAGTCACCGTGGACCTCTCCCACCCTCCTGTCTTTTATACAATAATAAAAGCACACTCGTGCTCAATCAACGCCTTGACTGCCTCCAGAGTCTTCATTCACACGGACTGGGATGAATGCAGCACACAGCAAGGCACCCCAGCTTGCAATGCTGCAGAAGTGCGGTGCGTGCAGCACAGCTCCAGGTTTGTTCCTGTTTTGTCTGGCTTTGGGATGTCTGCAGGGGCAGCTCTGCTACCATTTGGCATGGTAGCAAATAATCCCTCGCATCCTGGATGCTGCTCATGATACTCCCAAGCTTCCTGGCTGTGGCTTTGTGATGATTTTCAGGGCTTTCTGATGCATTTTCATGCCTTGCCCGCTCCTTAACACCTCCCTCCTCCCATCATGTCCTTTCCTGGCTCCCATCTACGAACTGGCCCTGCAGATCATCTCCAGACCTGTCATCAGCACACTGCGGCAGAAGAAGCTCCCCCTGGCCAACGTCAGGCAGTACTGCTTGGTCTGCAGCTCAGTGGCCATTTCCCTTTTAGGCGGCTCCTGCAGAAGAATCAAGCAGCAGAACCTTTTGCTCACCCTGCAGCACACAAATGCTACGAAAGCAGAAACAACCTGGGAATCTCTGGGTCTGCAAGACTTCACAGACACTCACCGACTGTGTCTGATGGCTCCCTCCCATCCTTGATTTCCTTCTCCCCTTCTCCTCGTCTGATCCCACTGCTGAGCCATGATCAAGCTGCCCAGTGTGGCAGAGCATCGTGCAGAGCTGTGCTGGCACCTCCTCCCCTTCCTCTCCTGCAGCTCAGCGTGCAACCTGAGCAAGTTTTTTTCTGAGAAAGTGACCAGCTCTTTTCCATCCCTTTGCCCCTACAAACAGTTGTCCAGAGGATCTTGTCCAAGAATTCCTGGAACAGCCTGCAGCTGGCTCTCCTGAAGTTCAGGCTCCTGCCTTTGCTTCCTGCCAGGCCCGCATTCCTTGAGATCACCAACTCAAGGAGGGCATGGTCACTGCAGCCCTGACCGCCTCCTGTCGTAACCCCTGGTGTGCACCATGTCCAGCAATGCTTCCCTTCTGCTTGCTGTGCCCAATGCCTGCACCACAGAGTGATTCTCACTGCACTCCAGGAGTCTGTCAGATTGCTTGCAGCCAGCCATGCTGATTTCCCAGACTGACTGGAATCCCCCATCAGGATGAGAGTCAGTGAGTGCGATGCTTCTGCTGGCTGCAGTAAGCAGCTCCCACCAACAGGCTCTCTTTCCAGGCGGCTGTAGCAGACCCTCACCTCCAGAAGCCCTGCACTGCTGCACTTCCTAATTTTACCCACAAGTTCACAACCTGCTCATGGCTCTTCTTAGTTCTTTGCAGTCAACTTCTCATCATAGGGGGCAAATCCCTTGCCTTCCAGAATTCCATAGTATCAACTGTGTCTGCTTTATGTCAGGATTTTTTTTTCTTTCTTTTCTTTTTCCATTTTCTAGGTAGGAAAATGAATTTCTGAGCCAGGAGAAGCAGAAGTGAAACAGTCTTCCTGGCACTGCTCAGGTTGCAGGAGTTGCCAAGTGCTCCTCAGGTAATGTGTGCTGAAGAGCTGACCTTGGTGGCAGGGGCTGTGGCTGCATTTTGTGCCTGTCATGCGGGAATCCAAGAAAGCCTATTCAGAGCAGGAGCTGCAGAGCGAGATAAACATCACGAGAAGGTAAGGCTGAGAAGCAAGGACACCTCCAGAAAGAAGAGAAAAACTGAGTCAAGTGAGCTGCGTGACGGCCGTGTGATGCTGACCATGATTGGAGGAAGAGCGCATGGCTGGGAATGACTGATGGCTCTGGTTGGATGGGTGCCTGTGTGCACAGAGGTAAGGAGTGTTTGTGGGATGTTTTGCTGGCATCTAACGGCTGTAAGGGGAAGTCAAGAGAGAAAACTTGTGAATGCATAGAAGGGATGTTAAAATCTGGAACAGACTGATTGGATCAGTCACAGCTGAGTCCGTGCCAGATTGCCACACTGTCAGAACCTGGGGCCTAGGATTTTCCTTTAAGAGTGCCAACTGCTCATTTTAAATGATAAAAAGTAACATTGAAAAAAGCTTCCCTCCTTGCATTAGAATAACGCATTGATATTTGATGTTTCTGTCTTTCCATTCCTTTAGCAGCCTGGGTGTTGATGCACCTGCATGCATCTGCTGCCCTCCCCTTCTGTTTTGTGTAAAAGAACAGTAAAATATGCAATCAGTGTGAGATCTTTCTGAAGTATTTTACTTTATTTGCCCCAAGGCTGCACTGGCTGGGAAATGGCAGTGTCACCCAGGAGCCCACACGGCGACCTGATGTCTCATTGTTGGGGTCTATTGGAAACCACCACGATGACAAAAGAATGCCTGGGATTCCTCCGGCCCAAATGCCAAACCTTGCACTTGGCTGTGCTGAACCTCATGAGGTTCACCCAGGCCCACCTCTCAAGTCTGCTGAGCTCAAACAGATGTCATTTTTCTCGTGTCCTTCCATTCCGAGTCCATCTGTTCCCCAAAGCAAAAGAATTCTGACCAAGGCTGCAGTTGCAGCTGACTTCCCAAGGCTGCAAGACGTGGTGGTGACACAGCCTTGTGCTTCTGCATTGGTGCTCATCCCACGTTTCCTTTCTCTGTCTCGCAGGTCAGCTCCTGCTGGAAGCAGATGGTATCCCAGTGTGAATGAAGGTCAGTGCAGGAGCAGCTGCTGATGGGAGGAAGGAAGTCCATGCTGAAGAGCTCTGAAGCATCTGCAGGTATGGTTCTGGAGGAGGCAGCAGTGATGTCGGAGGGCTCCCAGCAGGAAGCTGTCTCATCCAAATGCTTGCTGAGTGGTTGGAAGGGAGCTTTCTGCATGACAGCAGCACCAGTTGCTTGCTTCAAATGCTGCAAAGACAAGGATTAGCACGAGTTCCAGTATCTACAGTATCATCACGAATCACGATAGGATTACAATGTGTCCTCATACAAACGCAGCCATTTCTCCCTGAGTCCAAAGGCTGTCCGGAAAGCATCTTTGAGGTCTCTCACACCAAACCACTGCTGTCCGTGTGGGATCTGACTCATTAGGGTATAGGGGTTAGGAACCACAGGCTGTCTTTTGAGAACGGGTTCAGTCATTTCCTTACATCTTGCACCAGCCGATACGTGCCGTCTGCCTTCCGTGCCGACAGGATTGGGGTGTTATAAGGCCACAGACAAGGTTCCAGAAGACCATCCTTAACCACTGTCTGTGTTACAGCTTTTAGACCCACTCTCCCTTCTAAGGCTATGGGATATTGTTGCTGTTTCACAGCTCCACTCCCTCCTTGGGCAGTTCTTTGTAAGGGAAAATTGTGAGTCCACCCCGATTTCCTTCCCCTGCCCACACCTTTGGATTCATTTCTCCTTCATCACAGCTGTTAACACATTCATTGACACCTGACATCTGTTTCACAGACTTGCAGCTGTAATCCTCATTTAACTGTTAAATCTCTCCCCCATAAATCGGTCCCTGCTTCAGGCATAGAGAACAATTGCCCTGCAACTATTTTATCTTTCCATTTTAGTTCTGTGGTCTCCAAGAGTGGAGCTGTCATTTCTGATCCCTCAGCCCCAGTTATGCACAACAGCCACATCCAGATACACGTCTGGTACCTCTGAACTAGCTAATGCTGTAGGATGGAATGTTGTTTCTGCACTGGCTATCAAATGTGGGATTGCTCTGAAGCAGTACAGCACCATGTGTTTTGTAATTTGCCCTTGGAAACAGTTTGAAAAAGTAGAAAGACTTTATTAGTATTAGTAAAAAGAAGCTATTTCATAACATATTTTAGAAATACAGTTGTTCAATCATGTGATCAATTCTCACTTACAGAACTGTAATAGTTACAAATTGCATGGGTATAGCATTAAGGACCAGAAAGCATGTTGTAAGGCCATTCTGTTTGGATAGGAGAAGCTCAGCAAAAGAAAAACAGACTCCAAAGAAGCCAGGGCCTCCACACAAGGCCGAATTGACTCACTCTGTGGGCAGGTTGGGATGCAACAGGCAGGCATCAAGGGACTCCCCTCTGTCTTCCTTCCACACTTCTCTCTATTCAGGGATGGGCAGCTGTCCAGAAATAGTGGCCAAGTGTTGATAAGCAGCTGTCAGACATTCAATAATTAGCAGTATACCTGCTGAGCTAGCAACAATTGGTGTTTAGCCAGTCACACACACACACACAGAATGGCCCGGGTTGGAAGGGACCTCAAGGATCAGGAATCTGCAACCCCCTGCCACAGGAAGAGTCACCAACCTCTGTACCACTGCACATATGCACATTGCTGGATAGAAACAGCAGTGTGGGAAAAAATTGTACACTGTGGTTCAGAATGGCTTAAGAGCTCAAATTATGAATGTATTTTCACCTTCACATTACCCATATAATGTCTGAGAAGGAGCTGTGTGTCAGATTTTTTTCTTATGCTCCCTTTCTTTCACCAGCCCTCATGTGAAGTGCCTAGCTGATGGCAGTCCTGCTCAGCCTCAGAGAAAGGTGACCCCAGCCAGCATTTCTGTGCTTTGTGTCCTGTGTCAGCAATAACTCTGAGTAACTAATGCATTCAGTAAAACCAGGGTCTGTTCGTGGACCATTTGCAAACATAAAGAGATGCAAAAACCCAATGGATAACTGAGCTGTTATGAATGATTATCCCCACCTCTTCTGTTTGCAGCTCAGTGACTGTGGGCAGCCAGTCGAGCCAATGCACACCCCAGAAACATCAGACAAGGCACTTCTGACCTCGTTCTTCCTGTGACCTTACAGCACTGCCCTGCAGAATGAATGTGTGTCTTCAGAGATCTCTCTTGGCATGACTTCAAGAGCAGCTCAGTCAGTAGTTCACAACTTCACACCCATCTAGCTGTTAGATCTACGAGGGAACTGTTGATGTCAGAGCTAGAACATTGCCAAGCTGCAACAAAAGCTGCATGGCAACGCAGTGTTTATGATCTCCACATCTTTCCGGCAGTGAAATTTATTTTTAATTCTCTGCAGGAAAAGGTTTGTGCCAAATGACAAAGGAATGAACCCTTCCTGCAAAACGTCTGTTAGAAAGCAGCACGTTGTCAGCTGGAATCATGAGTTATTTCAGCCCTCACTGGGCTGATCTGGAGAAGGGCTGTGCCAAGGTATTTACAGATGTCTTCTGATGGGTTTGAAGCATTTCTGGCTTGCGGGGTAGGCATAATTCTGCAAAGCTGGTGGATTGCTAGATCAATCTGAAATACAAGAAAGATCAATAAATGACCAAAAAAAAACCAACGGAAAACAAAAACAAAAGCAAAAACCGAGATACATTGATAGCTACATTATGTACTACATGATTCCTTTCAGCTATATGTTTTTTTTTTTAAATAAGAAAGTGTAGAGCTGCCAGTTCCCTTATCCATCCTTTCAAGCTCCAGGCTAAGTAAGAAATGTTATTCCTCTCAACTGGAAGATGCATTCTGGGAAGAATGGTCTTCAAACTATTTGCGTTTCTTTAAGACATTCAGTTATGGGAAAATAAAACAAACCAAAACAAAACAACAAAAAAACCCACCAACAACCTCTATATTCTGAAAATGAAAAAAAAACCCTTTTGACTTTCTCTTGACTGATTTAAAAGTATAACAGATCACATACAAATGTTTAAGGAACAAAGAGCTGTCACGGAAAAGGAGGGAGCTGCTCTTTTACCTATCAAACCTTCCACATCTTTGAGTGTCTGCCAACAACCAGAATGTGTGGAGGCACCTTCAGTAAATGGAGGGCAGTGATGGCACTGCACTTACATTAATCCTTGATGAAATAGTACAGCACTGATAGAAACTTCCCAACAGTCTGTGCTGATCTGAAATGCTCTGGCAACTCTTTGCAAAAGGTTCATCATGCTGAGTATTTTTATGTCATTGCTTGCTTGCTGGTATCACCTGTGCTGAGCTAGCTGGACAAACCCAGATTGGCAGCTCCTCAGATGTGTTACCAGCTAATTTCTCACTGATCATTAGAAACAGAAAGTTAATTCTGCTGGGAATTTTGACTCAGCACGAAAAGGAGAGCAAAAGGAAGGGCAAAATGAATGAAATAGCAACACAAGTTACCCAGCTGTTCTGTTGGAAAGACCATTTTTAAGCCAAAAGAACTGCAGAAAGAAGGAATGGATGGATTTCCTGGAGCATCTAGTTCTCCAGATGCCTACAAGAGACTGCCTTTCTGCATGTGGGACACAGAGCAGATCCCCTCTGATGTTCGGCACAGGGATGGATGGTGCTAAAAGCAGGTTTGTGTTTACCTGCAGGGCCCATTTGTTGGTTTGCTTCCATGTACAGAGAGCCCGTAGGAGGTATCAAAACCATCTCACAGTTTGTGCTTGTAGGTTCAGTGTTTGGGAGCACTGACCTTCTGAACAGCTGAAACCAAAATCTGCAATTCAAAACCTGTCAATAATATTCACATAATAATTACTTAAGAAATGCAATAGATAAACCTTTCACACCTGGAGCTCAGCTGCCATCACAGACCATTGCAGTGACTGCCCATGCATTAATTCTGTGTTGATAGTATCACTGGTGTCTCTCTTCTAGAGATGGATCCAAGCTGAAATGTGACTGCTGGTCGAGTTTCCACCTTAGCAGCTCCTCTACTGCTGCTGTCACGACTGCATTGTCCACCTGAACTGCGGGTTGGATGTGACCTTGTGAGCAGCAGTCTGCTGGCAGACTTGTGAGTATTTTCCAGTATGTAGTTATCCCTGGTCAGTAGAAGGAGGAGAGAATTAATGCATATATGCATATATTACAAATACATTAATTATATAATTGTATAAATTACACTTAATTACATAAATTATATGTAATTACATATTATAAATCTATGAAATAGACATGAATATATACAAACAATTACAAATCCATAAACATTTTTGTGCATATTTAAATGTAGGAATGCATTCTATCAGAGGCATTGATAAGCAGGCATTTAAGCACACCTTGCTTTGCTGTTTAAGCAGGTCTGCACCAGAATCCTGACTGTAAGTGACATCTGTGAATGTCTTGAAAAGGACAGCTCAAATCTCAGGTCATGCATGAGCATGGAGAACCTGATTTCCTCTTGATTAATCCTTGAATGTTCAGTGTACAGTGGTCAGATGGAAGACAACATGTAGTCCAAATGTACTGATTTGAGAAAACAGCTGCTCTGGGTACTAGGAAACGGAGAGAAAATGGAGAAACAGACACTGCCAGAACTCTGCTGTGAGCACTTGTCTCATGAAGGATGTATCATAACAAGCCCAAAACTAATGGAGGAAGAAATAGGCTTTCTAGCTGTGTATTCATCCTTGGCATAACTAATTCTGTCTTTAGACATGTTTTTGAAACACTCACACGTTTTACCAACAGATAAGTAGATAAGAGACCAAAATGCTGAATGGGAATGAAAAAAAAAAAAAAAAGCCATGTCAAAACAACAACAACAACAAAAATAGAAGAATTAAAAGTGTTCCAAAAGGTTAAAGATGTGGACTGAAAAAGTCTCAGCCAAAAATATTTCTGAGGAATTTTAAAATGTATTTCTGTATTTCTTCTACTTGCCAAGAAAGCACGATCTTACTTCTCCAGCAACATTGGTGTGCCCTTATCTTACTAGAGAAAGGGCCTCTCACCATGGCACAAAGCTGCTAGAGTTTCCCAGGACACAGGAACAAGATTTTCTCCACTTTTCCACTCCTCCACTGTAGCACTTTGCAGTCAATGCTTTGGGGTTTTGGCAGAACTCACGGGTTGCCCTAGTGTAGGATACTGGCTTCTATATTGCCAAGATACCTCATGGTAATTTTGGTCGCCCAGATTTCAGCTCTGTTGGGGATGAAAAAAGAGGCTGAATTTCCCACCGTCAGTCCCACAGATTCCTTCTCTCCCATTGGAAACGTCTGGGACATTACTGAGAAAAACACTGCAGTCTTTTGTTCAGGGGTTGGCAAAGGCAATGCTCCCCGCATTCCTTGCAGGGGGCTTTTTCCATGACTTTTTCATTGCTGTACACAAGTGCATACGGATACTTGGACACTCCGATGTAGGTCGCTCCAAAAGTAATGCCTGCTGTTGATTTCGATGGAAACTGCAGCTCTGCTGCCATCTGCTGGCACGACAACAAAACGTAATGGAGTATTTGTAGGAAGGTTCAGCCTCTGCTGCCGTACCACCAACAGTCACCTCTGATATCACGGGCATTCATCATTATCTGTCATCACAACACCTGAACGTACGGCCACTGACACAGATTGCTGACAAGGCCTACGATTAACCTGCAGCAATGAGGAAACCCATGAAGTCTACATGGAAATGATAAAAGCTGACCAGGATAACTGCCAGCCAAGTTTCATGTTACAGATCGGTGCATCATTTCTGTATTTGGCAGGGTTGAGCAGTCGGCAGTTGGAAAACAAAGCACTGGATTTTGCAGTGTTAGTGAAAGAGTGAGATGTGAACAAATGAACCACTTGTCACGTACTGCCTTCTTCTGTAGCGACATTAAACTCTGCAGAAATACATTTTTCCTGTGTTTGCCTGCATTTGTGAGGAACCGGGGCAGAAAGAGAGCAGCGTCGGGCAGAGGGGATGAAAGATGGAACCCTGCTTTCTCGGGCTCTCCTGCTTGCAGGAGGCCGCCACCGCAACCGCGAAGAACGTCTGCTTTATCCGAGACGCCGTCCCAGAGCGTTATGTGGAGACTTCCCACACTGCGGCACGTCCTCCGGCATCACCGCGAAGTGCGGACGCCTCGACCGCCGAGGTTCGCCGCTTCGGAGCCGTTCCCGCCAGAAGCGCAGCGACGGCCCGCGAGGCGCGGCGCGGTTCCGGCCGCTTCCCTCACTCACGGCTCCCCGAGGCGACGGAGCGGCCGCGCGGCTCTCGGCCGGGCGGCTCTCGCGAGAGCGGCCGACGCGGCGGGGACGTCGCCGGGGCTCGCCTGGAAAAAGCCTCGGGGGCGGAGCGGAGGCGGCGGGGCGCGAGGATCGCCCGGGCCGCTTTAACGAGGAGAAGCCGCGAGCCGCTCGGACGCGGGACCGCGCGGCGAGGGCGGCCGTCGGCGCCGCCGGGCGAGCGGTGAGTGCGCGGCTCCCGTTGACGGCCCGGCGGCCGCAGCTCCGGAGGCGCCGAGTGGCCGCGGCCGCGCCCGGCGGAAGGCTGACGCCGCAGCTGCGGAGCCCCGGGTGCTGCTGGGCTGATGTTCTTTTGTGTCCGTGAGATTGGCAGTGGGGCTGAGTGTTCCCTCAGCAGGTCTGTAGATGACACCGAGCTGTGGGCTGTGGTCAGCACACCGGAGGGATGGGGTGCCACCAAATGGACCTGGACGGGCTTGAGCACTCGGCCTGGGAGAGCCTCAGCAAATTCAAGTGCAAGGTCTTGCACCTCTCTACTTTGCGCTGGTGAGACCTTACCTGGAGTCCTGTGTCCAGATATGGAGTCCTCAGTACAGGAGAGACGTAGACCCGTTGGATTGTATTGAGTGGAGGGCCATAAAAATTATCCAAGGGGTGAAGCACCTCTCCTATGAGGACAGGCTGAAAGAGCTGGGGCTGCTCAGCCTGGAGAAGAGAAGGCTCTGAGGTGATTGTGGCATTTCAGTATCTCAATGGGAGCTACAGGAACAAAGGTGATAGACTCTTTATCAGGGTCTGTTGTGATAGGACCAGGGGAAATGGTTTCAAGCTTAAAAAGGATGGATTTAGGTTAGATATAAGGAAAAAGTTTTTTTACAGTAAGGGTGGTAAGGCAGTGGAACAGATTGCCCAGAGATGTGGTGGATGCTGTGTCCCTAGTGACTTTCAAGGTAGTGTGCTGGATCAGCCCCTGGGGAACCTGATGTAGATGTAAATGTCCCTGTTCATTGCAGAGGAGTTGGACTAGATGACTTCTAAAGGTCTGTTCCAACCCTAGGGATTCTATGACAAAAGACACAACCCTAAGGACTTTATGATAAAAGACACTATACACACTCTCTTGGCTTTGATTTCTGTCTCTTGCCACTTACTCTTCCTTTCCTCCTGTCACTAATACAAACATCTCATTTGCTTTTCTCTATTTTGTTTCCATGTAATCTATTCTAGTGTCTTCGGATGCCTTTCTTGCACTCAGTTTCTTTGTTTCCTACACAAAGAAAACCCACCCGTGACCCTTTCTTCCCCCCACTCTTCTAACTTCTTTCCAGGCATTCCATTCCTAAACTTACTGGTATTCTGAACTCTCCTCTGATTTCATCATGCAACAATCCATCCTCCATCCTTGACATCTCTCTAGAATTTCTCTCACTAAAGCCTTTGACTGCAGCTGAATCTCAGATCCACATCAGTATGCTTATCTTTTTCAAAATATCAGACACCTGCCTCACATTTAACCAGGCTTTTCTTACTGAATTCTTGCCCTTCCTCAGGGACTGTATCCTCTCTGATCTTCTCTCATTATTCTCCAACTTTTTTTTTCCAGTTTTGTTTTGGGGGGGGTGGGGTAGGAGCAAGACAACACCTTTAACTTCCTATGGGTTTTGGATAAATTTTTTGTCTCTATCCACGCTGTCTGTGAATAATTTTGTCAGGAAACAAAGTCAGTTCCAAATTCTGAGACAGAGGAGCAGATTAAAACTTGGTTTTCTCTCTTTGGTGCTCTCTTACAAACATTCAGCATTCCACTCTAGCTGTGACTAGAGGTAAACTCATTTTCTCTAGGCCACCTGGCAGCTTTGTGTCCTGTTTGTTCAGTCCTTAGTCACTGAGGTTATGGCCTGTGACTAGAGTGCTGCAGCAGTGTGACAACCAGAATAACAAATAGCCACAGAGTTGAATTAGGTAGAAATGTGTCAGTTTTGAAACGAGTGTCACAGTACCTTGAAGAACACCTACATGAAGATTTACTGTCATTAAAAACTAAGTATTTGACTCGGTTGTTCAGCATTTGCGTGCGTGCTGCATGGCCTGAATTCAGTGCTCTGGAGGTTTGGGTCCTGTACTTTGCTACCCTAGTATCTCTGGTTCTGCTGGTACATCTCTTGTACCTGGAGCTGGCTCTCCATCTAACTGAGGCTTCTTCTTTAACACTTAAAAAAACAAGCTCAAGGAAAAAAGGTTTTGGTGATGTGACATGACAATAGACAGCACAAATAAAGACCTGCAGTAACAGAAGATATACGTGCTAGGTGTTGAATATAATTTGGAAACCAAGCCACAGATGAGAGGTCTTACTTGATTTGGTTTATTTTTGCTAATCAGAAAGTCAGTAGATGTAAACTACAGATGCATCATAGGGATATTCAGTCAGGTGATGCAACATGCATCTCATTGTTTTTTCATAATTACAATGATTAATAGATATTAGCATGATAATGACTCTCTTCCTAGCTTAAAATATGTTATCACTAAATTTGAAAATGGCACGCTAATAAATAGGGCTTGTAAAAGAGGTGTGTTGGTAAAACCTTGTTTTATCTACTTGTTTTTCACTGTAATATCAATATATTGAAAACATTTGCACGGGGCCAAGTAATTGTGAGGGAATAAAACAGCATATGAGGTTATAATTACTATGTTAGGTAAAACAGAGCATTATCAGTCTTCATTGCTGTTGGTTTTTTTTCCCTTCCAATTACTCAATAGTCCAGGAAACTTTTCACAGCTGAGCCATTGTGTTTTCTTCAGAAGTTAGAAAGAAGATTGGCAGATTGATGTCCGTATTCAGCCATGCAGCAAAGTACTGGAAGAGCTGCACTATTTCATCCTGCTCTTCTGTGAGTTTCTATTATTTACCACGTAAGAACAACTTCTTTGTAATGTCTCCCTTGTAGAAAAATGACATGTTTATCTTCAGTGCCAGCCCTTGATTTCCAGTGCATGTTCAAAATAGTTAATGGGTAAAGGAATGCTGGCTGGTTTTATGCTAAGAAAAAAAGCCTCCACAAGTTCACAGTTAGTAAAGTACACTTTTTTTTTTTTTGCCAGATGGTCTGCTGGTTTCTCAAGTCTTCTTCTGTAACATGAGGGAACATTTTGTTGTTTGAATTGTTGTAACTGCCTATTTTCTGTGTTCAAAGGAATAGATTCCCTTGCATATGGGGTATTTTTAACTGGATAATGTAACTCAGAGTGATAATATATAAAAACAGACTTCTATGTTGGTTGTTGGAAAGAAAGTTGCATGTTCATTAGAAATACTAGAAATGTAATAATCCCATTTGGTAGTTAGTTTTTCATCTGAATATTAAGTTCCGAGCAGAAAAGAAAATAGCACTAAGTTTAATTGCATGCTTTGAACAAGTTTTAATAACCTATACACTTTCTTAAATATCCCTCAGTAGTGTATGCTGTTATTGTCCTTAGAAGCACTGGATGTCCTTGTTTTAATGGTTCAAAGCATGTGAAAAATCTTTGTCTGGAAGAATATAACAACTGGGATTTTTTATTTGTACATGATAACACACTAAATTCTATCACTTTTAATTAATTTGATTAATTATAATTTAATAACTTAATAATTTAACTATATATAAAAATATATGGCCTTAATTCACTGCTGCAGATCTGAATACAAAGATTGCTGGGGCAATGCTTTCAGGGCCAAAACTTCAGCTAGACTGTTGTGTCTTTTGAGAGAATTATGCAGATCCTTCCTATTTGAGGGTCTAGCTTTTGGCTGTCACCTTATGAAGTCACTGCTTTCCATGGACTTCCTGGCATTCGCCTTAATCAAGAGTTGGTCAGGGATAAAAGCCCCTGGCTGATCTCATATCTGCACTTCTTGCATAACCATTGTAGTAAGTATCATCTTTAATCTAACATTGTGAAATGGTTTAATTTATAATGATTAAAAAGGTGCAAAAATATGTCAACCTTCACATACCTTTGGAAGATCACAGAATCATATAATGGCTTAGATTGGAAAGGATCTTACAGGCCCCCCCAGCCCCAACCCCTGCCATGTGCAGGGCTGCCCCCCACCAGCTCAGCTGCCCAGGGCCCCATCCAGCCTGGCCTCGAGCGCCTCCAGGGATGGGGCACCACAGCTTCTCTGGGCAGCTGTGCCAGCGCCTCACCAACCTCTGGGTACAGCATTTCCTCCTAACATCTAACTTAAATTGCCCCCTTTTTAATTTAAAATCATTTCCCCCTGTCCTATTACTAGCAGACTGTGTAAAAACTTGTAAGCTCCCTTCAAGTACTGGGAGGCTGCAATCAGGCCTGCCCAGAGCCTTCTCTTCTCCAAGCTACACAAGCCCAGCTCCCTCAGCCTTTCTTCACAGGAAATGTTCTCCAGCCCTCTCATCATCTCCAAGGCCACCTCTGGACCTGCTTCAGCAGCTCCACATCCTTACTGTACTGGGATGCAGTACTCCAGATGGGGCCTCACAAGGACAGAGTAGAGGGGAGCAATAGCTCAGGTTGGGTAAAACCCAGCATCCTGGCCGAGAAGCAAGGATGTGTAAGCAGTGTGCTTACATGTATTTCTGAAGCTGTAGTTTGATTTTTACGGTGTATATATGTATGGGAAGAATGGCCTGAACCTCTGATTGATCACCTGAGGCGAGCAATGAGTCAGCCCTGGGAGCACAGGTGAAGGCAATTCAGCTGTGCTGCTGGAAGGAGTGGAGCCTGGCTGCACCTTTCCTAGACCCATTTAAGAGCTGACTACCAGTGGGGAAGGATCTTTTTCTGGAGATCCCTTCTTTGGAGTTTTTCAACAAGCCCAGGTAAGTGTAAGCACTCTATCTGTTCTTTCTTTGGTGTATGTAATAATCTGCTTAGCCAAACTCTCTTGTGTTTCGTAATTATAATGTCTGTGTATTCATTGATTATACAGTATAACTAAGGTATTCTAGCATGTGTTCACAGCAGTTGGGAATTATCTAGGGCAAACATGAAAACCTGGCAAACTGTAGTATTGTGGAATAAAGAGAAATCCTGCAGTAGAACAACTTGCAAGCAGAGGCGTCTAAGCAGAGAACTAATTGCTTAATAGTATTTTTTTATCGTTTGTTTTCTTGAGAGCAAGAAGGCAAAATGGAAGTCAAGGAGTAAGAATGGACATCATGAAAACATCAGTAAGAATTTCTGTTCTAAAAGTAAGCTAGAGAAGGAGTCTGTAAATACTTACAATTCCACATTAATCATAAATTATTTTTCTTGAGTTCCTGTATTCAAGTTTGTTTAAATAAGAGGTTGACATAATCTCTGTTTATGCTTGTGTGTGCATAGCAGTATATTTGGAGATGCTCAGGTTAATGGTGGGCCAGTAACTCAGTCACTCTGTTATAGCAAGAAAGGGATGTTTTAAATTCTTTATTTATTAAATATTTAATTATAATATAATATATATATATATATATTAATATTTTATTTAAAAATTTAAATAAAATTTAAATATTATAGAAATAGTTGCTAGTCAAAAATGGATTTTTTTTGGTTCCCAGTCCTTACCAATACATTTCTCTGGTCTTGAGTCAACAGGTGGGTCGTTTATTACAAGATGAAGAAAATCCAGCAGAACTGTGTGGAGCACTGAGGGCATAGCCAAATAATGGATCGTCAGTACCAGATGATGTATGTATTTCTTAAAATTCCGTCTTTTTATATAGCAATATAGATGGCTGTACTTATCTTGTCCTTAGTACACTTCAAATACTTTGATTCCAGCCTGTTCTGACTTCCTTGTCAGTACCAACTGGGGTACAAATCATCTCACTTGACATCAAACCTGTAACCGTTAGGTGTGAAGTTAAGCTGGCTGAAGATCAGATTTGGCTGCTGTGGACGTTCTAAGTGCATCTACAGAGGAAGCTTAATCTTTCCCATCCCAGAGGGCTGTCTTGAAAGGGTATGGGTTGCTATCCTTAATCACTCCTTTCTCTTATATAGGGAATGTAAATAGTAACTTAAGATAATATGTCTAATTTTTGGATGGCTGATTCTAGAGAGCAGAAATTCTATTTTAAGGAGGCACGCAAATCCTTCCATGCGGTACTGTTCTTTCTGGGATGTGGTGTCTTATGTACTTTGAGGAAGATAACAATTTAACTGCTCTGTCCTGTACTCTTGGTGTATTTGCTTGGTGCTGGGGGAGTACTGGTCCATTAGGATCCTGGTATGAAAGGCACTCAGAGTCTGTAAGGTACCATTTGACCTGCTGTTTATTAGATGGAATGCTAAAAGGACAGAATAATAAATAACTGATGTCCCTTTATATGCTAAGAACCCCAAGTTATGCAGCACCGAAGAAGCATCTGATCCATGCACAACACTATGCAGACCCCTTATTTGAAGGGGTACTCCCATTTGGATAATTTCCCAACATGCCAGCTTTTTGCTGTACTTCTAGACAAAGGCAGGATAACCCAAGTGGCATAATCACTGGTACTAAATGGGAGCTGGAGTTTTTGTGAAGGAAACTTAAAACTTGATTGCAGTACTGAATCAACAGGTGAGAATGATGTCTAGAGCAGAGATCCACGGCAGTTCTAGCCGTTCGGTTCTGTTCACTTGTAGCCTTTAATGTCAGGAAAGGAGTTGAGCACTGAGCTGTGTATGCTCTGTTTTGCTGAGAGTTGCAGCGTGGCTTATTGAGTCAAACTGCTATCTCTTCCTGGAAGGCAGGTTCCATTTAAGACACTTTTGTGGCTCACACACTCCAGATTATGCAGATGCACGTTTAAAGGTTGTGCATGACTGGCTCTGGGTCTTTTGAAATGCTCCTTTCCTACCTATCTACTTCAACAAGTAAATAGTTTTGTGTCAAGTTAAAGATCAGAGGGCATTATTATACCTGATCGTATTTGTGGCTTGGAGACAATCACTATGGCAGATTTCCTGCTCTGAAGAGTACTGCTATGGCATTTAGCTAAGAAACAGAAAATCTGTTGAAAAGATAGACCTCTTCTGTTACTGAGGCTTACTGTGTAGAAGTGCTTTTTTGGGAGAGCAGTTTGAAGGAAATCGTCCTGAGAGCTTGAGACATTTCTAACTGTAGCTGTTTAGATCTGTTTCCAACCACCACAGAGCCGACAAGAAAGCTGCCCCAACTCCGCTGTAGAGGTCTGATGTGACTGATGATGGGGCAAGGCCAGGGCCTCCTTCTGTTACCTGTCCTCCTGTCAAGGAAGAAGCATTGCTGCACTTGTGTTTTCCAGAAGAGGTGACAGGCCTTGGCAGTGTGACGTCTGCGATGCTTGCAAGGAAGTCAGGCTGGTCCTATGTAAAAGTGAGAAAAATCATCTGGATAAAAAATCATCTGGTAAATATTGCCTTCATAACCTGGGGCTCCCTTATTGCATCCGTGTGCAGAGGGACTGGGCTTTTTCTTGGTGATGGACTGACAGATTAATGAAGAAGATTCAGTATGGATCAGATAGATAGAATTGGAGCTGGAGGTCTCAGCAGCAGTATGAGATGCCTAAACAGTGTCATCCTATGAACTCAGAAGGCTCAGGGTGCATTACAGCCATACATGAATTCATGGAGTTCAGTAAAAGACTCACGGTAGGGGTTGCATGGTCAAGGCATCTGGCTTTTGATCTGAAATATGCTGCATTTAACACACGACTCAAACTGATGGTGTGGGGCCAGAGCAATGGAAATCTGTGCCCTAATATGCAATTAAGTCCTATTATGGGCCTTGCAGACAAGGTCAGACAAGATCAGAATTTCCCTTCTCCTATTAGAAGCTTTTAGTAGAAAAGAAAATAAAGCTTGAAATCATACTTTTTTAAAAATTATTATTATTTGGAAGAGAATATCAGTGTACCGTGTGGTAAATGCAGCTGAATGAAAGGATTTTCATTTGCAATTGGCTTGAAGCTAATTTCTATTAGCATCTCTTCTACCAAGATTTAATAGCAATCAGAGGGCTGAGGAGGCTTCCCATGCTCTTCAGTTGCAGTAGCATGTGCAGTGTCAATTTACTGGATCCGTAGGTGAAGTCTGTGCCCTTTATCTCAAATCCCTGGGCACTGCCTGCCTTTTAACTACATTTCTGGCTTTTCATCTGATGTTCCTACCCCTGTTTACAGATACTTGATTTTTGCCTTGGTAATCCAGTTTGGCTTGAAACTTTATTCTGGACAATGAGCTTTAATCTCTTACTAAGTTAACAAGAAAGCAGGCATGGTTTTAGGTTTGCTCAAAGAAAGCTTAGCAGTGATTATGTGGGGACGTTTTAGAAGTCAAAGGTCTAGTTTCATTTGATTCTGTTTTCTGTATTGTTTACCATCTCTATCTTAATGTTTGCTGGCATAGCTGACTTCATCTCCCCAGCGTCACCGATTCATTCGTAAGTTTGTTGCTTGGATGAACCTCAGCTGTATTCACTCCTCTCTGTGCCTTATTCTCAGATTTGGTCGTTTCCTCTTTTTTTTTTTTTTTCCCCAGGCATTTATTGAAGTGCAACCTTTTCCATGTAGTCCTCTTTTTCCTTTGGTGTCCAGACAGTACTACCTCCTCTTCATCCTGAGCTGATGAGATTTATTGCCACCCTGCTTCAATCTGATCAGGCAGTCAAGAATTTCTTGCTGTTGATGGAATTGTTAAAACTTTCCCAACTGTGCTTTTTAGAGTTTCCAGTCTCTTGAGTTTACTGTGGCAAGATCAAGGTTCTCAGAATTCTTGTATGCCTATTCATTATGAGTAAAAACAATGTTTTTCATCTGTCAACTGAAGACATGCTCAGAGTGCTAAGTAAACATGCTACAACAAACAGCAAGAAGGCTAAGCCTTTAAAATCCCCTTCATTTGCTGTGATTTGTGACTGTTGTCTTTCATTTTTTGAGTTTTGTAGGAGTTGTATCTAACCCGCTTACCCTGTGGCATTCATTCAGATGTTGTGCAGGTCGGAGCAGAAGTCTGCATTGGTGCGTTTGAGATTTCCTGTAGTTTGAGTCTAGCTTTAATATATTGATTCACTGGATGAAGGACTGATTCAGCCTTGATGTGACTGTTAAACTGCAGTAGATAGAAACTTTGACTACAGCTTGCCCAGCCTTGAACTTGGCCGTCATGATCACTTGGGCACTCCTCCTGGAAAGCTGCTGAGTATAAACTTAGCCTGAGAAGATGAATCTGTTAAATTATCTAACTTTTAACAGATGGACTTGCTTGAACACAGAAGTCTCTGTTATTCTATGGAAAATGCCTTTAGAATTGAGGAAGAATGTATGAAAAGGAAAAATATGCAAAATTTGCATTTTCTTTGGCAATGGGATACTCAGAACAACTTAACAGTTATGGTTGGCATGTAAGTAATGTGAGATAAGATGAAGCTTCTTTTTGAATCTGAAGTTTTCAAAACTTCAGAGATGACGTAGATGTTATTGCAAAATAGCATAGTGGTTACAAGTGATGTGCTTTTGTACCCATATAACAAGCAGAAAAGATTGTGTATTATTTAGAATAATTTAGAATAATTCAAATAGAATTAGAAAAAATCCTTTATGTGAGCAAGAATGAATTTGGTATTCCAAGCACTATCATTCATGGAAACTTGTCAGTGCTCATGTATCATAGATATCTACTGGGATACTTACAAATACATGCACTTAGGTACAAGACCTAATATTTGCAAACTAATGAAGATCATTTAGTTCAGACACTGAAACTAGCAAAAAAGAATAACCTTAATAAAATAAAATAACCCCACAATTATCAACTGTTAGGATTCTGATAGGCTTTTGTAACAAGTCTTTGTCTCAGATACTAAAAATACCTTTGGAAAAGACAGATGGGGAGCTTTCTGACTGGTTTTGTGAGAACAGCCAAAATGTGCTCTGAAAAGGAATGTCTTCCTGTATGACCTGATGCACTGATGTGTGTCCAAGCTGCAGCTCATTTCACAAGTGTTGCTGGGCTTGTTAATGGTGCGTTGAGAGAGCTTTTCCTTATCTGAAGCTGCTCATTAATGACACAAAGGATCTAAATAACCTTAATTGGTTTCAAATACCTATATGCTGAACTCAATTACGTAAATTTGATTTCTCTTCATTCTTTGGAGATAATTTGATAGGAAAATCTTCATCTTAGCTAAAATGATCCCATTCGCTCCTACTAGTGTAGGTATTGCTGTCCACATTTCTTAAATAATCACAGATTTCTGTAAATTGCATAGTTAGTTGGGATAAGACAGCTGTTAAGTTCCCCAGACTGGCTCATATTGCATTGTATACATTACTGTTTTTGAAACATTGCCTATACCTCTGCTGACAGCACTTTCATATCTTCAAGATTAACCTTCTATTGAGTACAGTGATACCATGGTTTTCATATTGCTTTACCCCAGCCTATGCACATCTGATTGCTGTTGTGGGTTCTTCCTTGTATAGGTTTGATGTCACACATCTTGACAGTATTGACCTGTATTAAATTGTATAAAACCTTTTGCTTGGAGAGTAATAAATGACTTTACCCCGGAAAGAACAGAAATATTCCCTCCCTCCTTCCTTCCTCCCTCACTTACTGCTTTGGCTTATTGTTGGAAATGCAAAACTCCTAGAGATCTTATTTCAAGTGTTTCAAATATTCTCTACAATACTTGTCATTAATTTATGTTACTGCTTTTTTGCCCACATTCTATTTATTATATGGAGCTGGCCTCAGTATGAACCTTGAGAGGTTGCCATCCAGGAGCATTAAAGAGATTTAAATCCCTTAATGTTCAATGCATTAAAAACTATTTTATGATATGGCAATTAAAAATGACATGCTGTGGCAAGTAAGAGGATCCCACAGAGTATGTTACAGGTATGGCTCAGCAGAAAATGAGCAGTATGTCCAACTTCTCCCCTTGGCCTCTTCTTATCTCATAAAAACTGTAACTTTCAAAATGTAAAGGAAGCAATACAGATCTCTACTGGGTTGAAGGATGATGTTTTGTTGCAGGATGGAAAGTTGCAAGTTATTAGAAAGAAATGACCATTGAAAGTGGTCAATTTATGGTGCAGGAAATCCAATTTCTGGAGCTGTGTGTGCATGTATGTTCTCACTTCATCACTGTTTCCAGATGATGGGGCTACAAAGTCGGGCAGTAACCATCGTCAGTCATCATTAGTCTCAAAGTTCAGATCTTCTTTCTGACTTTTTAGAGATCATTTGAGATGTTTGTAGCAATGGTCATGGCATTCTCTGTTTGGCTGCAGCTCTGACTAAATGGAATAGAATTATGAAGGAAAACATAGAAGCTGATATTCCCTGGGCAAACCTGCAGGCCAAATGTACCTTTCGCAGAAAAAGATGTAATGTTTTAGAGCTCAGGAGAGCTGTAGCCACACGCTGCAGGCATATTTGATGAGCTTGCATTCCCCTTCTGTTGAATCAAAAATCTGGGCTAAGCAGGAACTTTGTAGGGAAAAGAAGATAGAACATGTTCCTTTCCAGGCTCGCTTGGGAAATGTCAGGTCTTTCTAAAGGCACCATTCAGCCCCCGGCCTTTTTTGCCAAAAAGATAACAAGACAGCCAGCACTGCAGAACTGAGTATTCTCCATGTATTTACTCATAGCCTGAAATAGACTATGGCAGTTGCCTTTAAGATCATCAATATACAGTTAAGAAGTGAGCAGCTGACAAAGGTAGGGGCATACCAATGAGTCTTTCCATTTTGAAAGATTTTCATGTAGACCTTAACTCTAAGTATTAATGATTGATCACAGTCACAAATCCCATCTTTCATCCCAAACCTATTAAGCTATTGCAAATTGACCTTACCTGAGCCCTGTTCTTTTTTCTTTTTTTAACTTAACTGCTTATTATGTATTCATTTTATGTATCTCTTATTTTTGCCTTGCCTCGAGCTGGAAGTCACTTTAAGAAAGCCATCTAAAAAACTCTCTGTATCTCTATTTAGTATGTAAGTAAATCTTGGTGTGAATTGTAGGGTATGTGTATCTTTGGTTCATCTCCTGTACTACATAGTGTGGCAGTATGTCTTTACTCTTTCCAAAACAGTATGCCTTCTCAGAAAGCACTTCACTGACAGCTGAAGCTGTTCCTGTGGTTTTGAAATGTCAGGGGGATAAGAAATGCCATGTGGCAGCAGCAGCTGTGCTGGCTGCATCTCCTCTGTTGTCTGGGGGAACATCTGATAAGGTGCCCATCTTGCACCTTATCTGTGGCTCCAGTGGAATGTGTAGCAAGGCAGAAGCAAAAGACTTGAGCTTTGCAGCTGTGAAGAAAACCTACAAAATAAGACAGTTACTCACAGCTTGAGATAAAAGTGACAGATATGAATAATGAAGAAGTCCATGTGATATCTAACCTTCTTCCTCATCTTCCTCCAAGCAGAGATTCACTGTCAGACAGGCTGCTTCAGACATTGATCTCGTATTATCACACATCTGGAGCAATGACAGCCTTTGCTTCCTGCTTACAGGGAGACCTCTAGGGTAAATGCACACACAAGTGTACAAGGAGAGTTAGCAGTTGTCACTCTTCCCAAATGCACTGTGACATGGGATGTGTTCAAGGTAACAGACTTGCTGGAGGGGCAGATTTCCTTGCAGCTTTATAGGAAACCTGAGAGCTAGGTGCAGAACTGTATGATAAAACACCCTTAGTAAAGTCTAGTTGAGTGGTGAATCCTCCTGGTTTCCATGAAGTTTGGGACTCCCTAATAATGAAATTAAAATTTGCACGATTGGAAATTATGTTTGGTTCTTTTGATCCCACTGGACTTTAGTTTTAATATTTACCTTGCTGCCTATTGGGGTACTTGAGTAATTTTAATCTGCCACAATATTATGCAGCTCCTCTCTTTAACAGAATGGTGTAGGCTGTTACCAACTTGGCTGAGGGAGCTGGCATTGTTCAGTCTGCTGAAGTGGAAGCTCAGGGGAGACATTATAGCTCTCTCTACCTACCTGAAGGGAAGTTGTAGCCAGCTGGTCTCGGCCTCTTCTCCCATGTAACTAGTGACACGACTGGAGGAAATGGCCTCGAGTTGCACCAGGGGAGCTTCAGGTTGGACATTAGGAAATTGTACTTCTCTGAAAGAGTGGGCAGGCACTGGAATGGGCTGCCCAGGGAGGTGGTGGAGTCACCGACCCAGGAGGCATTCAGGGAACGTTCAGATGTTGTGTTGAGGGATGTGGTTTAGTGAGAAATATTGGTGATGATCTTGCAGGTCTTTTCCAACCTCGGTGATTCTGTGATAGCAGGAGAAATAGTTATTGTATATCCTTTATTTTCTATTCTTCATCACTTTGTATTTGGGTGCTGCTTGGGATCTGCTCAGGATCACAGATTATCTTAAATACTTTTGATCTATAAAGATGAAAATAAGAATGAAGATGGGGTGGATTTTAATATTAGCTTTTGGGTGAATACCAAGGGTGTAGAAAGGGATTAGAAATATTTTGATGGAGAGAGATAAAAAAAAGATCTAGTGGAGATTGTAGAGATTGAATTGTCTTTCCTTCTTCATGTATCAAATTTGTTAATAGAGAAAGTGCTCTTTAAGATCAAGCGAAGGTGACAAATTTTAATTAAATCATGTCTTTATGGATTTTTTTTTCTGTTCTTATACAGTCATCTAAAAATGTTGTAAAGAAGACTGCAACATTTCAGAGGAAGAGTGAGATTCAATTTCCAGTTAATTGCTTTCCTGAACATAGGTGTCCTCATGTCGGTGTGCACATGGAGCTAGGAACTTGGCTCAGTTCCCCACATGCAGGCACTGATGAAAGTTGAGGTGCTCTGGGGTGCTCCTTGTTTCCTGCTGCTGGCTCAGACGAGTCTGGGTGTCTCTGAAGCTGCCTGTCACGTTCAGCAGTCCTGTATGTGCTGAACTGCAGCACAGTTCTGTGCACTTTTAAGGCTGTGCTGTTGGATAAGGTGATGAGAGCACTTGACCAGTATAGGGCAGTGCAGGAGCACAGGATTCAGTATTGTCTTGAGACTTTGGAGAGGAGAAATAAGATTCAGCTACAAACAGACCCAGGACTGGGAAAGGGTCTTCCATCCCAGACAGATCCTGCTGATGAACTGCTCAGCATAGAGTTGTCTCCTGCTCCCCAGTGAGGAAACATCAACAAGAGCAAAGCTGAAAGCCTCATGATCAGGGACTTTGCCTGAAAGAGAGTTAAATGTGGCTCTAATTCTTAGTCTGAAAACCACATCAACAATTTATTCAATTACTGTTTATAGTACAAGTTTATAGTACAAGTAGCTACACAGGCTTACAGTCCATACAGGCTCCCAGAATGCCTTCTATTTATGTGCAGTTTTTATTTGTTTTCCCCTTGATCTCCAGATGGGTTCTTCATTTGTTCACATGAGAAAAAAATGAACACAAGTAGAGAGGTGTGAATTGAGTGTGTGTGTATACTTTTACATCTGTTCCTTGTGCTTTGCATGCTCTATAGGAACGTAGGTGACCTGGATGCAAACTCCATAAGGCTGTGGGGGAAACTTAAATATATCCCTACTCCCTGGGTGGCAATTAAGTATTTGTTATCTTACAGAAGGAGGCTGCGTATGAACTGAGATGCCTGTCAATTTCTAATGACATTTCTGTAAGTCTTGTGGTAAAAATGGTGAAGACAGATGAAAGGCAAGTAGGTTGGTTTATTAAATGTTCATTCTTCACATTGAATAGCAATTTGATGCACTCTGAATCCAAGTATTAGAGCCTCTTGTTGTTTTGTAACTTGATCACAGCACAGTAACTCCTAAGCTAATTTCTTAAAGGCTCATCTGTAGTCTCAGCTGATTATGCTCCGACAGTGAAATGTTTGGGATGGAGAACAGCAGCAAATGTAGATCACTGATTTATTTTATTGCAGCCATTATGTCTACCCTTGGAGGCCTTAGAAGCAAATTCTGTTTTCCATGTATTCAAGCTGGAGTAAACCTTTGCTCCAACAGTACTAAATGTAACTATCTGAAATGTTTTGTAGTGTATCAGTAGTTAAGAGTGAGCACCCTATTCAGAGTCACTGAAGTCCAAGACTTGCAGGTAGCTGTCAGAGCTGAAGACAAGTGGCTCTGTGGGCATGTTGCATAGCCACGGTCCCGCATGCATCCCTACTGGTGGACGGGCTGTCGAAGTGCCCTGTGGTTCCCTTCCAGCCTCTGCACTTTCCTTCTCAGGGAATCAGAGTAAGAGATCAAAGGCAGAGAGAAGGTGCACAGTGTTTTGCCCACCAGTATTTTCTGGAGAAGTGCCTTCAGATGTCTTGGCACAAGTTTTTCCCTAATGATTTTGTAGGGCTTTGCACATGGCTGCAGACTAGCACTGTTTGAACACACAACATAAAGGTAATGTAGGTGCCCTGCTCACAAAGGAGTAAAATTGTTTCTGACAGATTCTTGGAGATACCAGGCAAAGCATTCACAGGTAGACCAGTAATCATAGCAAGAAAAATTGTGCTCCCCCAGCTGGTGAAGGGGCTCTATGGCTACACAGCACTCCTTCCCAGGAAGCAGCCTAGTTCCAAGAGATCCTCTCTTGTTGTGGTCTTATGATTTTTGGTCAGTATTCCACATCATAACATCACACTGTACTGGGAGTTAAAGGGTTAGTGCTGCAGTTCAGTGGCTTGTCAGCATTTCTGGTTTCCTGATCTCAGAAGAAAAGAGTGAGTTACAACTCCCAGAAGACTTCATTGTTCCATTTCCATTTGAACAAAAAGATAAAACTGGCAGAGTCTCAAGACTGCCTCTCTTTGCTCTCTGTGCTCTTGGCTGCCTCTCCTATAGCATTAGAGTAAGGAATGCAGTTTTGTAAACTCTCTCCTGTTTTATTTGAGTTATTAACTCAAAATCCCATCGTATTCTATTATCTCACATTCCGACACTGTATTTTTTAAATGAAGTTTTTCCCTTAGTTCACTGCTGCTGGTTTTCTTGCCTCTTCCCCCACCCTTTTGTCTTCCTAGTCCATAGATCCCTTAGCTCCCTATCACCAAACCTGGCCAAACTACGACAACTTCCTTCAGTGACTGGCCCTTACATGAGCCCAGGCTAACAGAAGTGGACTTATTTTCTGGAGAACATTTTTGTCCTTTTGTTTTTCTTCTAAGACTGTGCAAGCTTTGGGTAGCAATGTCATGGTAGGGAAAGGAGAACGTGTGGACTTAGCAACAGGTAGGACATACTGCCACCTGCAGAGCCTGAGTTGACTTCAGACAGAGCACAGAGGGCACCTGAAGAATGGGGGATAGGGCATAATGGATATACCTCATCTTACTAGAGGATCATTAGATGAGGTAACTGGAGGTAAAAGGTAAAGGAGTTTACACTAGGCAGCAGGGATTTATCTGAGCATCAGCTTAGTAAGGGCTGTGCAGAATATCTCATCGTGCCAACCTAGCTTCTCCCCATCTCACTTTTGAGCACTGCACAGACTTTTTGACGTGCTGTACTTTCTGACGTGGTGGGACTCAATAGTCAGGAACCAGAGGAGATAGACCATACCCTCTCAGCCCACCTGGAGGGTTTGGTTTGGAAATGTCTTGGGCTGATGCAAGCGAACAAATCAGGAAATAATTTTTGCTGCTGTATTTTCAGTTAGTGAGCAGGTGTAGCTTGTGAGCTCTCAGGGCCAAATCAGAGAGTATTCAGGAAAAGCAGCATTACCTTTAGAGTGAGGGTGGAACCACTGATGTGATGAAGTTCTGAAGTGTGGTCCAAACTACTTAAGTAAACTCCAGATTGAATGAATATAGCTTCACATGAAAAATGAAGCTGTGTAAATGCTTACAACACGACAGTCTTGAAAAATACAGCTCTCTTGGTGTTAGATTCTTATATCCGATTAGGGAAAGAAGTTGTGTGATTCCTAATGATTTCATCTGGGAGCACCCAAAGGTACAAGAAGAGTAATTTCAGAGAATTTCAATTGGAATCACAGATTCTGGATGGGCACCTTGGGAGATTTTCTAGTCCACTGCTTGCTCAGGCAGGGTGTTGCTCGCAGACATGTCCAATTGGGCTTGAGCATCTCCAGAAATTCCATCACCTCTCTGGGCAATCTGTTCCAGTGTTTGACTTCTCCTGGAGTAAAACTGTTGTTTTTTTGTTTTGTTTTTCCTATTTATACAGACTTTCACAGGTATTCACTTTGTGTTCATCACTTGTTATCCTGTCACTGGGCAGAATCTGGCTCCCTCTTCTTCATTCCTTCCTATCAAGAATTTGTATCATCAACAAGATCCCCCTAAGCCTCTTCTTTTCCAGGCTGAACAGTCTCAGTTCTTTCAGCTTCTCTTCATGTCAGATTATCCTCTTCCTTTGTTACTTTTGTGCCCCTTCACTGCACCTGCTGCAGTAGCTTCCTGTCTCATACCAGTAAGCCCAGAGCTCCAGATGTATCGCACCAGAACTGAGTACAGGAGAGGGAATTCCTCTGCTGACCTGCTGTCAATGCCTTGCCTAACGTGACTCTGGAGGTCGTTGACTTCCTCTGCTGTGAAGGCACAGTGTTGGCTTGTGGTCAGCTTTTTGTCCTGCAGAACACAGATTCCTCTCTGTAGTGCTTCTCCTCATCCTGTCATTATGTACTGGGGAGTCATTTCTTGACAGACACAGGACTGCATTTCTTCTTGTTGAATATCACATGATTCTTTTCAGCCTAATACTGCAGCCAATCCAGCTCCCTTTGAATGGCAGCACACTCAACTAGTGCCTCAGCAGCAATGTTGTACCATCTACAAACTTGATGAGAGTGCACTTTGTCCAGACGTTCAGGTCATTAATGAAGATAGACAATGTTGGCCCTGATGTTGTCCCCTGGCACACTTGTTGTGGTTTCAAGATTTCTGCTATTGGTATTCCACATCATAGCATCAGGTAATGCACGGGGAGTTAAAGAGTTAAGGCCTCAGTTCTGTGGACTGTTGATAGTTCCAGGTACATTTCACAGAAGAGAAAGAATGAACTGTGTCTCCCAGAATACCTCACTGTTCCATTTCCATTTTCTGTTTAAAGGGAAAGAGAAAACTGGGAGTCATGAGACTTCTTTTTCTGCTTGGCTCTGCAGTGTATGCTCCCTAGCTGTCTCACCTTCAACATTAGAGTAAGGTCTTTGGTTTTGGACAATCTCTTGTTTATTTAATGTATTAGCTACAATTCCAATTGTATTTTGTTCTATTGCATTCTCTCACATTGTGCTCTAATACTTAGTGAATTAATTTTCTCCCTTAGCTCGTTGCTGCTGTTTTGTTTTTAGACCCATCACAGGGTCCCCCTGTGCCATTTAGTCGGGGAACCAGGTCGAACCAGGCCAGAACTGTGACAGTGCTGTATCTGAATAACTGGGTAAAAGGCACGAGGTGCACTGAGTAGGACTTCTGCTCCACCATACGTTTTTGTTGAGTTTGTAATATAGAGCTGGTTGTATTGAAGTGGAGCTTAATTGTAACTTTCCTAAAATCAGAATGCTGTAATGTTGTAATTCCAAAGATGTTCACTATATGTTTCCCATTTACGAGTATTTATAGCTGACCTACTGTTACTGAATCCTTGCTAATTTTGTATTTACTTTTTTTCTTTATAAGATATAATTGTTAGGTGAGAAGATGAAAAATTCACTGTATTCTGCAGAGAAGAAAGACAGTTTTCTTTGTATGAATGGCAGAACAGCCCCATGGCAAGACTTGTAGGGTGAGTTAATACCTTTTTCTGGACTAACTGAAAAACCATAGAGAAGACATGAAAGCTGCTTGCAGTTCTGAAATGGGGAATGTATGGAGAATAATTAGTATTGACCTCCAAAGGTAAATCCAGACTGAGAACAGTTGTAATGACTGCAACTGCACAATGTTGCTCAGTTAAGGAAAAATTAAATGTAACGCACTGGAGAAGAGAAGAAAGAAATGAAGAGTTTGGCTCAGTGTATGTGATCTGAACTAAAAATTTCCATATATCACATGTGAGATGCTTCTGCCAAGTGAAAAAGCAGCATTGATTTTACCCCTACAGACTAAAGCACCATGAATTTCTACCAAACACTGTGAGTATGCTTGCTTCATCACATTTTTTCCACTCTCTGTCAAGACTAGTGGGGTAAGAATCCTCAACAAGAGAAACACTGGGGCAAAAGTACTATGAGAATCTGCTGGGAAAAGGTGAAAAGGAGTTGGGCAGTGTTGTCTATAAGAGTGGATGTGATGATGCCCCAAATTGCAGGTGTATTTTGGATGTTGGCAGCAGTATTTTCTTTGTGCAACTCTGCTTCATGGTATGAGTGGTGAGAGGCAGTCAGAAAGCTCACCTGGCTGTCTGCTCAACAGGGAACCTCTATTTCAGTGGTGAAAAAATGGTGAATATATGATGTCTGCTGGCAGTCAATTTGGGTATGCAATTTTTGTGGGATGAATGATGGAACTGGGAAGTCAGCTGGCCTTTAGAGAATCTGGCCTTCTAGTTTTCCCTGAAAAGCAGCTTATGCTACCATGGCTCGGAATCACAGAGTCATGGAATCATAGAATGTCTGGGTTGGAAGGGGTCTCAAGGATCATGAAGCTCCAACCCTCATGCCACAGGCAGGGCCACCATCCTCCAAATTTAGTACTAGACCAGGCTGCCCAGGGCCCCATCCAGCCTGGCCTTGAACACCTCCAGGGATGGGGCATCCACAACCTGGAAGATCTTCCTGGAAGATCTGGGCATTCACTTAGGGACTACCTGAGCTCAGTAACTCCTCTGCTACCCATAGAAGTACATGGAAATTGTGAGTAAATGATACTACAGCACATCAACCAATATTAGTACTGCTGCTAATGCTGATGTAGGTAAATGAATAGATGTAAGAAAAACTGGGAAGTTAGAAGACACAAAGTTGTCCTAAAACATTTGCTGAGAGTTTTACTCACGTGTTTCCATGTGTTAAAGTGGGACTGTTCATGTACATGAATACATCTTTGAAGGATTCACTCGTTAGCAATGTCATCTTTTCCACTTTAGAAGATTTTAATGTGACTGTTGTACTTTCTTGAAAAGACAAACAGATATTTTACTGTAGTATTCTTTTCTTCTACATCTTTTTAGTTGTTTTACATAAACTGCTTTACATATGTGATTTTTTGAGACCTTTTACGCTTCTCTTACTGTATGATTGTCAATTTCTGTATTTGATTCAAATGAATGACTTTTAATATTGTAATACATTCTGTTGGTTATATTGCAATGAGTCACAAATATGTCTCATGCTCAGTTTCCTCTCATTCCCTTTGATCACTCTGTACGACTGATTTCTCAATACTGGTGTGCTGTCTTTCATGGTTTTTGTCTTTTCCTTTTGCAGAAATTGCTGACCTTCACACAGTCACCATTCATCCATACTCTGTCCTCATCAAAGTTAATATGACCACAAGCTTTAGGCTTCTTTTTAGCTTTACTCTTTCTCATCTATCATAGATGAGCTGCATTTAAGCTACAGCCAACAGTACCTCCTTGCAGATCCACGCACTGGAGATAACGGAGGTCCTTGCTGTGAAGAAAGGGGAATAGAGATGCAAGGGAATGATGCAGCTGAAAATAAGTACAATGGCAAACTTTTTTTCACAGAACAATGATTAATCAGTTTGCTCTCTTCTATTTATGAATCGTCTGGAAGTGGGCTTTGCCACAGTGTATGCTCGATCTGTGAGTTGCTTTTGAGTTAATTACTATGACTGTCAGCCTTTCTATTAATTTGTAATGTGTAATAATCCAAATCACCTGTGTGATGTCTTTTCCTTGGTTCAAAGATTCATTAATCCCACAAATGGCTTTCACTATAAATGTGAGTACGTTGATATAACTTTCTGTTCACAAATCTATGTTCAGAGAATAGAAGAAGTCCTATCTTAATTTTTTTTCCACTTACAAACTGCCATAGAGTGCGCTTTCAAATTTACATGAAAAGAACATGAAGAATGTGTTGAAGGAGAATTTACAGATATACAGATATCATTGTGCAATATTTGCCCACGTTTAAAGTGTTTGTATAAGTATCAAACATGAGGAAGAATCAGAAACTCATTAACAGAATTTCATGTACATTTAATGTAAACACTATCTACTAAAGTCTCCAATTAGGAAAGCATAACATGGTTAATGTATGTGACTCAGCTGAATCCCAGTGTTAAACGTGCTGTGATTAAGTAATGGATGGCTTTTGGGAAATGAATTGATGGTCTCAGGCTTGTTCCTGCTGGACAGTTATCACTGTCATACAAATGAAATTGTTATCCTATTGCTTTACGAGCTAAGGAGAAGGATAATGAACAGGATAGATAAAGCAGCAGAACTATTCCTTGTCCTTAAAACATTTAAGTGGCATTTAATCATCTGGATGATGTGGTAGTAACTTATATTGCCACTGGCCTCGCTGAAATCTTTGTGGCAAAAAATATAACTTCCAAGGTCTCTAAATCTTTCTTATCAGTGACATCTCAGATGTAAATGTTCACGCAGGTTCCTACATCAGGTTGCTTTTTACTGTCGGAATTTTACACAGAAAGTTTTCTAAAAGCTATACTACCTACTGGGAAATGAGTCCTCACGTGGAAGGAACCCAACCCTTGAAAACCAAAATGTTGGTTAAAATAAAGCAGAATAACAATATGCAGTAATGCAACATTAATTAAATAACTTTTCTCGGGGAAGAAGTTCATAAGGTATTTTTCATCAGCTCACAAATGTTCAAGAGGAGTCCTTTCTGTTAAAAAGAGCTCAGATACTTCCAGTACTTAAAGCTGAAGGTACATATTATGAAGTATGAAATGTCAGGAGATGCCTTAAGGTACCGTCTACTCCATCAGTGCCTAGAAAGACAGGATCAACCACAGATGTATATCATTCTTTACCACTGTCTAACTTGTTATTGAAACTCTCAGATGACGTAGATCCTGTTTGTTGAACCAACAGTACATCTCATTGTTTAATTAGCTCTGTTTATTCTTCCTCATGTCTGCTTGGATTCTTCTGTACTTCAGTTTAAGCCATGTTTTGTCTTACTGTCAATGGATTTATGTAATCCATACGTAATATGTATGCATGATGCCATGGGCTTCTCCTGCCCTATTCCTTACAAGGCTTTCTCCTCTCTATCGTGTAAGCCAGTTGTGAAGATTCTCTTTAAATCCTAATGATTAATATTTTTCTTTTTCATCTTTATTATTTTGTCGGTCTTCAGGGAATTGAGAAAATGACAACATGGCATAGAATTGTGGCTTAAACTCTCTTCTAACAGCTGTCACTAAACCAGCCATCTGTACAGTATCTGTAAGGATTCCTAAATATTCATTTTTCTCTGTTTTTTGTTTTAGAAAAGATGATGGCTGTACCACGAGACACGAAGGACCCGAGAAGAGATGAAACGAAGGTCACTCATCTCTGGGCCCTGCAAACAGTGCAAGGCAAAAAACTCTTACCATCCCGAAGGCCTGTCGTTCTGCACACCGATGAATCATCCAGTGTGGAACCCTGCAGATACCAGTAAGGTGTGCCAATTAACAGAATAATGATGTAGATTGCTCTTAATCATAATAGGCCATTAATTTTCTGGTAACTCATAATACAAATAAGACAGTAGCTATCCAAGCATCCCAGTCACCTCAATTTCATAGAGTAGCTATTGTTGCTAAGAATCGTATCGCCCCTGTGCGTTTTGGATCAGCTGTGTCCTTGAGAAGTCTCCTAAAGTCTCTCTGCTCTGAAGCAGACACTCATGCCAAGAATAGGAGTGCTGGAGATGGAATACCACACGTGCTTCAGAGTTCACACACTGCGTAGTGCTACAGGCAAAGAGGCATAAAGGAGGAAATATGCAGAGCAAATGTGGAAGTTTCATGTGAGATTATCTTCTCCTCTTTTACCAGACCACCACTAGATTAATTCTGATGTCTTTTGCTGACAGGTTTACAAATTATCTCGTTAGTTCCTGTGAGTGTACATTCTTCCACTCAGTGAACAAATAAGCAAAGACAAAAGCAAAACCAAAAATCACAGCAGGCTGGAATTCCTACACTAAGTACAGGTCAGGCAACACAGCTATATGATAAAAGGAATTCACACAACAGAACTGATCCAAACCAAAAACATCTTGGTGAAGGCTTTTAGTTAGAGGTATCTGGTTCAGCTTGTTATTGAAGTAATATATTGATCAGCCTTATCGTCACATTTTCCTGGACCCCATAGGCATTCTGCATTGACACTAATTGCTACTGACATATTTCCTTTTTTTCTGTAATTTTCTATGTTCCTCTAATTTTCTTTCAGAATTATGTTCCTACTAAAAAATCCAGCTTTATACAAGCACTGTTGTTAAGTACTATATGTTAAAAATATAGGTACATAATATATTTAAAATTTAAAACAAAGGGCATAATTATACCCTTTTTCAAAGTGATAAAATTAACCCTTTTCATTTATAGGAATATTTGAATACTGTCTATTGACTACTTAAAAATCATCTTATTTCTAGATGAGCAAAACTATTTTTGGAACGTGATGTTGCATGTGTCCTTTTTAAAAGCTAGAAACTATACAATGCTTCATAAAGTCTTACAGGTCTTACAATCCATGCTTGCAATATTTAGTTTTGAGGCATGTGGCTTTTAAAGCTCATCTCCTTAATGCCGTTTGTGTGCCAAGTTTACAGCTTGGCTTCCAGACTGGGATTCTCTGTTCTAACAACTGTGAATGCCTAAAGCCCTAGCAGATTGTCTGAAGGATTTGTTTCCAATAGCTGCTCATATGGAAATAACAGTCAGCTGCTCATAATGGAAATTAGTGAGCTACTTTGACACTTGTGAAATACACGGATCACTTCTTAGAGCTTAAACATGGCTTTTTTTTTTTTTTTTTTGAGGAATTGAACTTGAATAAGATAAAGTGGGATAAAGATTAAAAAAGACTGTGGACAGCTTAGAAAGTAGGTGGAAGGGAAATTTTCAGGACTCTACTAACAGTGCACAAATCACATAGGAATGACAGAGAACAGAGGCTCATGGAACAGAGGCTGAATAAATTACAGAAAATATCAGATATTATAACTGAAGTAAGATGCCTATAGGTGGAAATTCCATACCTAAGTAGGTAAGCAGAGCATGAAAGCCATGCAACTGCCTGCCTCTCTTTATCCAGGTGATGCCAGTGACTATGGAGAGCAAGTGACCATGAGATGCTGCTACCTCACAGTAATCTGATTGGAAAGGGGCTTCAGGAAGTCTCTGTCCCACCGTAGGACAAGCTTTGGGGTCAGACCAAGTTGCTCAGGGCTTTGTTCATTTGAGTATCTAAAGCCATCATAGCCATATCATTTGCATAGTGATGCCAGCACATGTCAGGGCAACCTGCTCCACTTTTCCAGGATAATTAAGAGGCCTTACCATGAGCAGCTCCATTCACTAGGTGCATTCCATCAAGTTCCTTGGGCTCACGTCCTATTCAAGTGCATCCTAACCTGATTGTCCTCTGCTCAGGATAGGTCCTTATTTGGCTTCTGACCTTCCCTCTTTTCTCAAGGGTCAGGAATTCCTAAAGACCGGTCTTACCAGGAAAGACTGAGGTAAGAAGGGCACTGAATACCTCATTCTTTTCAGTGTTCTGCAAAGGGTTCCTTCTTCATTCAGCATTGAGCCCTTATTTTCCCTAGTTTTCATATTCCTGCCTGTGTACCTGTAGAAGTCTTTCCTGTTGCCTTCTATGTTCCTCACCAGATTCACCTCCAGATGGACTTCGGTTGGAATAATGACTCTGTGTTTGTCCTGGGTCATCTGTTGCTGCTTATGTTTGAGTTTAGTCAGGATATCTACACTTGATCTTTTGATCACCTGTGTCAGGATCATCAGTGCACTCCAGAAATCTGGATTGTTTCTGATTGCGCTGGACTGCGTTGTCTCTTTTGCATTTATTAGAGTGTGCAAACAAGAGGTTTCTTCCAGTTATCTAATAGGCTCTAATTATGTGAGGTATCCCACTGCATTCTGATGAAGTCATAGCCCTTTCACTGCATACAGGCCTCCATTTCATGCTTTTGTTCCCATGACATGGGCATTAGTGTAGAGCACTTCAGCAAGTCACAGAGATGTGCTGGTTTTCCAGAAAGAGTGTGGAAGCCTTCCCCACGTGCTGAGGAGACCTTTTCAGGAGACTGAGGCAAAACAGAAAACAGATGAATAATGTCAGATATTTGTACCTTCACTAAACCACTTTTGATTCAGAAAAGTTATATTACTAGGATGTACTTGTTATGTATTCAAATAACATTACCTCTGCTCCTTAGAGCACGTTGTCCTGCAGGCAAAAAACAGCTCGTGATTTAATTGTAGAATCAGAGAATTGAGTTGGAAGAAACCTTTCAAGGTCATCTTGTCCAACACCCCTGCAATGATCTGGTGCTCAGTGCCCCATCCAGCCTGACATTGAATGTCTGCAGGGATGGGGCAGCCACCTCCTCTCTGGACAACATGTTCCAGTGACTCACTACTATTACTGTAAAAATCTTTTTCCTTATGTGCAATCTAAATCTCTCCTTTTAGTTTAAAACTCCCCATGTCCTATCACAGCAGGTACTGCTAAGGAGTCTGTCCTCTTCTTTCTTATAGTCCTTGTTTAGATACTGATAAGAATGGCAGTAAGTGCCATTATCAGTTTTGTCACGCTAATTATTCACCTAGATAATTTAAGACGACCTGAAATGAAAGATGAGTCAGACTGAGCATTACAGATCTTTCTGTGTTCCCTACCTGTCTTGTGTTAGCACTTTTACTCAGTGGAGCAGTGTGGAAATCAACCAAGAAAAGAATATTTTCTTTCCTTCCAGTATCTACAACTAAAAGATCAATTTGTTTTGCTCATATATATATATATATACACATATTCTTGGGATATCTGTTCCCAAATTAGATGATAGTTATTTGATGGATATGTTTGATTTTTATTTGGGTTGTTTCTTTTTTTTCCCCCCTGAAAGCATCAGTTGGTGAGCTCTTCTCTGTGAATCTTCCCTTCTTGTAGCAAGCTGGGGAGAATTTTCTTGCCCTTCTCAAAACTCACTGGCCCTGAAGTGTGATACCTGTGGGCTGGAGTATCATCTGGTCTGCTTGGGTTAGCATGCATTCTACTTTGCTGAGCATAAATGTTAGCATTTTTATAAAGCAAGAAGGCGCCTGCCTGGAGGCAAGTACTGATACAAATAGGGAAAAACCTCACTCTTAGAAAACCTTTGACAGCACTGATAACCTGAAAATGGCTTTCATTGATGTTCATGGAGAATGAAAAAATCAGGTACAGTTCTTTTTCATAACACCCAAACATTCCTGAGTCTTTTTCTCTAGGAGCAACAAAATTGGTTTAGCTTATTCACATCAGCAGAAAGCTTCATTAGGGAAGTTTAATAATTTTTAATAATGTCATGGCATAATATTATTAAACTGTATCTCACGTATTAGAGTCTTTCAGTCAAAATAAAATACAATAAACTATTTCTTTTGTAAGTCTAATGACTAGTAGCAAGGTTACTGATTACCTTTCCTACACAAAGGGGGACTTGTCTCTGTGAAGAACTGATTGTCTTCAGATGCTTGTTGGCAGCAGGCAACGTAGGGTGTTCAGGTATTCAGCAAGTATTCTTGTCCAAAAAAGCCTCATGGCCTTGCTATGTTCTGCCCTCAGAATGAATCTGTACCTGTTCTGCAAAGTGGAAGGCTGCACGGGAGTTCTCAAACAACTTCACACGTGCAATTTGTCAAGGACAAAAGCCACCAATCCCCAAGAAGCTGATAAAGGAGTGGGAAGTTCATTCTATGGCTTTGTCTCTGTCTTATTTGCACCTGTTCTGTTTATATCCAAAACTGTGCTGAATCTTACAGATATTGCTGTCTTATACAGGGTATGAGGACTCTGGGGAGCCAGATTTGCTATGTTATGATCCCACAGATGGAAAAAATTCTGCCAATTTATTTAAATAAGAGGCATAATTCACTACATCTTTATTCTAGGAAACCAAACTTTGTGTGATAGTAAGTTTTCAAAAGCAATAAAAATATATTTCAGCTATTTTTTATGCCACCAGTTGTGTAGACTTCCTATTTATTGTTTCTTTTGATACTATTGGGAAGGAACCAGTCTTTATCTCTTGGTTGTCCTGAACTTTGAGCTGCAGGGAGCCAGGACAGTACCTTCTTTATTTGTATATACACATTCCAGTCCATGGGTGAATGCTCTGTAACAGAACAATTACTAAAGGGAACAGAAGTGATTTCTGTCACACGGAATACAGTCTGACATTGCTGACTTAGTGTCTTTCAGAAGTGTTGTCTACAGAGTCTTTCCTGACCAGTGACTAGGATCCCTGCCTCATTTGTAGTGTTATCCTTGCTTCTTATATGCCAGTACTGTGGGGATTTGGAGATGCAGAAATGTTAGTCATGCACCACCAGACTAAACTCAGTCACCATAAAGTGACCCAGCCCAGATCCATAGAGTGGTACCTAAATTTGTCATTTAACAGCAGGTGTTTGGACATGGTAGGAGTAATAAGGGTATCTGACAATCTGTGCAGTTTTGGTAAGGTTTCCTTCTCCAGAGAGACTTCTATCTTTTTGTCTCTGGGAATGAGCTCTGCATAAGCCTCAATGGAGTTAGTCTGGTTCCAAAGGGGAAATAGAAAAATGTTGCCTTTTATCCATAGTCTAGCTCTTAATACATGTAAGAGTATAGGAAGAATTTCTAAGTATTTCAAGAATCCATGAAGGAAAAGGACAAGATTGGATGGGGCCCTGGGCAGCCTGGTCTAGCATTAGGTGGGAAGGTTGGTGGCCCTGCATGTGGCAGGGGGGTTGGAGATTCATGATCCTTGAGGTCCCTTCCAACCCTGGCAATTCTGTGATTCTGTGATTCTGTGAAAAGGAAGCAATCCAAATTTGTCTGCTGTCAGAATATCAGCAAATAACAGAAAGTCTCTATGCCTACATTTTCCTTCCTCTGAGTCTCTAACGTATAGAGAAGAGTAGTGATACAGCTTGAAACATCACCTTAGGAACAAGGTCTAACTGGAGATTAAACTGAGGATGTTATCAAGATGAAACTGAGCAATAGGTGGGGCCCTGCACAGCCTGAGGTGGGGAAGGGGCAGCCCTGCCCACGGCAGGGGTTGGGGCTGGGTGGGCTTTGAGATCTCTTCCAATCCAAACCATTCAGTGATTCTATGATTCCAACATCTCTACTAATCTCTACTCTAATTCAGGGATTTCCAGTAGTGGAAGTGTAACAGCAGAACTTCCTCTGTCTATTCTGTGATTATAAGCTCTTGTCACATGTGCCCAGGGTTTCCAGGCTCCCTCTCCTGCAACTGTGGGACTGGGAGACTGGATTTGGCAGGGCACGCAGCAAAACTCCTGTCTGTATGCCAGCATCGATGGGAACAAGGGATGTAGCTGTTATAGCTGCATAAGGTAATACAAACAAGCAAAAAACCAGCAACAAAGCTATTTCTGTGCCAGATGAATGTCACATTTATTTTGTACTTTAGATGTTCATTGTGCATTCTTATTAATAAGACTTTCTTGCCTCTGAGCCCTTGCAAATCCAAAGTTGATCAGTAGGAGATAAAAGGAAATATCAGAAAGGGATATTCTTAGGCAAGTTCTACGAGATTATAGGAATTTTTCTCACTAGGAAAACAGACCATACATTTGGCAAATTACTAGGTTTTTTTCCCTATGTTCAAAAGTTTTTATGAAAAATAATCAAAATAAGACTGAAGACAAACAGCAGGAAGAGTACTCTTCTTTTCCAGTGGAGATAGTTCAGCTTTTGATTTTCACTTTTCAAATACTGTTAGCCATGAGAAAGCTATGGAAAAAACAGAGTCTGATGACTACGTGCAGTGATTAATGTAATTGCCTGCAGAACTAGGCCCCAGATATGTCTTCTATTTTCATCTCGTGGGCACTGTTGGTTTAGGAAAGCTATCAGATGTGTGGGTTTCTCCTCCAGGTGTCTATTAGAACCATAAAATTATATAGGATGTAAAGGACCTCTGGAGGTCATTTAATCTAATGTCCTGTTCAAAATCAGGTACAGGCTAGATCTGGGTGCTGAAGGCTTAACGAGTCAAGCTCTGAGTATCTTCAAGGATGGAGGTCTCACAACCTTTATGAAAGAACCTGTTCTAGATTTTGACTACAATTTTTGTTACAAGATTTTTTTTCTAACATCCAATCATAATTCCTCTTCTTGCAAGCAGTGTCTCTTGTCCTTTGTCTTTTTCTCTATGAATCTTCAAGAAGTGATGGGTCTTGTTCTTCTAGCCTCCCACTAGCCAATTGAAGATATGGTCTGTCCCCCTTCCACGTCCCAGTACTGAACAAACACAGTTCTGTCAACCTCTCCCACATGTTTCTGTAGACAATGGCATAAAAAATAAAAGAAAGGGATTTGGGAAATATGTGGTAGAAGGGAGAAAGGTCATTGATGGGCTGCCCAATATTAGATCAGAAATATCCTTAACATATATTAACTTGTATCCTGGACACTAAAAATGTCAGTATGTGTTGAGTGCAGGTTTAATTTTTCATTTGTTAAAAGTCTGTAGGAAAGAGAAGGGCTCTTCAGCCACAGTGCAGCCCAATGGAATACAGATTTTCATGTCTCCTGGTATGTGTTCATATCTTCCAGGTTCCCACAATCACAGTGCTTTATGTATCAGTGTTGCACTGCAAGCAGATAGCTATTTTGATCTTCAGGCACAAATTGGAATATTTTTACCCTACATATTTTAAAATATTTCAAACAAATGATATTTCTGATTTGAATTATTCTCCCCACAGACATCAGTCTACATATTTAAAATCTAACCTCTTTTTTTTTTTTTTTTTCCATTTCTCAATCTTCTAGATTCCTTTTCCCTCTATTTCATTAGAGACTACAATCTTTTCTATTTGAATAGAACTTGCAGCACACTATTGACTCTTTCATCAAGTTATGGAAGAAGTCAATTGGGCAGTCTTTCCTGTACTCAACAAGAACATCCCTCTGCACTGTGCTGGTCTATCGTGACATCCTGCCAGCATTGCTCCTCTCTGCTTATAGCCCTTCACTGAGTCATTATTGCTCTAACCTGCCATTCCATGCAAAACAAACTGCAGTACATTTCACTCTTCAAATAAACTATTAACCTGTATTCTTAGAGAGGGAAACTTTTCGAGCTGTGTCCTACCATATAGATTGAGAATATCAGTAGAAATGAGCTCAAAGAAGTGTGAGGAAATATTACCAAGAAGTTAGGAATTAATGTTAAAGTATTACATGTCCTCTCCAGATTGATGCAGCTATATCCCACTTAAAATGTCAGTGCATATGCAGACACCATCTTCAAAGAACTTCTACTATATGCATACACGTATATATAACATTATGTTAATAAGATCAGCCATTTCTGTCTTTGCTCTGAATACTTTTGAGAAAGTGTAGGTGGTTTTCTGTAGTATGATGAATACCTTTTCAGATTAAGAGACTGTAAAAAGAGTAGATTCATCAAAGATGTGCCATCAAATGATATCCAGACAAAACAGTGAATGACTGCATTTCTTTGTGCATGGTTACTTCTTTTCCCTGTTTTTCAAGATACCTTGCTGTTTGTTTAAAAATCCCACTAGAAGAGTTTTTCTGTTAAACAGACAGGAACAGCCATACTGGATTGGACAGAAGATGCCTTAGGGTTAAGTCTTTATTGTCTTTTGAGATAAGCCTTAAAGCAACCTTACAGCCAGTGTGCTATGCCACATGGACTCACTCACGCTCAGCCACAGGCACATCAATCACACATCAGTCTTTCAGGGACATGCAGGCAAACTCCGAGCATGCCTCTGGGTCCTGCTCTGCTCACTCATTTAGAACAGGCTTTGGGATCTAAAGATGTGTAAAGCAGTTGGTATCCCATCTCTTATGCAGTTGGGGGTTAGATGCTTCAAAGGAAGATTCCTGGCTATACTAATGGTGAAGAATTTTGAAATCAATTAGAATCATAGAATCATTGAATTATTTAGGTTGAAGGAGACCTTTGGATGCCATCTAATCCAGTCTGTTGCTCAGAGAGGGTCTGATTATATCAGTTTGCTCAGGGAGGTTTCTAATTGAGTGTTCAACAACTCCAAGGCTGGAGATCCCAAAAGCTGTCTGAACACGTTCCAGTGTTTGACTGTCCTTATAATGAAAATATTTTCCTTATGTCTAATTGGAATTTCCTGTGTTCCAAACTCTGCCCACAGCCTTTTTTCCCCCTGCTGTTCTGCACATCTATTAAGAATTTTGCTCAGCCTGGCTCCACCTGCTCTGAGTCTTCTGTTCAGGTACCAACTTGGTTGTTCCTCCTAATCTAGAGTTGTCTGCAGACTTGCTGAGAATGCATATTGTCCTGCCATTGGGGTTAATAATGAGGACATTAAACAGTATGAACTTCAGTGTCAGCCCCTGAAGGGTGCTGTAGTTTCTGGCTGCCAGTTGGACTTTGCACCGCTGATCACAACATTTTGCTATGTTGTTTTCGCAGGGACTGAACTGAGACTGACCAGCCTTTAAGTGACCTGGATCCTTACGCCTGCAATTCCTGAAGCTGGATGAAGACCTGCTGAAATGTTCTTGCCCTGAGGCTCCTGTGGTTAACAATTATTTTATTCTTTATACGTAAGAACTTACAAACCTCATAGATAGTGTATCTAGACTTCCATTAAATAAAAAATGCTGCAGATTTCTTGGCTCTAAGAGTAAATTGGGTTAGCAAATTCATGGGTCTGAAATTGTTCCTGTCGATTGTTGTTCCTGAATATGAGCCAGTACCAATTTTTAGATGTTCTACTTCTCACTAACACATCTTTATTAGGTTCCTTCAGAATCCCTTGCAATCTTCTCTGATCTTGCCAAATGAAATAATTTTCAACCATCTGCAAAATTAATTGACTGACTCATTGTTCACATCTTTTTTTTCTCAGTGATTGTACTCATACAAAACACATGGGGTTCTATCAGACGTTGGTCCTATCATGTTCCCTGAGATGTTTTAAAAGACTATTTTTATTTAAATTTTACAAGATTAACTTATATTGAAATAAAACTCTATGATCTGTATTTCCCCAGTTCCCTACCTTTTCTTTTTTCCTTTCTTTTTTTTAATAGCTGAAACAGTTGTTACCCTGCAGGTCTCCAGTGGAGCTGCTGATTTTAACCAGAGATTGAATATTTTGATAGCTGTTAAATCCCTTCTGTCTTCAGCATCTGCAGAGCTTTGGAGAGGTACCAGCTAGTCCTAGTGAGTTGTTGTTTGCCAGTTTGTGCCAGCCTTGTTTGCTGTACTTTTCATCTTCAGTCTCTGTTTGAGGCCCATCTTCATTACTTGAAATTACTGATCCTGGATTGGTGAATGAATACTTTTGCTGTGACATGGTGGGAAGGGATTATTCAAAGAATTCTTTAAGTTTATTTGCATTTTTCTTGTCTTTTAGTTCGTGGTCGTCTTGGGCTTGGAGATAACTAATTCACTTCTGACTTCCTGCTTCTGTAATACCTAGAAAGTTTCATTGGGTTTGTTGTATCCCGTGCAGTTCTTCTCCAAATTCCTGCTTTGCTCTTCTATCTTCTTTTCTGCACACTGTCACTAATGATTTTCCCTTTCCTGTTGACTTCTCTTCTCTTGGGTCAGATTTCTTTCTTCTCAGTGAGATTAAGTGCACGGCAGTAGATTTTTAACTCTTTTTACTTATCTAGCTTACTTCCTCAGCTACTGGCTTATATTTCATATTAGTCTTTCTTACGTGTATATATATATACATAAGATTCATTGTATCATTTTTCCTACAAAGTAAAGCTTCTAAGATACTTCTGTTACTGCACAGAAAAATCCAGCTTTAAATAATGTTTTGTGGAAAACCCAGCTAATCATGAAATCTTTAGCTGTCAAGAAACGTGTTGCTCAGTCCAGTAAAGCTACTTCTGTTAATTCAGGATTCCGTTAATGAAGCATTCACTTCATCAATGGAGACCACAGTGGAAATGTCAGGAGATGAGGAAGTGGGAGATTTTCCAGCAAGAAACGTTTAAAGCAGTAACCCTGAAGTCAGCTTTAACAATAACCAGAGAACAAAAATTTCAAAGCGCTTGACAGTGGCCTTTAAGGTGAAGGATGAATACTGATCACAAATCAAGTTATCTTTTATTCTCTTGGAAAAGCTTTTGTAGCTACAAAAGCTAGTGGCTATAACAAAAGACAGCTCATCCCTCCTACTAGCCTTCAGTTCAGTTGACACCTGTGCCACAGGGTCTACCCTGAGGTCAAGTTGAGTTCAGGCTGGGGTTTCACCCTTCTCATTTTCTCCCTGCATATCCTAAGAACTTCTCTGTACTCTCCCTCAGTTTCCCATCCCTTCTTCCACAGGAATAAGGTTCTTCTTTTCTCTTGGAGCTTCAGGAAAAGCTCCCTGTTCATCCACGCCGGTGCTCTCCCCCACAGACTCATCTTGCAGCTCAGGGGGATGGGCTGCTTTTGCACCTTCCAGACTTCCTTCTTGAGGAGGGACCAGCTTTTCTGGACCCCTTTACCTTTCAGGAAATAATCCAGGTATGTATGGGGAGGCCTCTCAAGCTATGCGAAACACAGTTTGATTTCACTGCAAAGGAAAGCGTGCAGCATGCTTCACAGCTGGAAGGATCGCATTTCCTTCCTCAGTGGGTGCAGCATTCAGAATTAGATGTGGTGCCAAGGACAGCATCTGGACAGGGAGAGCTGGGTGAGGAGTCTTACAAAACGCATGCAGTGCTGCTTGTAATGATGCTGAGTTTGGTCTGTGGTGCAGCTCAAAGTGGTGGCTGCAAAACATATGAGGCGAATTAATGGGGAATTTAAGCAAGAATTCTCAAATCAGAAATGGATAATTCCAGACAGCTGATGAAAGAGGGTTTCATACACACAGTTCACCTCATCTCATGCTTAATGGTTGGGCTTTGATGTTAGTGTATTTTTCCTCCTTTGCCTAACAATTATTTATATTAATACTGAGATGATACTGCAGTCGTGTTTCTGCATCTTCCAACCAAATCCTTGTTTAATGTCATAGGCAGTGTTTCAGCCAGGTTTTCTCAAGAGAGTAGCTCTATTTCATGAAACAATTAAATTTAGATTTGCTTGGTGACCTAAAAGTCCTCAACTGGATTTCAAGCTTATAAACACAGTGGGAAGAAAATGATTCCTGAGAAATGAGAACGGAGTCAAGCTGGGGATAAATACTCTAAATAGTAATCTCAGCCACAAATCCTGTTTCAGGAGCAGAGAGAATGCAGGCAAGGTGGTGATCCAGACTCAGAAGACATGAAACTGCAGTACTGGTTTATTAAGTCTAGCACAAGCATGTTAATCAAAGTCGGTGAAAGAAAAAAGGAGTTGCTGGACTGAAGTGATAAAATCAGATACAAAATCTGATTTGCTAAAACAATCTGCAAGAGGCAAAATTTCATTGTAGGGAGCACGGTCACAAAAAGGTAGAGAGTGCTGTGCTCACTTACACTGAAGCAAAAAGCTGTGTAACAGTGAGGGAGAAAATCAGTATCACATAGGAATAAACAGAAAGAGTATGTGCCAGCAGTAAGTCCTTTCATTCTGTTTGAACTCTAGGAAGCTGTGGGGACTGCACTGGGATCTGAATGCTAACTGCATTGCAACTCTTCTCAGGTTCAAGGTAAGGATCACCCCCAGACTGTCTGATTTTCCACTACATTCACATCAGTGCATATAAAAGCAGTTAAGCAAGATAAGAGCTATGCCTGAATCACAGAAACATATAATCGTTAAAAGGTTGGAAAAGACCACTAAGATCATCTGATCCAACCATTCACCTACCACCAGTTAAACTGTTCTTGGATATTCTGTTTTAGGAGAGCCTCAGTCAATGTCTTGCTAGTTCATACTTGCCTTCTGCAACACTTTTTGAACAAACAGTTTAGTAATACATTCTGATGGGGGGACATAGCTGTGGTCTTTGGCACTATGTCTGACATTTTCCTTAACTTGCTAGCAGTACCTTACTCCCCTCCCATATACTTACTCTACCAAGCTTTCTCCCTGCTCTGATCCAAAGGATCACTGCATTTTCTGTTGTACGTGGCCCAAATCTTGGTCTTCAGCAAAGTACGTATTTCTGTGTAGATGTTCACTGTTCCAATTGGTCTTTTCCATGGAAAGGATGACTAGGTTCAAGTGAAAACAGATTGTTGTAAAGTTTTTTTCTATGCCATATTTTGTCCCATGGAAAGGATGGAATAATGCTGCTCCACTGCCACACTTGTGCTGCTTTTGAGTTGTGTCAGGGAAGATATGCTGCCACAGTGAGACCCGGTGTGAAGGGCTCTTGCCAGTGCAGTGGCTGTTTCCTGAATGCAGTCCCTGTAAAGATGGGAAACAGATCTGACTGTGAATTCTTTTTCTGCTATTTTGTAATTGCTGGAACTTTTACTATTTGATGCAGACACTCTTACTAAAACCTCTGTCAGTTGCCATCCCTAGGAAATGGTGATACTTGGCTGAGAGTAGAAAAGGGAAACCTCAGTTAGAGAAAGCGAGAAGCCTGGGGCAGGGAGCAGGGGGAGCACCCACCATAGATTTTCCTGCTGGAACCAGCAGGGAAAGGCTTCATGCACTTCTCTTTCTGCTCCCTCTTTGCTGAGTGGGAGGCAGAACACTTCTCCCCAGACATCCCCTGGTGCCTTCTGACGTGTCCTGTGCGGCACCTCTGAAGCACACAGCAGTCCCTGCAGATGAGAGAGCTGTCCTTCCGTGCTTTCCTGGGGACTTTCAAACAGACTGCATTCTTCAAGGTGGTTACTTTTTGTCCTAATTACCAAGAACAGCTTTACAAGGTTACTCAAACAGTGGTCTATCCAGAGGAAGTTGTGTAACTTGTGACCTGATGGCACTGTGACTGACTCAGATGGGTTTTGAACGTTCAGGTCTGGTGTTATTGGCTTTTGTTGTCCAATACAGTTTCTTTTCAACAGGGGCAGAGTGTTGAAATATTTCTTCAGTACACTGCATCTTTAACATCACACAGGCAAACAAGAGCCTCACAGCTCCTCCCTTCAAATTCATGACAATTATTTAAATACCACAAGAAACATCACAAGAAGGATGGTATTTTTTTTTTTTTTTTAATACATATATTTTTTCTCTGTTTACAGCCTTTAAATTTATGGCTATGGTGGATTGACTCCAAGTGGCAGCAAAGTCCCCACTCAGTTTCTCACTCCTTACCTGCAGTACTTGGGAGAAAAAATTGGAAGAGCAAGAGTAAGAACAGATTATGGTTCAAGACAAAGACAGTGTCTGTGTCCCCAGCTTTTATGGTTGAGCATGACGTCATATGATATGGAATTTTGTTCAGCTGGAGTCAGCTGTCCCTCCCAGCTCCTTTTGCAGCCACAGCATCCTCACTGGCAGGGCAGTATGGGAAGCTGAAAGTCCATGACTTGGTGTATGCACTGCTCAGCAGCAGTCAAAACACTGCTGTGCTATCAACATTATTTTCATCCCAAATTCAAAACACAGAACCACCCCAACTGCTATAATAACTCTGTGCTACCTGAGACCAGGACACCTCCCAACCCCTTCCCTTCTCTCCAGCCTACTTTCAGTGGGGCCAGAAAGGGAAAAAAAGACAAGGCCTGTATACCGTACAAGCGCTGCTCAGCAAAAGCTGGAACACCAGTTTGTTATCACCACTCTCTTGGCCACCAATCTAAAGTAAAGCCCCAAAGGAGCTATTACGAACTCCAGCCTAGCTGGACTCAGTTCAGTCTCTGCCCCTTTTTCCATGCCATTTACATCATGGTCAGTAATGCCCCACTATCTAATGCCTCTTTGTCAGCCACACCTCTCAACCTCACCTTCAGCACATCTACCCATTCCCTGTGTAACATCTCTAAAATGTACAGCAAATATCCACCAGGTTCATTCAGCTCTGCCTGTCCATGCCCACCCCTGGGCCTTCCCTTGCCCAAGCCCAGGCCCCCACACCATCCTGGGGCTGTGGTCCCTTTCCCAGCAAGACAACAGCAGGCTGGGCTTCGGCCCTTCACAGCCCTGCCAGGTCAGCCCTTTGCCCAGCTGAGCCCACCTGTGGCCCAAACCCACCCCAACTTGTGGGCCTGTCCCCCCCCAAGGAGACTCCACACCCAAGGTCTGCACCACTGTCCCTGACCGCCTTCCTGTGCTTGGGAACATAGGATGGGATCAGGTTGCCAGGACCTGCCCTGAACTCCCCATGGGGACCCCCAACACTCTTGTCTTACAGGGTGCCCCTGGCCCATCTTCCCATGCTGTGTCACTGAGTGGCAGAGAACTCTTCCATCCTTTTAAAAAAATTGTTGTTGTTTTCAGCTTTTGTTTGTTTCTTACTTTCTGCATCCAAGCTATGTTTCTTGCCCAAGCGTGAACCTTAGAGATGAATCTTTCAAAACAACAGAAAATAAAACCATACTTCACAGCAAAGTTGTGTTTGCACTTGTGAATATGTTGACAAAAAGGCCAACTTTCAAGAAAGAAAGAAATTCAAGGGAACACAAGAGACACAGGAATAGTCTGTAGACAGAAATATGAGCTGCCCTTACGTATGAATGGGAAAATACTTCTTCTAATGTAATATGTAAATAATTGTAGATGACGACCCCTAAGAAATATCTTAGAAACAGTTGCTTTTTCCAACACCTTCTATTTGGTTTGGTTCAGGTTGTTGTTTTTTATTCAGTTTTTGTGTCTCCTGGGCTGGATCTTATTGCCTTCTCTGGGCTGAACATTTGAAACCTATCATTAAAATATTCCTTCTGCTAGATCTTTGAGAGCGAGCACTCAACCTCTGCAAATCCCCATTAGTTCTGTATTTTAAGTTGCTGTGGAAGTTTGTTCTGCCGTGTCACATGCACAGTGTGCAAAGTGCAGTGTGAAGGGTCAGGCTGTGTCAGGTGGAATTCCCAGTCCGAACTGAACGTTGCTCAATTTTCCCACTGCCCAGAAGCATTTTGAGAAATGCCCTTTCAGTCATGCCTTTAAGCAGGAATCTTCAGACTGTCCGACTTGATCCACCAGCCCTCACAACATGGGTATATGAAAGTTGGGGCCAGGACTTTATTCCAGACTACAGGATATTTTAGTACTGCTCATCAAAGCCCCTGGTTACTCTTACCAGTGTAGTGCACTCCATGTTCTTAGAGAACATACTTCTAAACAACTCAGCTGGCCTTTCAGCATGTTCTGCTTCTCACCTGAGTTAACCATTAAAGAAGGCTGAACAAAGGACATTATCTTCCTACTGATGGCAAACAAATCCAAAGAGAATGATACGGTAGAATTGACAAAGCAGCATGAAATAGAAAGAAGGAGAGCTCTGACACTGATGACTCAAAGCCAGCAAATACTCCAAATTTCAAAGCCAGCGTAATTTGAAAACTGTGATGAAATCATAGGAGTATGTTTAGCAAAAAACACTGTGATTACCTCTTTCTTGACAGTCTGCTGCTTCATGGATACTTGATGGATATTATGTGCATTCATAGCAGTACATAGTTTGAGCAAATGAGTTTCAAAGTACAAAGCTAAATGTTTTCATAATTCAGTATTTCAGGAGGAACATAGTGCAAATGAGACCTAGAAAATCAGTTCTCTAGAAACATAGTCCATTTCTTTTGTTACATTTTGGCTTATTGAAGGATACAGGTAAGATTGCATGTTACAGTTATCACTGAAGCACGCATTTTACATAAAATGTCTATTTAAGTTTAAAAAATGTTTTACTTTTTTTTTTTTTTTTTCAATATTGAAAAGATATTATGCTGTTTTGTGGATTCTGGGCTATCATTTATTCACACTTTTATGTACCTCTGACTGCAATTCCTGCATATATTAATTCTCTCTTTAGCAGCTTCATCTGCAGGAAGAAAAATGGCAGCACAACAGTTGTCCTATCTGCAGATTTTGCTCCTTGCAAATTCTGAAAAACATTTCAATACAGTTTTCCTTGTGCGACATCTAATACTGCTAAAAGCTGTGTTTTGTTCCCATTTCTAGAGATTTATTTACAGTATGAGGGAACCATCAGCTGCGCTTCCTATCTCTTGTAATTTTTGCTCCTTGATTGAAGTTGCTGTTACATGGCTTCTCCTGGAAGCTGTTGGCACTGTCTGTGGTCTCTACCAGCATCATGATTTGGAAGGTACGACATTTCTGGCTCAATGGAAAGAAAGTACATGTAGTAGATGTAGAAAGTCATGCTTCCATGTTCTGACAGCACTTGGTTACAGGACGGCAGCCCTTTGGCACTGTGCAGCTGGGTGTGATTTAGAAAGAAGTTTGCCGAGGCATCTCCAGACAGCGTGGGAAATTCAGTTCACCAAGGGCTTAGAAATGAAGGATGTATATTCCTGTGCCCTTTTTCTGTTGCTGTGCTTTTTCTTGGCAGTGTGAAAGTAGGAAACAGTAACGGAAGGAACAGAAACCTGCAGATGATGTTCTTGCAAACAAAGTACGCTCATGTTACTCTTGAGATTTTCTCCTTGCAGATCGCTGAGTAGAATTCAGGTGCTTATGCATGAATGGCTACAACTATTTTAGATGCCTTGGGACACCTGAAACATTCAGAAGCCTGCAGACATGCCATGGATCCTACAGAAGATCTGTATCCTTGCGGAGAGAAAGTTACAGGCCAAGAGAAAAGCTGGGGAGGCTTAATTGGTGTTAGATGTCCTGTGCTTATTTGAAAGATTCCTGTCTACGCTGCGTCTCAGGTGAGTGTCCTGTGTCTGAAAGGAGAGGGCAAAGAGTGGAGAAGAGAGGTTCACATGGATGTATTGGTAGAAATGTTCTGTAGATTGTAGGTAAGTTGGCCCTTATCTTCACCATCACTGTTAGTAAGAAAACTATTTTGCATTGTATAGCACTGTATGAGTGTGCCTTTCAGTGCATGGATTGTTCTTACCGTGTTTGCTCTGAGAACTTGCCCCTTGCTCTACAGCACTGGTGACGTGAAAGAGGGGAAGGTTGAGCTCATCACAGCACCAGTGCTTTTTGTGAGAGCACTTATATAGTGTATGTTAGCCTCCAGAACTGCTGGATGTTCTTTCCCCAGGTCAGGAGGTACTGCTTAAAATGGAGATTGCTTATGTTACCTGGAGGCAAGTAAACTGTGTTACAAATGCTGATGAAATGATTTAATCTTCTTCATTCATACAAATACAATTAAACCACTTTTCTCCACTCTTCCCTCTAATCCTCACATTGACACAGAGTCAGTGGGACAGTTGTTATTCTGGGGTTTGCTATCTGATAGAACAAAAAAATAAAGGACTTATTCATTACAGAATGGTTTATGGTCAGTGAAGCTCTGACTACCTGTTCTCTTTAGCTGTACTGTATTCTCATGTCAGGAATGAGAAAATACAAATTTGTCCATTTCATCTCTCTTTTGGGAACAAAAAGAGTTGTAGCAATTTTTGTTTGGACACGTGCTAATTTTTCTTCCTGCCCTAGGACAGAATGGTTTGGAAATGGCTTTAACAGAGTGCTTTGGAAACTGTTCCCAGCTAATGAAAGCTATTAAGTAGCCAGATCTAGCTGAAGGAGGATGGCTTTGGTAACCTGTGTAGAGCAACATGCTGGTTTTGCTTTGCAGTATAATTAGTCCCTGGATGAGGCACCCTGCTTTTATTTTAAAAGTAAAATATATGTGTGGTTTATGAAAACCAAGCATCTGCCACAGAGACACTAAAATATGTACCCTAAAATATCTTCTGCTAATACACTGCTAAGTACATTAAACAAATTAACAACGATCCAAACGGACATTTTAACACTGAAATTATGGTTACCTGTCACTTAACTCATGTATCTTCCCATTAACTATACTTCTGATATACAAAAATATATCTTCCATGTTTCTGAATCATCTTTTCGTCTACTGACCACAAGACTTGCTTCACTCCCAGAATGAGCAGATCTCATACATTTTTCGTCTTAATTGTATAGGATTGATTCCTCTTTATCATTGCTCAGTGATGTCTACCCTAGAAAAACAGAAGACCAGTTTGTCACCTGTCAGATGCTGGCAGAATAAGAGACACTGATTGATGGAACGATGACTTGAATCTCCCCACATATGCCGAAACTGCCCTAAATATTCTTTTGGCCGTGGTATTTACAGGAAAAAATGCTGGAATGTGGCAATAAAGGAAATGAATATGAAGGGCAGACTGACTTTTCTGCTGGTGGTTTTCGCTACACAAAAACTTA